>NC_143194.1:16581000-16908000 GCF_051530095.1 Phoenix dactylifera | reverse complement strand
TCCGGTCCATGCGCCGAATTGGATCTCAACATCCTTCGACGTTCCGCTGGTAGCCACTTCTGCAGAATTGACCGCCTTGAACGTGTGTTCATCATGTTGAATCTTCAGATTTAACCTCTTTGCCGTAGCTAGATCCATGAAGAAGTCAGTGGCACCCGTATCAATGAGGGCCTGGAAGATGTGACCACCAATGCAGATAGGTGCATAGAGCAGACCTCGTGGCCCCTTGGCCTTCAGGGCATTGAGACTGAGTGAGCCCATCCTTTGGTCGGTCTCTTGCTTCTCCTCCACCGCCATAGATGCTATCTTGCCCCTCAATGGACAGTCCTTCACCTTGTGCGGTCCATTGCAAATATAGCATGAGATGGTGCTGGTACCTTGCGCCACCCCTTTGCCCTTCGCTTGGGAAGCCCCTCCACTTGAGGAGCTCGGATTCGAGCCCTTTGTACCTCCTTTGTGACCTGATTTCGCTCCCCCACCTTTGCCCTGTTTCGATGCTTGGGCTTTGGGAGCTGTGGGTTGAGTCTTGAACTCGATGAGAGCCTCCGCTTGAGCTATCGCCTCGTTCAAACTCTGGACTCCTCTTCGCTGCAACTCCATCTTTGCCCACGGTTTGAGCCCGTCAAGAAAAGTGAAGAGAGAGTCCTCGTTGCTGAGGTCTGGTACCTCCAACAACAATTCGCTGAACTCTCGCACATACTCACGCACATCGCCCTTTTGCGTGAGCCGCCGTAGTCGTGCTCGAGCATCATCCTTAGCGAACGCGGGGAAGAATTGCTTTCGAAGTTCAGTTTGGAACTGTACCCAAGTGGTGATTGGAACAGCCCCTCGCTTCACATCGTCGGCCCGACGTCGCCACCAAAGCATCGCCACATCCCTCAAGAACATGGCCGCCGTGCTCACCTTCATGGCTTCCTCCCTCACGCCGGTAACCTGCAAGTATTGCTCCACGGCGAAAAGAAAGTTATCCACCTCCTTCGCGGACCGTCGTCCGCAGAACTCTTGTGGCTTGGGAATATCAAGCTTGTGCAGGGGGCGCGTAGCCTCTCTTGCGACCTCCATTGTCAATGGAGAAGAGGATACGCCTGTGGTGGTACTCTCCTTTAAAAGGCCAACCACCTAATTTTGGAGAGCCTTCACCATGATCTCCAACTCCTCGTTACGCCGCAGCACTTCCTTATAGCGCCGCTCCATATCGAAGGAAATCTGGTTCAGCTGAGCGGCGATTTCACCTCGGAGGGTTGCGTCCCTACCCTCAAGGTCCTTCATCCGTCCTTCAACCTCAGCTATTTGGGCCTCGCACCTCCGTAATCGATTGTCGGCGGAGATAACCGGAGATGCAATACGTAACCCATACAGAGATTCATCAACTGGATGCGCTCCACCCATCGCCGTGCCTCCTCCTGAGGCTGGATTGGGATCCATGGTCGAGGATGATGCGTCCGCCATCCCCACCATGGAAGTTACCGTAGAGGTCGTCTCCTTCATTTCTGGTATGGCTCTGATACCAAGTGACACGAACGAAGGGATTACAACGCGAATCCCAACAACGTGCGGCTCGGTCTATCAAAGATAACCGATCAGCCTTCCTGGCGTGGGTACCTAGTCTCTATGACTTAGGTCACGCCTAACAACAATAATGCAGCGAAACACAACACCAAAAAACACCACGAAGGAGAAGAAGAAATGTAGGGGAAGAGAACTTTATTGAATAACCACTCAACTGATTACAATAAGCTCTCTTGGCCTCTCCAGCTCTACCGGATACCGATCCCTCCCCTTTGAGGGTCCTCTTATAGAGGAACAACCTCCAGTTACAAGTCCCTCACGAACTCAACTTCCCCTGCACAAGATAAGGATGAATTCTAGATAAGATAGGAAAACCCCGATTCCCGCAGGATTCTGCGCAATCAGGTAAAACAGCCAAGTTCGTGCCTCAAACGAACTCCGATTACCATGAAACTAGATTCGTTGGATTCAGGACGAAGAATCCTTCCAGATGGCACCTTTTCCACTCTGAACGGACTTCTGTAGAGTTCCCAAAATACCCCTCAAAGTGAAAGCGCGTGGAAACAGCGTTTCATCCACGTCTTCTAACCATACACGTTTTCAGTTATAAAAACGTGTTAAAATATGTCCCTTGCCTTCTGGAGACTTATGCCACGTTCCTCCATCAGTGGCACACATTTCCATGCATCCCAATTTCCCGAATTCAGTCCATGCTTCGAGATAAGCCCACAACGCTGAATCAGTCTCGTTGCAGCAGCTTTCCTCCTAATGATGAACCAGCATGTATTCTCAACAATACACGCCTTGGAGCACGTGCCCACGGCCCCATGCTCTTGGGTATTCCTCATACATCTTGCACACGTTTCCCTAGGTGATCCTAGGGCCCAGATTTGGTCTCCAAGTTGCCCAAATCTCTAGAGAGCACCGTCAGACCTCGAACCCGTCCAGCGACCTGATCTGGTTTATACCTTGATCCGCATCCGGTCCAGCCCCGATTCGAGAAGCCGTGACATAAGGATGATGAACTGTTTAGCTTTTTCTTCTCCTTTCTTTAGTGGAAACTTTTCTTTCTCAATAGAATCTTTCTCACTTTCCTTATTGTTTCCCTTCTAAGGTTTCCTTGAATTTATAGACGAGTTCTTAAGAGGGATTTGAATTTCTTTGTTTTCGTGCTGATGGGAATCTTTTCTGTTACAGAAGAAGACAAAAGTTGTTGCAAGCTTTCCGTTGTGGTCCCAGTAGTACAGGGGTCGACTCAAGTTTATCCTGGGTTGGCACTTCAAGATATTGAGACTGCTCTTGCTGTGATAACTTCAAGGGTCGACTCTTTAGCCTTTAGTGTCGACTCATCTTCTTCAGGAGTCGCCTCTTTAAACACAAGGGTCGACTCATGCACTAATTTTTCTGGATGACGCTGAGACTGAATTGGGGTCGACTCTTCAAACACAAGGGTCGACTCTTCAATTTTGGGTGTCGACTCATTTAGAACAAGGGTCGACTCTTTAAACTTTGTCTCAGGTGGTAAAAGTTTTCTATTTAATTTGAACTACACAAGGGTCGACTCATGTTTTGTGGGGGTCGACTGATTGACTATGCCACTTGAAGAAAATATGCTAGAGTCAACTCAAACTTGTCCTTTTTGCTTAGGGGTCGACTCAAGTTTTTCAAACAAAAAACTTTAGACTTCATCTTTGATCTCCATGGATTAGATTAAGATCATTTTCCTTTTAGAACATATCCAATGAAGTGTTTGTGAAGAACTAATGATTTTGCAGTGCTTCATTTCTTCTGATTTTTCTTGACTTATAAAACTTCACAATTAATTCAACATCATTAGTACACAACATCATCTCAAGTATTTTGTAATCATCAAAATTCATCCTTTAGGGTTGACAACACTCTTTCACAGCCAACTTCTTCATCGGCTTTAGCTTTTATTTCTATTGATTTATTCTATATTCTCTGAAGCTTTGAGTTTTCTAGTTACAGCAATCATTTATTTGGATTATCTGTTGCTGTAACTGTTTCACTATTTGAAACTTATAAAGGCTCTTCCAAGCCTTGATTGGAAGTTGCTGAATACTCCGGAAAAAGTTTTTAGTTGGTTTGTCTGAAAACCAACTAGGTTGTTTGTGAGCCTGGGAAAGCAAACAGTGTAAAGTTTTTGGTTGGTTTGTCTGAAAACCAACTGGGTTGTTTGTGAGCCCGGAAAAATAGATGGTGATAGGTTTTCGGTTGGTTGCCTGAAAAAACCAACTGGATTTGTGATTGTGAGCCCGGAAAACAATCAGGTTGTAATCTGCTGGGTTATAGTGAAATCTCAAGCTAGGCTTGGAGAGTGGATGTAGGTGTTGGGAGTGCACCGAACCACTATAAATTCTGGTATTTGTGTATGGCTTATCTCTATTCTTCCACTGCATATTTCTAACTGCATTCCTCACCTTATTTACTAGTTTATTTGTGCTACTTTAATTCCGCTGCTAAATCTCCAAGTTACTAGAAGATTTCAGTAACTCATTCACTTCACTTTATTAATTTTAAAAAACCCAATTCACCCCCCCCCCTCTTGGGCTGCACCTCTGGGCAACAAGTGGTATCAGAGCCTGGTACTCACAGTAACTTATTGATCTAACGATCAAGAGTTAAAGGTCATGGCAGCCTCTATGGGATCTTCTATTGCCGAAGGGCAATCTACCAACAGACCACCTCTTTTCAATGGCACAAACTTTACTTATTGGAAAGCACGTATGCGTATTTTTATTCAAGCACTTGACTATGATTTATGGACTGTTATTGTCAATGGACCTCACACACCAACTAAGATTATAGATGGCATCACCTTATTCAAACCTAAAATTGAATGGGATGACCATGATAAAAGAATGTCTCAGCTGAATGCAAAAGCCATGAATGTTCTTTACTGTTCTTTAGATGCAAATGAGTTTAATCGTATATCTATTTGCATGACTGCTAAAGAAATCTGCATGACTGCTAAAGAAATCTGGGATAGGTTGGAAGTTACACATGAAGGCACTAACCAGGTCAAAGAATATAAAATCAGTATGCTAGTGCATAAATATGAACTATTTAAAATGAAAAACAATGAGTCTATAACTGAAATGTTTACTAGATTCACTGATATTATAAATGGCTTGAAAAGCCTTGGTAGATCTTACTCTAACAGTGATCTTGTTCGAAAAATCCTTAGGTCTCTTCCTAGAGCATGGAAAGCAAAGGTTACTATCATTCAAGAAGCCAAATATCTCAACTCTCTCCCACTGGAAGAACTGTTGGGTTCCTTAATGACTTATGAGCTTTCAATGAAACAGAACCTTGAGGAGGACGAACCCAAGAAGCGCAGAACCATTGCTCTTAAGTCCACTCTATATGAAGATGAGAGCGAGGATTCTGAATCGGATAACAGTGAGAAAATGGTCCTGATTACAAGAAGGTTCAGAAGAAGAAAAAGAGAAAACTTTAAGAAAAGGCCTGTAATCAAGGAGGAGCAAAGCAAGGAAAATAACAATAAGGAGCAATATATTTACTATGAATGCAAAAATCCATGACACTTCAAAACTGAGTGTCCCTTATTAAAAAAGGCTTCAAAAAGATTGAGGAAGAAAGCTATGCTGGCTACTTGGAGTGACAGTGATGACTCTAGCTCTGGAGAAGAAGAACAGCAGTAGGAAGCTGCAAATCAGTGTCTAATGGCACACGAAAATGAGATATACTTAGATACTTAATATGATTTCACTTTTGATGAACTTTAAGATGCTTTTTCTGAGCTAATGATTGAATATAAAAAACTTAGCTTAAAGAATAAGAAATTGAAAATTAAGAATCAATCCTTGGAAAAAGAAAATGCTCTGCTTCTGAAAAATGAAAAGGAACTGCATGAAGAAAATCAGAAGTTAGCTAAAGAAGTTAATAAACTGAAACCTATAGTAGACAAATTCACCCTAAGTTCTAAAAAATTAAATTTAGTTTTTGAAAGTTAGAAAGTTGTCTATGATAAGGGTGGATTAGGATATAATCTATGGAGAAAATAGAAATCTCTGAAAAATATGTCTGTAAAATCAACTTATGCTCAACCGAAATCTGCACTAATTAAGTTAGACAAACTGAAATAGAAATACATTGCATGCAATCCTAAAAGTCAAAATCTTGTAAGTAATGTTTCAATTAAGAAGATATGGATTCCAAAAGGAAGTATTATTGCTAACCTGCAAGGACCCAAGAGAGCTTGGGTACTTAAGATAAAAGCCTAAATTCTGTTTTGCAGGAGTGTCTATCATCCCATGAATCAAACAGAGATGGTATTTGGATAGTGGATGCTCCAGACACATGACAGAGGATGAATCCCAATTCATGTCCCTCAAAAGGAAAGATTGAGGAATGGTTACCTTTGGTGATAATGGCAAAGGCAAAATCATTGGTATTGGTAACAATCGGATCACTCCAACAACTTTTATTGAAAATGTTTTATTAGTGGATGGATTAAAACATAATTTACTAAGTATTAGTCAATTATGTGATAAAGAATATGTTGTGACTTTCGAATCATCTATGTACTTAGTTTCTAGTACCAATAACAGTGGTATAATATTTACTGGACATTTTTTTTTTGGATAAAGGTAAGTGTGTATATATCCAAATTGAAGAAATGACGTACAAATGCACAGGGGCATGCCCCAGAAATCAAAGGCTAGGAGGGCATACCCCACTAGCCACAACAACTAACTACAAAGCTCGTAAGAACAAAATGACAAGAGTGTCAAAAGATATCATCAGAGAATCCCCACGAACTGTGAAACCATCTATTACCAGGAGATGGAATCACACCCCATGTGAGATTAATCCGAGTCATAATACAAAAAGTAATCTCTCTCAGAAGAACACACTCATGTGTAGGGCCATCACCATGCAAACGAGCATTACATTCCCTCCAAATGTAGTAGACCGCAGCTGCCACCATAAGCTTTGTAGTTCGACCCAAGAGTGAACGACCATCCATGTGAGAAAGCCAAGAGATCGTATCCATCGATCTACGCGAGGCCCACGGTATATTACACTTGGCACAAAGAACGGACCAGATGCGTTGAGAGAATGAGCACTCAAAAAATAAATGATCCACATCCTCATGCCCACCCCCCACACAAAACACATTGGGCGACCTAAATAATGCCAAGGCGTATAAGCTTAGCTTGAGTATACAAGGCATCCCGGATGGCTAACCAAAGAATAAAGGACATCCTTGGAATAGCTTGGCTATACCAAACAAGCTTCCACCAGTCCACTCTACTACTGTGACGCGGGCGCAACGACTCCCAAACACCACGAACAGAGAAGGAACCCTTCGGAGCATCAATCCACTGCAAGACATCCGGCCTGCTGCTATCTGGCCGGAATGAAGTAGGAGTACTACTAATGAGCTCAAGCCATGCAGGGGAGCGAGAGATAAGCCAGTGCCACTCCTGGCCGTCAATAATAGCCTCCACCTTGGCATTCTGCCCAAGGCCAGAATCATAGATAAACCTTTCCCCAAACACCTCAATAAGAGGACCAAGGGGATGCCAATGGTCAAACCAAAGTGAAATACTACTCCCATTGCCCACTTGATATCTCATCTTCCATCGGACAAGGCTGCGAAGACTAAAAATCTTCCGCCAACTCCAAGAGCAATCCCTAGGGCATTTGATCTCCCAAATACTTCTGCCTCACAAAAGATAAGAGCGAACCCAAGAAGACCAAAGAGAGTTACCATCATCATTACAAAGAGCCCATAAGTGTTTGGTCATGGCTGCCCTATTCCAAGTCACCATGTTCTTAATGCCCAAACCCCCTTCCTCCTTAGGCAAACAAATATTGTCCCATGCTACCTTCGCACCTCTAGTGCTAAGCTTACAACCCTTCCAAAGGAAAGAGCGTAAAGTGGATTCTACCTTCTTAATAATTGATTTGGGCAAGATGAATAAGGAGGACCAATAAACTTGGATGGAAAACAAAATAGATTTGATGAGTTGTAATCTACCTGCAAAGGAGAGAGCACGGCAAGTCCAACTCTTGGTTTTGGCAATAATCCGGTCCACCAACACCTTACAATCAGTTGCCTTTAACTTAGTCGTTATTGTAATCTACCTTACAATCGACCCTTTTGGTTAAAGAGTCGACCCTTTGAAGTTATCACAGTAAGAGCCGTCTCAATATCTTGAAGTCTCGACCCAGGATAAACATGAGTCGACCCCTGAATTACATGAGTCGACCCCTGTACTGCTGGGACCACTGTCACGTACGATGGGATTTCAGAGTTAATCCCAACAACGTGCGGATCGGTCTACCGAAGATAACCGATCAGCCTTCCTGGCATGGGTACCTAGTCTCTATGACTTAGGTCACGCCTAACAACAATAATGCAGCGAAGCACAAAACCAGAAAACACCACGAAGGAGAAGGAGAAATATAGGGGAAGAGAACTTTATTGAATAACCACTCAACTGATTACAATAAGCTCTCCTGGCCTCTCCAGCTCTACCGGATCCCAATCCCTCCCCTTTGAGGGTCCTCTTATAGAGGAGCAACCTCCAATTACAAGTCCCCCATGAACTCAACTTCCCATGCACAAGATAAGGATGAATTATAGATAAGATAGGAAAACCCCGATTCCCGCATGATTCTGCGCAATCAGATAAAACAGCCAAGTTCGTGCCCCAAACGAACTCGGATTACCATGAAACTGGATTTGTTGGATTCGGGACGAAACACCCTTCTAGATGGCACCTTTCCCACTTTGAACGGACTTCTGTAGAGTTCCTGATAGAGATCAAGGGGCTGGCCGAATGGTTCAAGCTAATTCCAAAGATCCATTACAAGGAATTGGAGGTCCAATGACTAGAGCAAGGGCAAAACAAATGAAAGAAGCTTTATATGGACTAGTCATGGAAATTCAAGAGAAGGAGGCTGCTCTAGAAGACTCTAAGGCTTCACCAAGATTGATCACTTATCTTTACATAGTAAATGCTGAAGAACAAAGCTTGGAGCCATTAAACAAGGCTGATCCACGTGGAGATGCTATTTAGGCCCATTTCGTGGGTACTTTTGGGCTTGAGTCTTGTTGTGTTCCTAATTACTTGTACATGAAGTTTTGACTTGTCAACTCGTTTTTTCTAAGTTATTCATGTACTTCGTAGTTAGGAACCTTGAAAGTTGTGTCATTTATTATTTTGAAGTTGTAACTTGGAAGTTGTGACTTGGAAAACGTTTTTTACTTATTGCCTTGGAAAGGGGATGATGTCCTTTCCAATACCTTAGTTTGAAGCCTATATAAAGGCTGCCACATGTAACCAAAGGATTATTATGAATGAATTAAAGTGTTGGCAAGTTTTGCTATGCTCTCTTGTGTTCTTGGATTTGAATACAAAATTCTGGCTTATCAAAGGGAGTGATCAACCTTTGTGGCATCTTCAAGGATTAGGGTTTTAAGGACTTAGTTTCCTTAGAGTTCTAATCTGATCTCCTACAACTTGTTTTCTAGCGATCTCGGGGCAAGTATAGCAAATTGATTCAAGGGTTCCTCGGGCAGGTCTCCTGGTGGGTTCTTGTCATTTGGTATCAGAGCTTTGGTTCTAGAAATCAGGTTACTTATCCTTTATCATCTTTGTTCCTTTGTTCTTATTTTCTTTCTTTAAGTTTCTTTGTTCGTTCTCTTATTTCTGTTCTTTTCAGTTCCTTGTGTTTCTTGTTTTCTCTAATCTGTTTTGTTCTTTAATCTTCTGTTACTTAGTTTGATTCAAAAAAAAACGAAAAAAAAACGAAAAAAAAAGAAAGAAGTTTATTGATTAAGGGGCATTAATTACAAGGCTGTTTCACTTGTTGCAAAGCTGAAGACCCCTTGTTGCAAGGTTGTTTCACTTGTTACAAGACCGTTTTACGTATTACAAGGCTGCTTAGCCTGCTCTTATTTCTTCTTGCTTTCTAGTTGTTTCTATGACATATCCTTTACTTCCTTTTGAAGTCTTCTTATGTTCTTGATCCTTTAAGACAATTTTTCTTGTGAGTACCATTTGCCTCATCTAAGTCCTTAAATTCTGATTTTTTGGAGATTTGCCACCATCCATCTGATCGCTCTTTGTGATTTGTTGATTTTGATTCTTTTAAGAACATAAAGAGGGCTGGCTTGAGTGGTAAAAGGCAAGAGGGTGAGATCATCATCAAGAAAAAGCCATAAAAGAGTGCCCACCCGAGAGAGTGTATGAGGACCTATTCTATTTATTCTAATCTTTTGATTGCAGCATACAACCAGATGTTGATATGAAGTTATAAATGAAAGCCATTGCTAATCAACTTACTAAGCTTGGTGCACGAATGGATGATTTGGAATCACCAAGCAGAATCAAACCTTTGAGGGGGCGGATGTTTGAAGATGATGAAGAAGATTTAGATTATGAATCTAACTCTAGAAGGGAAAAGAAGGCCGATGATTCAAAAGATAATAATCTGGGCAGCATCAAGATGAAGATTCCTATCTTTCAAGAAAAGAATGATCCCGAACTTTACTTGGAATGGGAGAGAAAAGTTGAACATGTGTTTGATTGTCACAACTATTCAAATGAGAAAAAGGTGAAATTGGCAGCAGTTGAGTTCACGGATTATGCAAGCATATGGTGGGATCAATTGATGATTAGTCGGCGAAGGATTGGAGAAAGGCCAATTCGGTCGTGGGACGAAATGAAATTGGTGATGCGCAAGAGATTCGTACCTAGCCATTACTGTAGAGATTTACATAGAAAGTTACAAGGGCTGGTTCAAGGCTCCATGAGTGTGGAAGACTATTACAAAGAAATGGTGATGGTGATGATTAAAGCTAATATAAAGGAAGATCGAGAGGCTACCATGGCAAGATTTATTGGAGGCTTAAACAAAGAGGTTGCTGATGTGGTTGAATTGCAACACTATATGGAGATGGAGGAGCTGCCATCAAAATAGAAAAGCAAATCAAATCCAAAGGATCCAAATCGGGTTTGGCTTCTAGTTCCACATGGAAGTCTAATTGGAAGGATAACAAATCTGCCTCAAAAACAAAAGAAGATGCAAAGCCAAAAGATTCGGTTGCTATTTCAAAAGGTAAAACCGAAACTAACACTTCTTCTAAATCACGTAATGTTAAGTGTTTTAGGTGCCAAGGATTTGGGCATATTGCTTCCCAATGCCCAAACAAGAGGATTATGATTATGTTGGAGAATGGTGACATTGAAAGTGCTAGTTCAAGTGAGGATGAGATGCCACCCTTAGAAAATTGTAGTGATATTGACATTGAAGAACCTATACATGGAGATATGTTGGTGACAAGAAGAGCACTAAGCATCCAACCTAAGGATGATGGTGACAAGGAGCAACGTGAACATATTTTCCATACTAGATGTCATGTGAAGGGAAAGGTATGTACTATGATTATTGATAGTGGAAGCTGCACTAATGTTGCTAGTACTTTGTTAGTAGATAAGCTGGAGTTACCCACCATGAAGCATCCTAATCCATACAAGTTGCAATGGTTAAATGAATATGGAGAAGTGAGGGTAAACAAGCAAGTGTTCGTTTCATTTTCAATTGGCAAATACACAGATGAGATTCTTTGTGATGTGGCACCAATGCATGCTAGTCATATTTTGCTTGGACGACCATGGCAGTTTGATAGGAAGGTTACACACAATGGATACAAAAATCATTATTCTTTTATGATGAACAACCACACTGTAGTCCTAACCCCTCTCAAACCTTTGCAAGCTTATGAAGATCAGATTCGGATAGTGAGAGAGTGTAAAAAGAGAGAAGGTGAGTCCGAGAGGAAAAATGCAAATGAAAGGAGTGAGATTGAGAGCAGAGAGAAAAGTATTCAAAAACAAGAGAAAAGTAAAAAAATGAGTGTGTTTGCTGAAAAAAATGAGGTTAAGAGTGTTATGTTCTCAAGACATCAACTACTTGTACTTATGTACAAGGATGTTTATCTTTCTACTAACGACCTTAACCCCTCCTTGCCTAGTGTTGTTGTGACTTTATTGCAGGAATTTGATGACGTATTTCCAAAAGAGATTCCTAATGGACTACCACTCTTAAGAGGTGGAGCATCAAATAGACTTCATGCCCGGTTCTACCATTCCAAACAGACCTGCATATAGAGCTAATCCCGAAGAAACAAAGGAAATCCAAAGGCAAGTGGATGAGCTGGTGCAAAAGGGAATTGTCAGAGAAAGTCTTAGCCCATGTTCAGTTCCTGTCATCCTAGTCCCAAAGAAAGATGGAACATGGCGCATGTGTGTGGATTGCCGAGCCATCAACAAAATAACAGTTAAGTATAGACATCCTATCCCAATATTAGATGATATGCTTGATGAATTACATGGCTCTTGTTTGTTTTCTAAAATTGATTTGAGAAATGGCTACTATCAAATTCGTATGAAAGAGGGAGATGAATGGAAGACAGCATTCAAAACTAAATATGGATTGTATGAGTGGTTAGTGATGCCTTTTGGTTTAACTAATGCACCTAGTACTTTCATGAGATTGATGAATCATGTTTTGCGTGCTTTCATAGGTCAATTTGTGGTAGTTTACTTTGATGATATTTTAGTCTATAGTAAGAACTTGGATGAACATGAACAAAATTTGCATGCTGTTTTTAGCAAATTGAGAGAACACCAATTATATGCTAATCTTAAGAAGTGTACATTTTGCATGGAATCTGTTGTATTTCTTGGTTTTGTTGTTAGTTCTCAAGGTATTAGCATGGATGAGGAGAAGGTGAAGGCAATCAGGGACTGGCCTACACCTAAGAATGCGAACGAGGTAAGAAGTTTTCATGGTTTAGCAAGTTTTTATCGAAGGTTTGTTAAAAATTTTAGTTCTATTGCTGCACCTTTAAATGAACTTGTTAAAAAGAATGTTGTTTTTAAGTGGAATAATCAACATGAACAAGCTTTCACTGATTTGAAAGATAAGCTAACTAATGCACCTTTGTTAAGTTTGCCTAACTTTGATAAAGCTTTTGAAGTTGAATATGATGCATCCGGAATTGGAATAGAAGCTGTTTTGATGCAAGATTCCAAACCAATTGCTTATTTTAGTGAAAAGCTAAGTGGGGCAGCCTTGAATTATCCAACATATGACAAAGAGCTTTATGCATTAGTGAGAACTCTTCAAACATGGCAGTATTACTTGTGGCCGAGGGAATTCATCATTCATTCTGATCATGAGAGCTTGCAGTTCTTGAAATCCCAGGGTAAGCTTAATAAGAGGCATGCTAAGTGGCTGGAGTTCCTAGAAACATTTCCTCATTTCATCAAGTACAAACATGGAAAAGAAAATATCGTTGCTGACGCGTTGTCTCGAAGGTATGCTTTACTTACTACCTTGCAAACTAAGTTACTTGGTTTTGAATTGATTAAGGACTTGCATGCCAATGATTCTGATTTCTGCCAAACATGGAATACATGCGAAAAGAGTGCATTTGGTGAGTATTATAGGCATGACGGATTTCTATTTAGAAAAATCAGTTGTGTGTGCCTATTTGTTCTATTCGTGAATTGCTTGTCAGAGAAACTCATGGGGGTGGTTTGATGGGACATTTTGGTGTGCAAAAGACTTTAGATATCTTGCATGAGCATTTTTATTGGCCTAACATGAAGCATGATGTGCAAGCTGTTTATGATAAATGCATTACATGTAAACAAGCGAAATCTAAAGTTTTACCACATGGCTTGTATACACCTTTACCCGTGCCTAACCAACCTTGGATTGATATTTTTATGGATTTTGTTTTAGTATTACCAAGGTCTCAAAGTGGAAAGGACAGCATATTTGTTGTTGTTGATAGATTTAGCAAAATGGCTCATTTCATTGCATGTTCTAAAACCAATGATGCAACACATATATTGCTGACTTGTTCTTTAAAGACATAGTTCGTTTGCATGGTTTGCCTAAGACAATTGTTAGTGATAGAGATGTGAAGTTCCTAAGTCATTTTTGGCGCACCTTATGGAATAAATTAGGAACTAAACTCTTATTTTCTACTGTTGCACATCCTCAAACGGATAGACAAACTGAAGTAGTTAATAGGACACTCACTATTTTGTTACGTACCATCATTCTAAAGAACTTAAGGCAATGGGAAAAATGTTTACCGCACATTGAGTTTGCATACAACAGAACTGTGCATTCTTCTACTTCATTTTCACCTTTTGAAGTTGTATATGGCTTTAATCATTTAACTCCCTTGGATATTCTATCTTTGCCTACTAAAGAACGTGCTAATCTTGATGGAAAGCAAAAGGCAGAATTTGTGAAGGATTTACATGCCAAGGTTCGGGCTAACATTGAAAAGAAGAATGAGCAATATGCTAAGCAAGCCAACAAAGGACGTGTAAAGATTGTTTTTGAACCTGGTGATTGGGTCTGGGTGCATATGAGGAAAGAACGGTTTCCAACACAACGAAAATCCAAACTACAGCCTAGAGGAGATGGACCTTTTCAAGTCTTAGAGAGGATCAATGACAACGCCTACGAGCTGGATTTGCCAAGCAACTATAGTAATATTAGTGCTACTTTTAATGTTGCTGATTTATCCTTATTTGATGTAGGTGATTCGAGGACGAATCCTTTCGAGGAGGGAGGGAATGATAGAGATCAAGGGGCTGGCCGAATGGTTCAAGCTAATTCCAAAGATCCATTACAAGGAATTGGAGGTCCAATGACTAGAGCAAGGGCAAAACAAATGAAAGAAGCTTTATATGGACTAGTCATGGAAATTCAAGAGAAGGAGGCTGCTCTAGAAAGCTTGGAAATGCTGAAGATTGATCACTTATCTTTACATAGTAAATGCTGAAGAACAAAGCTTGGAGCCATTAAACAAGGCTGATCCACGTGGAGATGCTATTTAGGCCCATTTCGTGGGTACTTTTGGGCTTGAGTCTTGTTGTGTTTCTAATTACTTGTACATGAAGTTTTGACTTGTCAACTCGTTTTTCCTAAGTTATTCATGTACTTCGTAGTTAGGAACCTTGAAAGTTGTGTCATTTATTATTTTGAAGTTGTAACTTGGAAGTTGTGACTTGGAAAACGTTTTTTACTTATTGCCTTGGAAAGGGGATGATGTCCTTTCTAATACCTTAGTTTGAAGCCTATATAAAGGCTGCCATATGTAACCAAAGGATTATTATGAATGAATTAAAGTGTTGGCAAGCTTTGCTATACTCTCTTGTGTTCTTGGATTGGAATACAAAATTCTGACTTATCAAAGGGAGTGATCATCCTTTGTGGCGTCTTCAAGGATTAGGGTTTTAAGGACATAGTTTCCTTAGAGTTCTAATCTAATCACCTACAACTTGTTTTCTAGCAATCTCGGGGCAAGTATAGCAAATTGATTCAAGGGTTCCAAGGGCAGGTCTCCTGGTGGGTTCTTGTCAGTTCCCGAAATGCCCCTCAAAGTGAAAGCGCGTGGAAACAGCATTACAGCCACGTCTTCTAACCATACACATTTTCAGTTACAAAAACATGTCCCTTGCCTTCTGGAGGCTTATGCCGCGTTCTTCCATCTGTGGCACACATTTCCATGCATCCCAATTTTCCGGATTCAATCCATGCTTCGAGATAAGCCCACAATGTTGAATCAGTCTCGTTGCATCAGCTTTCCTCCTGATGACGAACCAGCATGTATTCTCAACAATACATGCCTTGGAGCACGTGCCCACGGCCCCATGCTCTTGGGTATTTCTCCTAGATCTTGCACACGTTTCCCTAGGTGATCCTAGGGCTCAGATTTGGTCTCCAAGTTGCCCAAATCTCTAGAGAGCACCGTCAGACCTCGAACCCGCCCAGCGACCTGATCTGGTTTATACCTTGATCCGTGTCCGGTCCAACCCCGATTCGAGGAGCCGTGACACCCTCCCCCACCTAAGCCGAAGTCGCCCCTGACGAGGCTAGGCGGTACTCGTTGATGATGTCCTCGAACTGCCATAGTTCGTCACCATATTCCCAGCTTGCTTCTGAATCTGATAGTCCTTTCCATCGGACTAAGTATTGCACACGGTTACCCTTTTTCCTGTCTGCCTTGATTTCAGAAACCTTCTTGGTGTAATGAACTCGTACGACTACTGGAGCTCGCCCGCTTCGAGCCTGAGAAGGGTCAGTTGTGTCCTCTCTGAACGGTTTCAACAAGGACACGTGGAACATCGGGTGCACTTTCAGCTTGGAAGGCAGCGACAATCGGTATGCTGTCTCTCCAATTCGATGTGTGATGATGAAGGAACCTTCATACCTCCTCACAAGTGCTTTATGGTAGCCCGACTTCAATTTCATGTGATGGTAAAGCTTCACCAATACCCGATCACCAACCTAAAATTCAGCTACCCGCCGCTTTATGTCAGCCCACTTCTTCATCCGTTTGGTCGCCTTCAACAAGGAGACCTGAATCAAATCTGTATCCTCCTTTAGATCCCTCACGAACCTGGAGGCGGTCGGACTACGTCCCATGTAGTCCGCTGCGATACTTTCCGGAGTGTCTGGTTGCAGCCCTGTAATCACCTCAAATGGTGATTTACCTATCGACTCCAATCGCTGTAAGTTGTAGCTGAATTGGCCTTGGTCCAAGAGTCGCACCCAATTCCGCTGGTTGGCACTCACATAGTGCCTCAAATACATCTCCAATAATGCATTGGTTCGCTCTGTTTGGCTGTCGGTCTGAGGGTGGAAGGCCGTGGACATCCTCAGCTCCGTTCCGAGTATCCGAAATAACTCCGCCCAGAACCTCCCCGTGAAGCGAGCATTGCGATCAGAAATGATACTCCGCAGTATCCCCCAATATTTCACCACATATGTGAAGAACAACCGCGCCACGTCCTCCGCATGGAAAGTAGTAGGTGCTGCAATGAAGACTCCGTACTTCGAGAAGCGATCCACCACTACCATGATAGAGCCGTTCCCATCCACTAGAGGTAGCCCGATGATGAAGTCCATGGAGACACTCTCCCACGGACGCTCTGGTATAGGTAATGGCTCCAACAACCCCACAGGTCGTCGATGTTCAACCTTGTCTTGTTGGCATAGCAGACAAGTGCGAACATACTCCTCGATGTCATCCCGCATCTTCGGCCAATAGTAGTTATGTTCTATGAGAGCTTGGGTCCGATGCACCCCCTGGTGTCCCGCCCACATAGAATTATGGTGTTCTCGCAGCACCTCGTGCCTCAGCCCTCCGCCTGAAGGCACATAGACACGTCGCCCTCGTGTCAAAATCAGCCCTCCTTCGGTCCAGAAACGGCGCGCCTTGCCGTCTTTGATGAGTTCACCCATGGAAGTGGCCCATTGATCCTTCTCCGTCTCGGTCTTGACCATCTCCATAAGGTTGCTTGCTGGTCCGGAAAAGGAAGAGACTGCAGCCAGCTATGCCTTCCCACTCAAAGCATCAGGGACTGAATTAGTTCGGCCCGACTTGTACTCAATGTCGAAATCGAATTCAGCCAGAAACTGCTGCCATCTCGCCTGCTTGGGGGTGAGTATTGGTTGGGTCTGAAAGTAGCTTGTGGCCACGTTATCCGTGCGCACCACAAACTTAAATCCGAGGAGGTAATGACGCCAGGTTCGAAGACAGTGCACAATCGCAGTCATCTCCTTTTCATGAATCATATACCTGCGCTCGGTGTCATTCAACTTTCGACACTTGTAGGCCACTGGGTGCCCTTCCTGCATGAGCACCCCTCCAATGGCGAAATCTGATGCGTCGGTGTGGACTTCAAAAGAAATAGAAAAGTCCGGTAGCACGAGGATCGGCTCCGCCGTGACCGCCTGCTTGAGACGATCAAATGCCTCCTGACATTGGTTTGACCACCGCCATGGTCGATCCTTCTTTAACTTCGAATATCCGGTGATGAACCTCCTATAGTAAATTGCCAAGCCAAGAAAAGAGCGTAAGTGTGTAACACGTGTAGGTACCTCCCACTCGGCTATGGCTGAAATTTTTGAGGGATCCATCATGAGCCTTCCATCCCCAATGATGTGCCCGAGGAATAGCACCCTCCGCTGCGCAAACACACACTTCTCCCTCTTCACAAAGAGTTGGTGCTGCCGTAGGGTAGAGAAGACTTGCCTCAGGTGTGCCACAAGCTCATCCAACGTCCGGCTGTACATAACAATGTCATCCAAGTATACTACCACGAATTTATCGATGAAGTCGTGGAGTACACGCTGCATCAAAGCACAGAAAGTTGCTGGAGCGTTGGTGAGGCCGAAAGGCACGACAAGTTACTTGAAGCTCCCGTACCCTATCACACATGCAGTCTTCTCAATGTCCTCCTCCGCCACGCGAACCTGATAGTACCTGCTGCGAAGATCCAACTTGGAAATCCATCGTGCCTTGCCAAGTAGATCGAACAAATCATCAATTCGAGGAATGGGGTACTTGTTCTTCACCGTGAGCTTGTTGAGGGCCCTGTAGTCGATGCAGAGTCTCAACGAACCATCGTGCTTCTTCCGAAAAAGTACCGGTGCTCCATACAGACTCTTCGAAGGTAGAATGAACCCGCTGTCCACCAATTCCGTTAGCTGCCTCCTCAGCTCCTGGAGTTCAGGTGGGGCCATCCTATATGGTGCTTGAGCTGGTGGACGTGCTCCATGCACCAAATCAATCCGATGATCGATTTCTCTTTTTGGTGGCAATTGCTTGGGTAACTCGGGGGGCATCACATCCTCGAATTCATTGAGAACACCCTCGATGGGTGCTGGAATCTCCTCTCCTTCCAATAGCTCATCCTCCTGAAGGGACGCAATATATGTTGGAAGTCCCCTTCTCAGCCCCTTAGCAAGTTGCATCGCTGATAGGACTCGCTGTGGAGTCCCTTTAACTCGCTTCCCTGGAACTACACAAGCTCCACTTGGATTCAGTACCACCACCACATCTGAATCCAGCTTTATCATGGCTTGTAGCTGGGTAAGCAAAGACATGCCGATGACCACCTCGTAGTCGTCAATCGGGGCGACCACCACTGTCACCCGTCCGGTTCAGGTGCCCAATTGGATCTCAACATCCTTCGACGTTCTGCTCGTAGCCACTTCTGCGGAGTTGACCGCCTTGAACGTGTGTTCATCATGTTCAATCTTCAGATTTAACCTCTTTGCCGTAGCTAGGTCCACGAAGAAGTTAGTGGCACCCGTATCAATGAGTGCCTGGAAGGTGTGACCACCAATGCAGATAGGTGCATAGAGCAGACCTCGTGGCCTCTTGGCCTTCAGGGCATTGAGACTGAGTGAGCCCATCCTTTGGTCGGTCTCTTGCTTCTCCTCCACTGCCATAGATGCTATCTTGCCCCTCAATGGACAGTCCTTCACCTTGTGTGGTCCATTGCAAATATAGCATAAGATAGTGCTGGTACCTTGCGCCACCCCTTTGCCCTTCGCTTGGGAAGCCCCTCCACTCGAGGAGCCCGGATTTGAGCCTTTTTTACCTCCTTTGTGACCTGATTTCGCTCCCCCACCATTGCCCTGTTTCGATGCTTGGGCTTTGGAAGCTGTGGGTTGAGTCTTGAACTCGATGAGAGCCTCCACTTGAGCTATCGCCTCGTTTTTTCTGGCCCACGGTTTGAGCCCATCAAGGACAGTGAAGAGAGAGTCCTCGTTGCTGAGGTCTGGTACCTCCAACAACAATTCGCTGAACTCCGCACACACTCACGCACATCGCACTTTTGCATGAGTCGCCGTAGTCGTGCTCGAGCATCATCCTCAGCGAACGCGGGGAAGAATTGCTTTCGAAGTTCAGTTTGGAACTGTACCCAAGTGGTGATTGGAACAGCCCCTCACTTCACATCGTCGGCCCGACGTCGCCACCAAAGCATCGCCACGTCCCTCAAGAACATGGCCACCGTGCTCACCTTCATGGCTTCCTCCCTCACGCCGGTAACCTGCAGGTATTGTTCCACGGCGAAAAGAAAGTTATCCACCTCCTTCGCAGACCGTCGTCCGCAGAACTCCTGTGGCTTGGGAACATCAAGCTTGTGCAGGGGGCACATAACCTCTCTTGCGACCTCCATTGTCAATGGAGAAGAGGATACGCTTGTGGTGGTACTCTCCTTTAAAAGGTCAACCACCTGATTTTGGAGAGCCTTCACCATGATCTCCAACTCCTCGTTACGCCGTAGCACTTCCTTATAGCGCCGCTCCATATCGAAGAAAATCTGGTTCAGCTGAGCGGCGATTTCACCTCGGAGGGTTGCGTCCCTACCCTCAAGGTCCTCCATCCGCCCTTCAACCTCAGTTATTTGGGCCTCGCACCTCCATAATCGATTGTCGGCGGAGATAATCGAAGATGCAATACGTAACCCATGTAGGGAATCATCAACTGGATGTGCTCCACCCATCGCCGTGCCTCCTCCTAAGGCTGGATTGGGATCCACGGTCGCGGTTGATGCGTCCGCCATTCCCACCATGGAAGTTACCTTAGAGGTCGTCTCCTTCGTTTCTGGTATGGTTCTGATACCAAGTGTCACGTACGAAGGGATTTCAGAGTTAATCCCAACAATGTGCGGCTTGGTCTACCGAAGATAACCGATCAGCCTTCCTTTTTTTTTTTTTTTTTTTTTTTGCTAAAGAAAAGGGGTAGGGGGGAGGAAGGGACAAGCCCACCCCCGCGTAGCAGCCCCACTGGGCCCCCGCCCCGCCAGGAGAATGTTCGATGCGGGCAGAAATGGCCGTGTGTTGGGCACCCCGACCGGTTTTACTCATACCCTCCCCACCCGTAGGCCCGGCTCAGCTACTCCTCTGAGCTCTGGCTCGAGTCCCACGTGTGAGTACGTCACACCCGGCACCACCCCGGCTACTAGCGGTTCAAGAGCGGTCCTACACCACAAGTCCAAGCAGTGGCCAAAGTAGTGAGCTCTGGTCCACAATTTAATCGTCGCCGCAGCGATTCGAACTTGGGACGTTGTGGTTAGAATTGCTGCCCAGTACCACTAGGCTTCCTGGCGTGGGTACCTAGTCTCTATGACTTAGGTCACGCTTAACAACAATAATGCAGTGAAGCACAACACCAGAAAACACCACGAAGGAGAACGAGAAATATAGGGGAAGAGAACTTTATTGAATAACCACTCAACTGATTACAATAAGCTCTCCTGGCCTCTCCAGCTCTACCGGATGCCAATCCCTCCCTCCCCTTTGAGGATCCTTTTATAGAGGAGCAACCTCCAATTACAAGTCCCTCACGAACTCAACTTCCCATGCACAAGATAAGGATGAATTCTAGATAAGATAGGAAAACCCCGATTCCCGCAGGATTCTGCGCAATCAGATAAAACAGCCAAGTTCGTGTCCCAAACGAACTCGGATTACCATGAAACTAGATTCGTTGGATTCGAGACGAAACACCCTTCCAGATGGCACCTTTCTCACTTTGAACGGACTTCTATAGAGTTTCCAAAATGCCCCTCAAAGTGAAAGCGTGTGGAAACAGCGTTACAGCCACGTCTTCTAACCATACACGTTTTCAGTTATAAAAACGTGTCCCTTTCCTTCTGAAGACTTATGCCACGTTCCTCCATCAGTGGCACACATTTCCATGCATCCCAATTTTCTGGATTCAGTCCATGCTTCGAGATAAGCCCACAACGCTGAATCAATCTCGTTGCAGCAGCTTTCCTCCTGATGATGAACTAGCATGTATTCTCAACAAGGCTTGGAGCACACGTTTCCCTAGGTGATCCTAGGGTCCAGATTTGGTCTCCAAGTTGCCCAAATCTCTAGAGAGCACCGTCAGACCTCGAACCCGTCCAGCGACCTGATCTGGTTTATACCTTGATCCGCATCCGGTCCAGCCCCGATTCGAGGAGCCGTGACAATAGAATACACTCAACAACTTGCTAATCTTCTCAACTTTACCCCACTCCTCTTTAGATGGACAATGCTTGTATTAGAGTCACTTAATTTCAAATGAAGAAAGGCACGACGGTAAAAGAGAGCACTATCTAGCATCAAAAAAATTGAATTCCATCTTGTAGGAACATCTTGCCTTAAGCCTTTTTTACTTTCCAAAGAAACTTATCTAACACATTCCAAAAATTTTTGTTTCCGAACTTGTGAACCTCTCACATATTTAATACTTTCACGAATTTTAGAGATGGGTTCATCTATCTCCTTTAATCCCTCTTGTACAATTAAGTTAAGAATATGAGCACAACATCGGACCTGAAAGAACTCACCATCTAGTAAAGTGCATTGTTCAAATTAGGTTGGATCTTTAGCATGTCAACAAAAACATCATTTACTGATGCATTATCCAAAGTCATGCAATACAATTTCTTTTCAATCCCCCAATCAATCAACAAATTGTAAATTATTTCACATAAAGATATGCCATTGTGTGGAGGAGGCATGAAGCGAAAGTTAAGAACTTTCTTTTGTAACACCCATTCATCATCAATAAAATGGGCAGTTAAACATAAATACCGATCGGTAGTAATGGAGCTCCACAAATCCGAAGTTAAACTTATCCTAAAAGGAATTGAATGTAGCCACAATACTAATTTTTCCCCCTCTTTTTTATATAATTTCAACAAATCAACCTTTACAGTATTCCTTGATACTAACTTGGCCTCCTCATGAACATAAGCAAATAAAGATCTAATGCCTTCATACTCAACAAATTGGAATGGTAGATCATGCTTAATAATTGCAAGTGTCAGCAATTCACAAAATTTGTCAGGATAAAACTTAGTAGAACACATTGATATGGACCCTTGAGCTTGTGATAAGATCATCTGTCCTATGTCACGGTTCTTTCTGCAATTCTTTAAATAACGTTTCAGATTTCCGGTCCAAACCTTACCACTAAACGAATATTTTGCACCACACTTTATACATTTGCATTTTTCAGTTGCTTCATTTATATGATAATATTAAACAGGGGAAGTCAATTTTCTTTTACGTTTTTCATATGTGGAGTCACATACTACTACATTAGAACCTAAGGACGTCGATTCATTTGCCCTATCACCATCACTCTCTAACTCTATATTCATGAACTGTTTATCCATCTGTATTATATAATTTAAAATTATATCAAAATACCAATTTAGAAAGAAAATAATTTGTGTTGCCCAATAGACAACCCAGGAGGGGGGGGGGGGGTGAATTGGGTTATGAATAATAACTTTAGTTTCTATTCGAAATATCAAAGGAGATTATGAAACCTTTCTTGATTTTAATCTAAGAGATAAATCTTAACTATAAAGAAAGCAATGGTAACGTGATACTCAAGGAACCACAACACAAACACAATAAGTTTTATAGTGGTTCGGAGCCAACCCTGCTCCTAAGTCCACTTCTCAAATTCTTTTGAAAATTCCACTATAATCTCCCTGATTTCAGTCAGTTGTTTTACAAGCTCACAACTTAACTTGTTGTTTTCACGAGATCACAACAAACTCGGTCGATTTTTACAGGATCACCGACTACAACCAAACTAATTATTTTATCCGGAATTACAATCTAACCCAATTGGTTTTTCTTGGTTCACCAACCATAACTTATCTTGCTGGTTTTACATTGGTTCACGAACCAACCTTGTTCCTCTTAATTCAATCTCCTGATTGAATCAAGTATACTAACAAAACATAAAAGTTATATAGTTACAACATAATAAAATCAATATTAAAGAGAAGAAGCTTTCAAACAAATTTTATGTTGAAGTAGGATGTGGCTTCTTATTTTCTGGATCTTCTCTTGAATATGCTGGTGGTTGAGGATCAGTTAACCAAGCCTTGAATGAGAGGAGTCCTCCTGAATTTGATGTTAGGGCAATTGCTCCTCTTTTTGCTTTGAGAAAGGCTTCAATCCTTTTTGGTGGATATAAACTTGAATTCTCTTCAATGGATACTTTGTTCTTGCCTCCTTTCTCCTTTTAAACACTTTTCAGATGCCTCCTTTTTGAAAACTAGCCGTTACAAAAGGTGAAAGAGCCATTCTGACTCAACTGTGCAACCTGACAATATGACCGTTGATCTTGGAGTCGACTCGCGCGACTTGGAGACGGCTCGACTGTAGCTGGAGTCGCCTCATGTTCTTCAGGTGACGACTCCCCCACTTTATCTTTTAAAAATACTTACCCGGCTATCCTCCAGGAGTCAGCTCGTGACATTCCAGAGTCGACTCGCCAAAGGCGGGAGACGGCTCACGTCTTTCAAGTGTCGGCTTGATCTCAGAGTGTTAGAAACTAATCGTTCTATCTTCTCTTGTTGGAATCGACTCACGTCATCTGGTGTCGGCTCGCCAAAAGTTGGAGTCGGCTTGCAATCTTTATGTGTCGACTCGATATTAGTTACGCAGAAAAATAAATCTTCCATCTTTTTGTTGGAGTCGACTCGGTAACAGTCGGAGTCGACTCGATATCAGTTAGGTTGAAAAATAAATCTTCTATCTTTTTGTTGGAGTCGACTCGGTAACAGTCGGAGTCGACTCGGAATCAGTTAGGTTGAAAAATGAGTTTTCTGTCTTTTTTCTGGGGTCGACTCAATCTCAGGTGGAGTCGACTCGCGCTCTGAACTTGATAATTCTGCTTTCAGCCAATCTATCCGGAGTCGACTCGCCCAACCTGGGTGTCGACTCAAGGTCGTGCCAGATACAATCTTTTGTGCCAGAGTCGACTCGCAAAACCTTGGAGTCAACTCGAGTTCAGGACCTGATAAAAATGGTTCCAAACATTTTAATAATTGATCTTTCTAATTCTGAACCACTTTTCTAAGTCATTCTAATGTATATAGGAGTATATTCCCTGAAACACTCACTTGAATTCATTAGTATAATATAAAATATACTCAAGTGTTTTGGGCTCATCAAAATCAAATATGGGAACAACAATCACTCAACAATCTTCCCCTTTTTGATGATGACAAAACACTGAGTATATGCAACTAAATTTACACATACTATGAGTTAAGTCAGAAGGAATTAGAATGAATTCAATGTTCAATAATTTTGTTTATAATAAACTTTAAAACTTAAGACTCCCCCCTTTCATTTGGAATTGTACAAGCAATCATAATATGCAATTAACTATTTTGCTTATATTAGATAAATGAGTCTCGTCTTTATATTCTTTATTTATTCAAGGTCTTCTTGGTCTGAATTAAAATATTAGAGCTTGATTCAGCCAATGTATCAGAGCATAGTGAAAAAATATAATTAAAACTAATGTTTGACCTTTGACCCTAATCATTTTCATCCCAACATATTTTCATAATTTCTTCTTCCCCTTAATCATAGCTTCATCTCCCCCTCAAGCAATGCATAGAAATTTTTGATCTTTCTTACTTTCTTCTTCCCCTTTTTATCATCAGCAAAAAGAAAAGTCAAGCATAGGGAATACTTTGCATTCATAGTAAGTGAAAGTGAAGAAGATGCGCAAGTTGAAGTACTTAAAAGGAAAGTTCTTTGTATTGCAACAGATTACAAGACGTTGCACTATAAAAGAAGATGATTACATTGTGCATCAAAAAGAAACATCAAAATGTAGTTTACTGCACTACACAATCATAATCACTCAGAAGAGAAGAAGAGCGAAGTCTGCTGGTTGATGGTCTAGATGAGGTGATTTCCATGAGTTTCTGAACTGCAGTATTGCATTTGCCAAGATCCAGAATAATTTCAAGGGAGGTCTCTTGACAGGTTTTCCTGAGCTTAGATATCCTCTGACTGTTTTCATTAAGCTCACCAAGTAATTTATTGGCCATTTGTTCAGCATTCTCTTGGAGTTTCCTTAAATGCCTCTTTACAGACTGCTGCAGCTGCCTTGTGGTGTCTTCAAGATCCATGAATCGTCTATACTATCCTTGCAGAAGACATCTGAGACTAAAAAGCTCGGCACCTATATCAGCTACCATCTGAGTGAGAGCAGCAGTGGAGGGTAGGATGTCTGTGGAAGGTCCTCCACCAAATGATCCATGAGATGCCATCTCATCAGCCAAAAGGGATGCTAATCTGCGCAACTAATCCTCACTCAGTGCAGGTGGAGAGGGAAAAGAAGATGGATCAGGATGTGTTGTTGTAGGTGCATGGATGGAAGGCGAAGAGGATATGTCAGGGGAAGCTATAGGAATATTGGGGTGTGGAGCAGAGGAGGAAGCAGCAGTATTCAAGGTTGTCCTAGTCCAGGTTCCCTCTATCCGATGAAATCCCATCCTTATAAGGGTTCCCTCATTTACAAAATTTGTATAACGAAGTGGACGAGAGGACTCCCCATCAGAGATAGGCACTCCAAACTCCCTAAAAATTAATGTGAGAACCATCTTGTGAGGGAGACTAGTCCTACCCTTGTTAAGGACATCAGTCATATGAAGAAGGACAAGTTGAGAGAGGTTCAGAGGAATCTCCTTAATGATGTAATACATGATAGCAAGATCTCTCTCAGATATGAAGTCAAAGCGCCTAGTTTTTGGAAATATGACTCTATGAATGATGCTTTGAAAGAGCCGCATTTCAGCATTCAACTGATTGGCAGACACTTCCTCTAGGGGACTCTCGGGTTCTCTATCCAGAATGGTTCTAAGAAGCTCTCCCCTATCAGAATGTGATGAAGAAGAGGCACTGACATTGAGGAGGTTCAGGAGTCTTGAGATTAGGGATTCGGTAATGGTTACTTGGACATTTTCTACCGAACCAATGATGCCTCCGCCACCTCTACTAGCAGTGCTAAAGAACTCTCTCACTAGCCCTGGGTATGTGGGAAGGTCCAAGGTACAGAAGAACTCTAAGCCTTGTGCCCTAAGATGATGCTCTAGGGTGAACTCTTCCCGGGAGAGAAATCGAAATCGACTTTTCTCCCGGTTGTGACCAATCTTCCGGCGTACGAACGCGAGGGAACCGGTCTTGGGGAGGAAGAAGCTTCGGGCTCAGAACGAGCCGGCTCGTTCCTTGCCTTCGACCGTCTCTCCGCTTCGTCTACTACAAGGGGGTGTTTTCCGCGGGATGTGGTTGCTTTCTTGGGAGCCATTGCCACGGAACCTAAGGAATGGAAGGAGAGAAAATCTAAGGAAATGGATTCTAGGGACAGCTCTTGGGGACGAGAGTAAATGAGGCACTATGGAGACAAAAGGGAAGAATAGGATAAGAATGTCCCTTCTAGGTTAAGTAATCGTCCGCCCGTCCTCGAGATGACTTGTGCAACATCGACTCACAGTTCTACTTCGAGTCGGCTCGAGCCCTGTCTACCCCATATGTATCA
Organism: Phoenix dactylifera; assembly: GCF_051530095.1. NCBI lineage: Eukaryota > Viridiplantae > Streptophyta > Magnoliopsida > Arecales > Arecaceae > Phoenix > Phoenix dactylifera. Next base: position 16,881,242 of record NC_143194.1, on the reverse strand, counting down.
AATTGTCTTGGGTTAAAATAAATCTTGATCACGTTCTACTGATTCTAACAAGTTTATATGACAGTGATATGCTCAGATCTGATTGAAATAAGTCATGGAGGAATTAAATTTACTAGGAGTAAAAGGTAGGTTAATCAAATGGGTCAATCACTCCTAATTTTCTTCTAAGAGTACTAAATCGATCTTCACTCAATGGTTTAGTGAAGATATCAGCTAATTGATCTTCAGTACATACAAACTCAAGCAATATATCACCATTCAAAATATGATCTCTTATGAAATGGTTTAGTGTTGAATTGGATTTTTACTTAGATTTATGGCACTTGTATTATCACATTTTATAGAAATTTTGTCTTGTTTAATGCCATAGTCTTCAAGTTGTTGTTTAATCTATAAAATCTGAGCACAACAACTCCCAGCTGCTATATATTTGGCTTCTGCCATAGATAATAAAATTGAGGTTTGTTTCTTACTAAACCATGAAATTAAATTTTCTCCTAATAGTTGACATGTACCACTAGTGCTCTTCCTATCTAACTTACAACCAGCAAAGTCAGCATCAGTGTATCCTATTAGATCTAAGTTGGAATCCTTTGAATACCATAATCCTACATTTATTGTTCCAATTAAGTACTTAAAGATTCTCTTAACCGCATGCAAGTATGATTCTTTTGGATTTGATTGATACCTAGCACACATGTAAACGCTAAACATAATATCTGGTCTACTAGCTGTAAGATACAAGAGTGAGCCAATCATACCTCTAAACAACTTTTGATCTATGCTTTTTCCTGATTCATCCTTGTCCAATTTGCATGGGGAGCTCATTGGTGTGCTCATTGCTTTACTTGTCTTCATCTCAAATTTGTTAAGCATTTCTTTGATGTACTTTGCTTGATTGATGAAGATACCTTCCTTTGATTGTTTAATTTGAAGTCTAAAGAAGTAGTTTAGCTCACCCATCATACTCATTTGAAATCCTCCCTGCATGAGCTCGGCAAAATCTTTGCAAAGATAATTGTTAGTAGCACCGAAAATGATATCATTAACATAAATCTGAACTATTAACATGTCTTTGTTTCTCTTTTTCAGAAATAAGGTTGTATCTACATGTCCTCTAGTGAAATCATTATCCAAACTTTGGTAAGATCATGTTCAGTTGTTTCCTCTTGGATTATAAAGGTTTCTTCATTTTGCCTTTGTTCTTCCTCGCAAATGCTTATCCTTTCAAGTTTGTCTTCTAGAAATCCTGCATCATCATCAACAACTACTTCCTTGCTAGAGGAAATTTCATTAGTTTCATCAAAAATAATATGTATAGATTCTTCAACTATAAGAGTTATTTTGTTGAATACTCTACATGCCCTACTAGACCAAGAATATCCTAGAAAGATCCCTTCATCTGATTTGGCATCAAATTTTTCTAAGTTGTCTTTCCCATTATTGTGAATAAAACATCTACAACCAAACACATGAAAGTAGTTTAATTTTGGCTTTCTTTCTTTCCAAAGTTCATATGGAGTTCTTTTCAAGATAGGTCTTAATAATACCCTATTTAGGATATGACATGAGGTGTTAATTGCTTCAGCCCAAAGTTCATATGGATTTGTTGGATTCACAATGAAAAATCCTTCTAGATGACACCTTTTCCACTTTGAACGGACCTCTGTAAAGTTCCCGAAAAGTCCCTCAACGTGAGAACGTGTGGAAACAGCGTTACAACCACATTTTCTAACCATCTATCTTTTAGTTAGAAAACATGTCCCTTGTCTTTTGGAGACTTATGCCACGTACCTCCATCAGTGGCACACATTTCTATGCATCCCAATTTTCCGGATTCAGCCCATGCTTCAAGATAAGCCCTCAACACTGAATCAGACTCGTTGCAGCAGCTTTCCTCTTAATGATGAACTAGCATGTATTCTTGCCAATACACACCTTGGAGCACGTGCCCCTGGCCCCATGCTCTTGGGTATTCCTCCTAGATCTTGCACACGTTTCCCTAGGTGATCCTAGGGTCCAGATTTGGTCTCCAAGTTGCCCAAATCTCTAGAAAGCACGGTCAAACCTCGAACCCGTCCAGCGACCCGATCTGGTTTATACCTTGATCTGTGTCCGGTCCAGCCCCGATTCAAGGTGCCGTGACACCCTCCCCCACCTAAGCCGAAGTCGCCCCTGACGAGGCTAGGCGGTACTCCTTGATAATGTTCTCGAACTGCCATAGTTCGTCATCATACTTCCAGCTTGCTTCTGAATCTGATAGTCCTTTCCATCGGACTAAGTATTGCACACGGTTACCCTTTCCTATCCGCCTTGATTTCAGAAACCTTCTTGGTGTAATGAACTCATACAGCCACTGGAGCTCGCCCGCTTTGAGCCCGAGAAGGGTCAGTTGTGTCCTCTTTGAACGATTTCAACAGGGACACAAGGAACACCGGGTGCACTTTCAGCTTGGAAGGCAGGGACAATCGGTACACTGTCTCTCCAATTCGATGTGTGATGATGAAGGGACCTTCATACCTCCTCACGAGTGCTTTGTGGTAGCCCGACTTCAATTTCATGTGATGGTAAAGCTTCACTAATACCCAATCACCAACTTGAAATTCAGCTGCCCGCCGCTTTATGTCAGCCCCCTTCTTCATCCGTTTGGTCGCCTTCAACAAGAAGACCAGAACCAAATCTGTATCCTCCTTCAGATCCCTCACGAACCTGTAGGTGGTCGGCCACTAGGTGCCCTCGTAGGCCACTGGGTGCCCTTCCTGCATGAGCACCCCTCCAATGGCAAAATCCGATGCGTCGGAGTGGACTTCAAAAGAAATGGAAAAGTCCGGTAGCACGAGGACCGGTTCCTCTGTGACGCCTGCTTGAGACGATCAAACACCTCCTGACATTGGTTTGACCACCGCCATGGTCGATCCTTCTTTAACAAATCCATCAATGGGGTGCATAACTTCGAATATCCAGTGATGAACCTCCTATAGTAATTTGCCAAGCCAAGAAAAGTGCGTAAATGTGTAACACATGTAGGTACCTTCCACTCGGCTATGGCAGAAATTTTCAAGGGATCCATCATGAGCCTTCCATCCCCGATGATGTGCCCAAGAAACAGCACTCTCTGCTGTGCAAACACACACTTCTCCCTCTTCATGCGAACCTGATAGTACCCGCTGCGAAGATCAACTTGGAAATCCATCGTGCCTTGCCAAGTTGATTGAACAAATCATCAATCCGTGGAATGGGGTACTTGTTCTTCACCGTGAGCTTGTTGAGGGCCCTGTAGTCGATGTAGAGTCACAACAAACCATCGTGCTTCTTCTGAAAAAGTACTGGTGCTCCATACGGACTCTTCGAAGGTCGAATGAACCCGTTGTCCACCAACTCCGTTAGCTGCCTCCTCAGCTCCTGGAGTTCAGGTGGGGCCATCCTATGTGGTGCTTGAGCTGGTGGACGTGCTCCATGCACCAAATCAATCCGATGATCAATTTCTCTTTTTGGCGGCAATTGCTTGGGTAACTCGGGGGGCATCACATCCCCAAATTCAGTGAGAACACCCTCGATGGGCACTAGAATCTCCTCTCTTTCCAGTGGTTCTTCCTCCTGAAGGGATGCAATATATGTTGGAAGTCCCCTTTCATCCTCTTAGCAAGTTGCATCGCCGATAGGACTCGCTGCGGAGTCCCTTTAATTCGCTTCCCTAGAACTACGCAAGCTCCACTCGAATTCAAGACCACCACCACATCTGAATCCGGCTTTACCATGGCTTGTAACTGGGTAAGCAAAGACATACCGATGACCACCTCGTAGTCGTCAATCGGGGCAACCACTGCTGTCACTCGTTCGATCCATGCGCCGAATTGGATCTCAACATCCTTCGACGTTCCGCTTGTAGCTACCTCTGCGGAGTTGACCACCTTGAATGTGTGTTCATCAGGTTCAATCTTCAGATTGAGCCTCTTTGCTGTAGCTAAGCTCACGAAGAAGTCAGTGGCACCCGTATCAATGAGTGCCTGGAAGATGTGACCACTAATGCTGATAGGTGCATAGAGTAGGCCTCGTGGCCCCTTGGCCTTCAGGGCGTTGAGACTGAGTGAGCCCATCCTTTGGTCGGTCTCTTGCTTCTCCTCCACTGCCATAGATGTTATCTTGCTCCTCAATGGACAGTCCTCCACCTTGTGTGGTCCATTGCAAATATAGCATGAGATAGTGCTGGTACCTTGCGCCACCCCTTTGCCCTTTGCTTGGAAAGCCCCTCCACTCGAAGCCCCTCCACTCGAGGAGCCCAGATTCGAGCCTTTTGCACCTCCCTTGTGACCTGATTTCGCTCCCCCACCTTTGCCCTGTTTCGATGCTTGGGCTTTGGGACCTGTAGGTTGAGTCTTGAACTCAGTGAGAGCCTCCGCTTGAGCTATCACCTCGTTCAAACTCTGGACTCCTCTTCGTTGCAGTTCCATCTTGGCCCACGGTTTGAGCCCATCAAGGAAGGTGAAGAGAGAGTCTTCGTTGCTGAGGTCTGGTACCTCCAACAACAATTTGCTGAACTCTCGCACATACTCACGCACATCATCCTTTTGCGTGAGTCGTCGTAGTCATGCTCGAGTATCATCCTTAGCGAACGTGGGGAAGAATTGCTTTCGAAGTTCAGTTTGGAACTGTGCCCAAGTGGTGATTGGAACAGCCCCTCGCTTCACATCGTCAGCCCGACGTCGCCACCAAAGCATCGCCACATCCCTCAAGAACATGGCCGCCGTGCTCACCTTCATGGCTTCCTCCCTCACGCCGGTAACCTGTAGATATTGTTCCATAGCGAAAAGAAAGTTATCCACCTCCTTCGCGGACCGTCGTCCGCAGAACTCCTATGGCTTGGGAACATCAAGCTTGTGCAGGGGGTGCGTAGCCTCTCTTGTGACCTCCATTGTCAATGGAGAAGAGGATACGCCTGTGGTGGTACTCTCCTTTAAAAGATCAACCACCTGATTTTGGAGAGCCTTCACCATGATCTCCAACTCCTCGTTACGCCGCAGCACTTCCTTATAGCGCTGCTCCATATCGAAGGAAATCTGGTTCAGCTGAGCGGCGATCTCACCTCGGAGGGTTGCGTCCCTACCCTCAAGGTCCTCCATCCGTCCTTCAACCTCAGCTATTTGGGCCTCGCACCTCCGTAATCGATTGTTGGCGGAGATAACCGGAGATGCAATGCGTAACCCATATAGGGAATCATCAACTAGATGTGCTCCACCCACCGCCGTACCTCCTCCTGAGGCTGGATTGGGATCCATGGTCGAGGATGATGCATCCGCCATTCCCACCATGGAAGTTACCATAGAGGTCATCTCCTTCGTTTCTGGTATGGCTCTGATACCAAGTGTCACGTACGAAGGGATCTCAGAGCGGATCCCAACAACGTGCGGCTCGATCTACCGAAGATAACCGATCAGCCTTCCTGGCGTGGGAACCTAGTCTCTATGACTTAGGTCATGCCTAACAATAATAATGCAGCGAAGCACAACACCAGAAAATACCATGAAGGAGAAAGAGAAATACAGTGGAAGAGAACTTTGTTGAATAACCACTCAACTGATTACAATAAGCTCTCCTGGTCTCTCTGGTCTCTCGAGCTCTACCCGATACCAATCCCTTCCTTTTGAGGGTCCTCTTATAGAGGAGCAACCTCCAATTACAAGTCCCTCACGAACTCAACTTTTCATGTACAAGATAAGGATGAATTCTAGATAAGATAGGAGAACCCCGATTCCCGCAGGATTCTGCGCAATCAGCTGAAACGGCCAAGTTCGTGCCCCAACCGAACTCGGATTACAACGAAACTGGATTTGTTGGATTCAAACGAAAAATCCTTCCAGATGGCACCTTTCCCACTTTGAACGGACTTCTGTAAAGTTCCCGAAAAGTCCCTCAACGTGAGAACATGTGGAAACAGCGTTACAGCCACGTTTTCTAACCATTTATCTTTTAGTTAGACAATGTGTTAAAAACGTGTCCCTTGTCTTCTGGAGACTTATGCCACGTACCTCCATCAGTGGCACACATTTCTATGCATCCTAATTTTTTGGATTCAGCCCATGCTTCAAGATAAGTCCTCAACACTGAATCAGACTTGTTGCAGCAGCTTTCCTCCTAAGGATGAACTAGCATGTATTCTTGCCAATACACGCCTTGGAGCACGTGCCCCCGGCCCCATGCTCTTGGGTATTCCTCCTAGATCTTGCACACGTTTCCCTAGGTGATCCTAGGGTCCAGATTTGGTCTCCAAGTTGCCCAAATCTCTAGAAAGCATGGTCAGACCTCGAACCCGTCCAGCGACCCGATCTGGTTTATAGCTTGATCCGTGTCCGGTCCAGCCCCGATTCGAGGTGCCGTGACACCTTGGTTGTTGTCACCGAAAGTCACTACACCACCGTCTTTTGCTTCAAGGGTGCGGAAATGATCTTTTTCACCTGTCATATGTCTTGAGCAGCCACTGTCTAGGTGCCAACTCCTTTCATTACGTTTGGCCGCAAGACATTCCTAAAAGCACACATCAAATAGATTTAGGTACCCAAGCTTTCTTGGGTCCTATATGGTTAGTATTGATGGTCCCTTTTGGAACCCAAATAAATTTTTCTTTCTTTTGCTTTTCTCTTTTTATGTTTGGTTCATCCTTTTTTAAAATAAAGGTAAGTGTGTATATATCCAAATTGAAGAAATGACGTACAAATGCACAGGGGTATACCCCAGAAATCAAAGGCTAGGAGGGCATACCCCTCTAGCCACAACAACTAACTACAAAGCTTGTAAGAACAAAATGATGAGAGTATCAAAAGATATCATCAGAGAATCCCCACGAACTGTGAAGCCATCTATTAGCAGGAGATGGAATCACACCCCGTGTGAGATTAATCCGAGTCACAATACAAAAAGTAATCTCTATCAGAAGAACACACTCATGTGTAGGGCCATCGTCATGCAAACGAACATTACGTTCCCTCCAAATGTAGTAGACCGCAGCTGCCACCATAAGCTTTGCAGTTCGATCCAAGAGTGAACGACCATCCATGTGGAAAGCCAAGAGATCATATCCATCCATCTACGCGAGGCCCACGATATATTACACTTGGCACAAAGAACGGACCAGATGCGCTGAGAGAATGGGCACTCAAAAAATAAATGATCCACATCCTCATGCCCACCCCCACACAAAACACATTGGGCAACCTGAATAATGCCAAAGCGTATAAGCTTAGCTTGACCATACAAGGCATCCCGGATGGCTAACCAAAGAATAAAGGACATCCTTGGAATAGCTTGGCTATGCCAAACAAGGTTCCACCAGTCCACTCTACTATGATGCGGGCGCAACGACTCCCAAACACCACGAACAGAGAAGAAACCCTTCGAAGCATCAATCTACTGCAAGACATCCGGCCTTCTGCTATCTGGCCGGAATGAAGTAGGAGTACTACTAATGAGCTCAAGCCATACAGGGAGCGAGAGATAGGCTAGTGCCACTCCTGGCCGTCAATAATAGCCTCCACCTTGGCATTCTGCCCAAGGCCAGAATCATAGATAAACCTTTTCCCAAACACCTCAATAAGAGAACCAAGGGGATGCCAATGGTCAAACCAAAGTGAAATACTACTCCCATTGCCCACTCGATATCTCATCTTCCATCGGACAAGGCTGCGAAGACTAAGAATCTTCCGCCAACTCCAAGAGCAATTCCTGGGGCATTTGATCTCCCAAATACTTCTGCCTCGCAAAAGTTAAGAGCGAACCCAAGAAGACCAAAGAGAGTTACCGTCATCATTACAGAGAGCCCATAAGTGTTTGGTCATGGCTGCCCTATTCCAAGTCACCATGTTCTTAATGCCCAAACCCCTTTCCTCCCTAATTTCTTTATCACTAAAATGTGCAATACTTTCTGTTTGAATATATTTAGCTCTTATAAAGAAATTTTTAAGTAATTTCTGTTTGTTATTAGGCTTGTATCCTAAACCAGCTTTATTAAAAACAGCTCTTTGATTATCAAGAATCATCTTCAATTTTTCTAAAGTAAGAGTAAATTTTGCAACAATAGGTTTATATTTATTAACTTCCTCACTTAAAAGTTGATTTTCATTTTTCAGTAGATTTGTGTCTTTAGTTAAGCAGTTTTTTATAGATTGATTAGTCATTTTTAATCTTGAAACTTCTTTAATCAATCTCTCTCTTTCTTTTGTTAAGATTTCAGTTTTTTTCATGAGTGATTGATTAGAGAGTTTTAAATCTTTGTTCTTTGGGGTTAAAGTTCTGCATGCATCCATTAATTCATTAAATGCAACATATAATTCATCAAAAGTAAAATCAAAATGTGTTTCAGGTCTTACCTCTTCTCCATTTGCCATAAGGCAGATATTTGCCTCTTCCTGTGATTTTTCTTCTGGTGATGAATTTTCACTTTCGCTTAAGGTTATGAGGAGTGCCTTTTTCTTCATTTTCCCAAGCTTCTTTACGAGTGGGCAATCAGCTCTGAAGTGTCCTGATTTGTTACATTCATAGCACTTGACTGCCTCTCTTTCCTTTTCTTTACCTTTCTCTCAGTCGAAGGCATGAGGGGTGAACTTCTTTTTGTAGGGAGGCCTCCTTTTGCTCATGAATTTTCTGAACTTCTTTACAAGTAGGGCTTCTTCCTCATCTTCCTCATTTTCATTCTCACTACTGCTGCTGTAAGTATTTTCTTTAGCAGTGGATTTAAGTGCAATTACCTTTCTTCTTTGGCTCTCATCCTCGGTATGTTCCTTCATAGTCAGCTCGTGAGTCATCAGGGATCCAAGAAGTTCTTCAATTGGAAGCGTGTTAAGATCCTTGGCTTCTTGGATTGCTGTTATTTTAGCTTCCCATGTTCGAGGTAAAGAACGTAACACTTTCCTGACAAGTTCACTGTTAGTATATGATTTGCCAAGACATTTCAGCCCATTAATGATATCAGTGAATCTTGTAAACATGCAAGTAATGGTTTTAGTAGATTCCATTTTGAAGAGTTCATATTTATGTACTAATATGTTTACTTTAGACTCTTTTACTTGATTAGTTCCCTCATAGGTAACATCAAGTCTATCCCATATTTCTTTAGCTGAAGCACAAGAGGAGATCCTATTGAGTTCATTAGGATCTAAGGCACAATATAAGACATTTATTGCCTTAGCATTCCGTTGGGCTTTTCTCCTATCATGATCATCCCAATCTTTTTCAGGCTTAGGAATAGAGATGTTATCTATAGTGTGTGTAGGGATATGTGGTCCTTTTTCAATGATGCTCCATACATCATAATCTTGTGCTTGAATGAAGATTCTCATTCTGGCCTTCTAATAGATGTAATTTGTACCATTGAATAATGGGGGCCTATTGCCTGACTGTCCGTCAGCAAGGATATAACCAAATTGAGTTGTCATGGTCTTTTACTCTAGTTATGATTGGAACAACAATCACTAAGAGAGCACCTGCTCTGATACCACTTGTTGCCCAATAGACAACCCAAGAGGGGGGGTGAATTGGGTTATGAATAATAACTTTAGTTTCTTTTCGAAATATCAAATGAGATTATGAAAGCTTTCTTGATTTTAATCTAAGAGATAAATCTTAACTATAAAGAAAGCAATAGTAACGTGATACTCAAGGAACCACAACACAAACACAATAAGTTTTATAGTGGTTTAGAGCCAACCCTCCACTCCCCAAATCCTTTTGAAAATTTCACTATAATCTTCCTGATTACAGTCAGTTGTTTTACAAGCTCACAACTTAACTTGTTATTTTCATGAGATCACAACGAACTCGGTCGGTTTTCATAGGATCACCGACTACAACCAAACTAATTATTTTACCCGAGATTACAATCTAACCCAGTTGGTTTTCCTTGGTTCACCAACCACAACCTATCTTGCTAGTTTTACATTGGTTCACCAACCAATCTTGTTCCCCTTAATTCAATCCTCTGATTGAATCAAGTGTACTAACAAAACATAAAAGTTATATAGTTACAGCACAATAAAAGCAATATTAAAGAGAAGAAGCTTTCAAACAGATTTTATGTTGAAGTAGGATGTGGCTTCTTCTTTTCTGGATCCTCTCTTGACTATGCTGGTGGTTGAGGATTTGTTAACCGAGCCTTGAATGAGAGGAGTACTCTTGAAATTGATGTTGGGGCAATTACTCCTCTTTTAACTTTGAGAAAGGCTTCAATCCTTTTTGGTGGATATAGACTTGAATGCTCTTCAATGGATACTTTGTTCTTGTCTCCTTTCTCCTTTTAAACACTTTTCATAGGCCTCCTTTTTGAAAACTAGCCGTTACAAAAGGTGAAAGAGCCGTTCTAACTCAATCGTACAACCTGACAATATGATCGTTGATATTGGAGTTGACTCACACGACTTGGAGACGGCTCGACTATAACTGGAGTCGACTCATGTTCTTCAGGTGATGACTCCCCCACTTTATCTTTTAAAAGTACTTACCCGACTATCCTCCAGGAGTCGGCTCGTGACATTCCAAAGTCGACTCACCAAAGGCGGGAGACGGCTCACGTCTTTCAAGTGTCGGCTCAATCTCAGAGTGCTAGAAACTAATCGTTCTGTCTTTTCTTGTTGGAGTCGACTCGCCAAAAATTGGAGACGGCTCGCGATCTTTAAGTATCGACTCGATCTTAGTATGCCAGAAACTAATCTTTCTGCCTTTTCTTATTGGAGTCGACTCGTGTCATTTGGAGTCGGCTCGCCAAAAGTTAGAGGCGGCTCGCGATCTTTATGTGTCGACTCGATATCAGTTACGTAGAAAAACAGATCTTCTATCTTTTTGTTGGAGTTGGCTCGGTATCAGTTAGGTTGAAATTGAAAAATAGATCTTATGTCTTTTTGTTGGAGTCGACTCGGTAATAGTCGGAGTCGGCTCGGTATCAGTTAGGTTAAAAAATAAGTCTTCTGTCTTTTCTCTGGGGTCGACTCAATTTCAGGTGGAGTCGACTCGCACTCTGAACTTGATAATTCTGCTTTCAGCCAATCTATCCGGAGTCGACTTGCCCAACCTGGGTGTCGACTCGAGGTCGTGCCAGATACAATCTTTTGTGTCAAAGTCGACTCGTGAAATCTTAAAGTCAACTCGAGTTCAGGGCAAGATAAAAATGGTTCCAAACATTATAATAATTGATCTTTCTAATCCTGAACCACTTTTCTAAGTCATTCTTATGTATATAGCAGTATATTTTCTGAAACACTCACTTGAATTCATTAGTATAATATAAAATATACTCAAGTGTTTTGGGCTCAAAATCAAATAAGGGAACAACAATCACTCAACAATTTGAAAAGAGAACAGAAACATAAAGCATTGAGGTTGAAACCATTAGGTTATAAAGCATTTACTTTTGATGAGTCAGATTTATCAAAATAATCTCTAAAACTTAGATGTTCAACTGCTTCTGCTTACCAACAACTATAAATGCACTGCAAAAAAACAAAATAATAATGTTAAAAACATGAATCTTCAGAAATTCTTATCAAATTTAAGCAATAACAGTTAGAAAGTCTGTGATCTTCAAATAGACATCATTAGCGATACTTGCTTCTGCAGTTAGATCCTCAAATATGTGAATCCCACCTTGTGTTGAAGTATACAAAATTACAAATGAACAAAAGGCAACAGTGAACTTATCAAGAAGGAAACATATCAAGACAGTGAACTAAGAGGATCAAAGCTTTAAGCATAAAACTTACTATTATTTTCCCAAAAAAATGACACTCTCATTCTAAGAAAGCTACAGTATTTTGTATAACATGACGGCATGCATCTTGGGGTTTTACCAGCATTCAAAAAGAAAGAGAAGAAGAGAGGAAAGATCAAAGGAAGAAAGAAGAAAAGATGGATCTTTCTTACCTCGGTAGAGCAGAGGATCCGACCTCTTTATGAGCTCTTCCGTTCAACCTTGGTTCCCAGGACCCGTCGAGCCGCCGCGGTCGCCGTCGACGGGGAGGCCGAAGTTGTCGCACGGGGGAGGAGAGGGCAGAGGCGGAGGTCCGGAGGAGAGGGCTCGGGAGGCGAAGAATCCGGAGGAGAGGAGAGGGGAGAGACTTGAGAGAGACTGAGGGAGGGAATAGAGCTCGAGTGGCGCACAAACTCTAACCCTAAGTCCCTAACTAAGGAGAAGTTGCGGATGGTGGAGTGTGGTCCTCGAGCTACCGTGGTCGCCGTCGACGGGGAGGCCGAAGTTGTCGGCACGGAGGAGGAGAGGGTGGAGGCGGAGGTCCGGAGGAGAGGGCTCGGGAGGCGAAGAATCTGGAGGAGAGGAGAGGGGAGAGACTCGAGAGAGACTGAGGGAGGGAATAGTCGAATAGAGCTCGGGCAACGCAGCACAAACCCTAACCCTAAGTCCCTAACTAAGGAGAAGACGGGAAGTCACGGACTGTGGAGTGCGGACACGCTGAAATTGGGCTGAGGCGGGGAGTTGGGCCTGCCCTAAGCTTTGTGGGTTGTGGCCCTTGTCTATCAGCCCAATAGTTAAACAGGTTAAACGGGTTATACGGATCAGACATCTAAAATCCGTATCCAATCCAATTAATAAACAGGTTAAACGGGTCAACCTGTTTACGACCCAAACCTGTTTAGGCCAAACCCAAACCTGTTTATGGCGGGTCGGGTCATATTTTGCCACCCCTACCCACAGCCCACAGGCAACTAGCTAAGCCCTCAACAACAACAGCAGCAGCAAGCCAACAACAACAAATACCTATAGGGAACTTGGCCCTCAACATATTAAAAAAATAAATTCCAACCCATACTATTTGCTAAGTGGAGAAGCTCTCATTAACAGAGCATTTCATACCCCACATCAAAGCCATTCAGTTTTCTCCGCGGCAAGCCCCATCAAGATTCAAACCCCACATCAAAGCCCCATCAAACTCGAATAAAAATGGGGAAATGACGCTTCAACAACCACATTCCCTAAATTCCAGATTGACTGAAATCCCCAAACTTTATGAGAAATGAATCGAAACAAAAACCCATCCAAAGGCAAAGAGGTGACGGTAGAGGAGCAAAAAGGAGAACCAAATTGCCATCGCGATGGAGGCCGTCGCGATGAGGAGAAGTGAGAAAAGAAGAGGGAACTCACCGAGTCATCAATCCAGCGAGCTAAAATAAAGGCGCCGAGGAGGAGGATGATGAGAAAGAAGAGAAGCACCGTGCCGCCAGTCGAGCTTCCCGCCAACGAGCTCTTCTGACTCTTCTTAAACTATCGGAAAATTGTCGCCCCTGCCGGAAAGGGAGGGGAGAGCGAAAGCTAGGGCAGCTAGAGAAGGAGGTGGGGACTAGGGAAGAAGGAGCTAGGGCAGCGCCGCAGCAAGTCGGGGACTCAAGGGAGGATGGAGGAGGATGGTTGGAGAGGAGGGGTAGCGGGTAGGAGAGGAGGGTGTTGGGCTAACTGTCGAATGCAGGGTTTGGGATTGATCTCAACCATCGGATTCCGAACTAATTTGGTCTTGTTAAGTCACGAACTTTGTTTAGGCTCGTGAGCTGCTCGAGCTCGGGCTCGAGTTTAAACGGGCCTCATTTTGGGCTCGGGCTCCGGCTCATTTGACTAACAAGCCGAGCCCGAGCCGAGCCTGAGCAGCTCGGCTCGTTAATAGGCCTAACCTCAAAATAGTCTTAGATAAAAGACAAAGAGTTGTAAAAATCAGCATATTAGTGAGTCGACCCATGAGGAACACGAGTCGACTCTAGTCAAACAAGAGTCGACTCCAAAAGCAAATAAGTCGACACTTAAATAGCCATAGATAAAAGACACAGAGTTGAAAAAATCAACATATTGGTGAGTCGACCCATAAGGAACACGAGCTGACTCCAGTCAGATAAGAGTCAACCCTAGAAGCAAATGAGTAAACTCCTGAATAACCATAGATGAAAGATAGAAAGCAACAAAATTCAGTTTGTTGGAGAGTCAACCTATAAAGATAATGAGTTAACCCTTGTTAATGGACGAGTTAACCCCTAGACCAGAAGAATTGACCCTTCAATGGTTATAAATGAAAGACAGAGCGTAGCAAAAACGACAAGTAATTCGAGTCGACCTCTGAAGATCATGAGTTGACTCTTAAAAGCATGAGTCGACCCCTATAAATGATGAGTCGACCCGTCTGCACCTGACAACAGTAATGACTAGTTTTTCTATAAATTAAAATAGCTATTTTTGTTTCACAATGGTTCTTTCGATATGTCTAATAGCCAGAAGTAGTTCCCAACCATTCCTTAGTGGTATAAATGCATGGGAATGCCAAAAGAAACAAAAAAGTGAACGTGAAGAAAATAAATGAGAAAAAAATGAATAACTAAAGAAAAGAAAAGGAGTTCAATAGGAAGAACATTCAAGTGCATTCATTAAGAATTGAAAGATCACATCCTCGATTACTGAGAGTTGGTGAAGAGCATTCAAGTCTAATCAAGAGCAACCAACTAATTTAGTGCTCCATTTATTTTTGTGTACTTAAATTTTAGGAGTTGTGATTTGTTTACTTTATATATGTCTTATATTTGCTGAGATTAGTTTCAGGATTTGAAACTTGGAAAAAGGTCCATCCAAACTTTGAATTAGATTGTATTGAGTTTGGAAAAAGACTCAGGTATGCTTTTCATTGATTACTAGTAAAAATCAACTAGGTTGATTGTGAGCCCGGTCAAAACAATTGGATTGTAATTTTGAAGAGATCATAGTAAAAATTTTTGAGAATGGTGTCTTGGAGAGTGGATGTAGGTGCAAAGTTGGCATCAAACCACTATAAATTTGCTATGTTTATGGTGCATGACTTGTGTGGTTAGATCTTGTACATATTTATTTTTGTTAGTTGCTCGTTGCAACTCACACACATTCAGCAAGTTTTATTTTGTTGAATTTTACTTCAAGTTTTGTGAAAAGGCCAATTTACCGCCTCTTGGGCTGCATAGATGGGCAACAGATAGGATATGATATAGTGAGTGCTATGATTAAAGTACTACTAAACTACGAGTGATGAATTTAATTTAAAGAAAAAATAAAGATAAATTTCATTTATGAGTTGAAGGGTTGGAAAGTTTTCTCCTCAACATTATAATCTGATATTTATAAGTGGCTCCTCATAACTGGTAAGATAAGTTCCACTACTCATCTTGGACTCTGTTCTACTAAAGCATCGTCATATGCTGATAACTTTTGTTTTTCATAGATCTACGCCATATTCATTTGGCCTATACTCTTGGTGTTTAGGTCTGTTCTTCTCTTAGCATATCTGTTTTAAGATCACAATCAATTTAGATATGTTGTAAACAATACCTCCAATATTCCATCAGTCGATGGTTTGGAGAATGATGGAATGTAGTTGGTATCACATCTATCGATAATCTGGTAGTGGTAAGACTTAAACTCGAGCATAAGGTTGAAACTAAAGAGAATCTAGTAAAGATAAAATCTATTATCTTGTTTGCCTCCAAGTCCGTAGATCTGGCATGCCAAGATTTAGCTAAATCTTCTAAATTACACTAATTCTTATGAGTTACATCAATAAATCTATCAATCAGCTACAATCATACACACCACATTAATATCGCGAACGAGGGAACGGCGTGGAGTGCCACGGTAGAGGATAAACCAGGGAGAACGGGTCATCTTGGCCCTCATGCTTTTTTGACTTGGATACGGGGTTCCTTCTCATAACATCTCATCGAATAGGCGCACGTGGTGATATTAACAGCAGCGCTGGCAGGCGTCTGTGGCGTCTGCACTCGCCACGTTGTCATTAGTACCGCATGATTGCGGGATCCAATGGAAGGGATGCCCCGCACCCGGCCGGGACACCCGCGGTCCACCCCCTTCCATCGAATTATGTCACGAGTTCAAGGTGGGCCTGGTCGTTGGACTCACATAACCCTCGAGCACTAGTTTAGTCGAATACCGCCGCCCCTCCCGTTGCCTTGACAGAGATGATGCCCCTGCTGCTCCGTCGCTTTCGCACCTCTCTCTGTCCTTCCTTTCCTCGGGTGCGTAAAGCAGTATTTGCCGTCCATCCATCCTCCCCATTCATCCTATTTACTGCTTCTTTAATTTATACTACCTGGGCGTGTGTATTCACACGTTGTTCTTGATCGTTAATCTTTCCTTCACCTCTCCGGTCATCAATTCTTTTTTTATCTCTTTCTCAACACACCTGCGGTCATGGCGTTGATGGTGCCGGCGCTGATGCAGTTGGTGTTGCTCTTCCTCGTCTCCAGCGGCCGCAGAGCCTCCTCTGCTTCTTCTTTCTTCGATGAGGACATCCTTCTTGGAAGCGCCTTCAGGGATGCCTCCGGTTTGATTTCACAGAGGAGGGAACGCAACGGCAGCAGCGGCAGCAAAAGTTCGTGGGGGGAGGGTGGATGGAAGGAGGAGATTTTGTGGCTGGCGAGGAGGCCAGAGACGGTGGAGTGGTTGAAGCGGCTGCGGAGGAGGATCCACGAGAACCCGGAGCTGGCGTACGAGGAGGTTGAGACGGGCAAGCTGATTCGGGAACAGCTGGATGGCATGGGGGTGGAATACTGTTTCCCGGTGGCGCTGACCGGGCTCGTTGCCACCATCGGCACCGGAGGCCCTCCCTTTGTTGCTATCAGGGCTGATATGGATGCGCTCCCCATTCAGGTAGCCCTCTTTCTTTTCTCCCTTCAATTTTGGCTCCCTATTATTCTGAGTTGATAGAAGAAAAAATAAATGCTTTTGTATCAAAAAAAAAAAAGAAGAAGCCTCGTAGTGATTATATGGACTTGCATCGCTTGGCTACTACTTGGAAAGTCACTGGGAATCCTAGTGTTTAACCCAAAATTTTTACATATGGATACATGGCAAATAATTATTGAGCTTTTATTATAAAGGCCGAGGATCGGAAATTTGGGTTAAGACAGGTTGCCCTGACCGTGTGAACAGACAACTGAAGACTAGCATGCGCAGCGAAGCAATTCCCAAAACTGATTGTAGCTTAGGCTGCAATTTGGGCTTTGACAGTTTATCAAGGCATTTGTCTGCAGTCAATTTCTTGCAATTACTGAATTAAAAAAGGAAGCGAAGCTAGGATCAAGGGGATCTCCAACTTTTCCAACTACCAAGAAACTTTTTTTCAGAGAGCTTTTATCGAGTGAATCTTCCATGAATATCTTGTATCTTGAGTCTTCAGTGTGATTGCCATTCCACCTGAAGAATCTCCTGTCTTCTGCTCAATTATCCTTTTGTAATCGATGTTATTGGTTTGTGTCACTTAAGTTGTTACTTCTCTTTGTGCTTTCTACCCTTGAGTTATTCGCATTCTATTAGAAATTGTGAAGTCCACTTACTGAGGAAAGTTCAAACTTTGTCTCCTGATAGATCGAAACCATTGATTGATTGGATCGATCTGGCATGCCAGCGACCCAATTGGCCATATTTTAGTTTCCCAGGAAATATGTTTTTGGCATACTCGGTGAGAGCTAGTGGGATAGAATACCTAAAAAAAATTTTAAGGCAGTAAGTGATGGTGAAACTTCCATAGAATGATCTTATTACCAAAAAGGTGTAAGGAAATCTGGACAAGGTTTCTATCTCATGCAGATTGTGCGAAGGCGTGCTTCAAGGTTGAAGATGAATGTACAAATCAGCCAATGGGGGTTGTAGCTTTTGCATTTTGTGAGAATTAGATGTTTACACTGTATATTACCAACATGTTGTTCTCTATTATTTTGTAGCTTGTTTTCTGCTGATTAACTTATTCTGGGTCTCTGTAGCCAATTTCTCTAGAGAAGTCTTTTACATCAGTGATGACCAAAAAACCAATTATTGAGTGAAAATGGTGTTCATTTTTTCTTTCTTTTTCATTCTTTTTTATTTTTATAAATTTTCCATTTCAGGAAGCTGTTGAGTGGAAACACAAAAGTAAGGTTCCTGGTAAAATGCATGCTTGTGGACATGATGCGCATGTCGCAATGCTTCTTGGTGCAGCCAAGATATTAAAGATCCGTGAACATCATCTAAAGGTTTTTACCTGTTCCTTGCTAGAATTTATTGGATACAGATACCTATATTTCTTACTTCAGCAATTCTTTTGTTGTTTTCACTCTGGTTAAATATCTTCCGAGATCCTGAAATCCTATATACAACTCTACCTAGTAGGATAATATTCATGAGGACTTGTGGTCCAACATAAGTCTCTCTCTCTTTGTGTGTGTGCGTGCGCACGTGTGCGCCTATGTCTGTGTGTGTGCGCACGTGTGCTTGTGTGTGTACGTGTGTGCCTATGTGTGTGTGTGTGTGTGTGTCTGTGTTTACTTCTCTTCACTCAGGTGAAATATCCTCTAGGAAACTGGAAATGCTAGACACACGTTACCTTGTAGGATATATTCATGACAACTTGCAATTTTAAATAACTCTCTCTTTCTCTCTCTATGTGCATGTATGTCTTTTTTGTGCACATGTGTGTGCACATCAATAGAATATGGATCGAGTAAGGATAGAAGGTCGATACAAATATAAATTCTAGAGCTTCATAACAAGGAAATAAGGAGATGCCATTTATGAGCTTGAACTCAATAAAAAATCTCATGGCATCTTTGTTTCCAAGGAAGACCTGTTATTTTGACCTGAATGTCCTGCTTTGAACATTAACTATACCATTAATATATTCCATAACAGTATAGATGATACCATTGGTTAATTTTAAGACATATTGCATATCATTATTTCTAAGGTACTTATGTTTGACAACTACAACTTCCTGGTTGAGTTTACAAGATTCGTTGGCAAGAAATCCTGTAATTTTGGAGATCTATACATAGTACAATGAGGATGTATATGCTGCATGCACAAAATTGATTTGTGAGTTTCCCTTATCTTTTGGTTCTAGATGGTGTAAGCCCAAGTTTGGCATACTACCAAGAATAATTCCATTACTTGGAGAATAATTTTGGTCAAAGAATGTGTAATTGAACACGTTCATATAGAAGAAAAGATAATATAGTTAAATTTCAGAAGAATGGGAGTGAGAAGAGAGAGAGAGAGAGAGAGAGAGAGAGAGAGTCTGTTATCATTCAACTGATGAACACTCAGTGGTTTTATTTCCATTTTCCAATGTCTTCATCCGGGTTGCATGTATTGTTCACTGATAATGCTGTTGATCATCAATAAATCTAAGTTACTTTTACCCCTTTAATGGGCCTTTCCTTGTTGCTTCATTGCTAATTACTTTAACTATGTTAAACATATTTAATTAGCACAGGGTAGAGAAGAAACAGGTGGATATAATACTAGAGCCCTTAATTTCTATGATTTTGATATGATAGTTCTTTGCCATGGAGATGACCATGCAGTTGTCCTCTTTGTGAAGCTCATTCCCTGTGAAATGTGCTGTCTGTTTCAGCAATGCATTGTCATGTCATCCTTCAGTACTGATACATGACTCTTTGATCTATACTAAAACCTAAGACAAGCTCAAAATTATCTTGTTATCATGATTTTTACAAGCTGGATCTAGATTATTTTATATCATCCTTAAGATGATAAATATAATCTTAAAATGGCAGAAGGCTCTTTGTAACACATTTCAGCAAAAAAGTTTCATTAGAAAATAAAAAATCCAAGTTGATACAGTTTGCATTGAGACGTTTTGAATATATGTTTTGATCCATGTTGTAAAAATTTAATTGTCCATGGTCATGCAATAAATTTATGTCTCTCAATTGGATATGACATGAAAGGCTTTATATGACCTGGAGTGGTTGCCATGCTCTAGAAGACTGTAGATTCATATTGATGCAAAATGGTAATGGACTGAATGCACTTCCATTTGTAGTATGCACTTACTTATTTACCCTGATCCTAAATAGACTGGTTTGATCAAAATTTGTGTTTATAACTGTCAAGAGATATCCTCCGTAACATGTTATCTGTTCATTCATGAGACTAAGGCTTTAGGTGCATTTGTATAAGCTATATGGTTGTCTACATTAACTACTGATGTAAGTCACAGAAACTTGGTTTAAAATAAGCATACAAACTAATAACAGAATAGCTGTTAGATGAAAAATAAAAAGGAAATAAAAGCACAGAACAAGACATTGAAACTTGAAAGAACATTTGACTCTAATTGAATGAATCAGATATTTAGCTTAAAATTACCATGCTAGGGTCAACTTGGGAACTAGACAGGACTCAACCTTTAATCCATCAAGGTTTCGATTAAGTATTGTCATGTAATTATGTTTTAAAATCCAATAGCCATCTGGATATAGAACAAATTGATGACATTTAACTGGGTGTCTGGTTAGTTTGATCTCAACTGATCAATCACCTCACTGGATTTCAAAGCTTCAGAAAAGTGATATTAAACTATAGGAAAGTGCACAGAGTTATTTGAAATTGTAACTGAATGATTAGCTATGACTAGGTTATCAGTACACCAATCTAGAGTCTTACGTACTGATTTGTGCTGGTTTGTACTGGTTGTACTTATTTGGATTGGTACTCGGGACACCCTTTGTACTGCTTTGTGCTAAGAATTTTCACCCTGATAAAATGTTTTTGTTCATTCATGAGTTTATCAAATGAACTTTTGCTTTCACTTCATGCAGTCAACCCTCACTATCTCCCTCTCTCAAATAGATGACATTCATAATAGGTGTAATAAAAAGTGGTGTATATAACTGTCAACATATAGTTTTGTTTGTTCATTCATGAGATAAAACCTCTAGGTTCACTTGTGGGTGTGTGGAGAAGAGAAGGTTAAAAATCTAGTTCCCTTTCAGATTTATGATATTTTTGGACATTTATTTAGGTAACTTTAGATGTTGGTTTCAGAGTCTTACTTTAAGTTGGATTGGTCTACAAACGTCCTACTTTAGGCACATTCAGTTAGATAAGTTATAAAGTCTTTAGGATTTGACTTTTGGCTCTTTTTGGTGCTCTGCTATATGGGACAATGTGGGATTCTGAGTTTTACATTTTAGCAAAAAAAATTTGTTGTCTGTCCATATTAGGAATGAACTTAATTTTCAAGCATCCTAATTGACCTGTAAAATTCATGTAAAAAATTTATAGAAGGGCTCTATGGCTGCCTATTAGAAGATGATACTTGAATCATTTGAACGAATGAAAGGTTTTTGTTGGCAAGGTTTGGCACTTCCTTTCCTGTCTCCTCCATTTCCATCCCTCTGCTCTCATCTATTCCATTCTCTTTATCCTATTATCTTCCTTTTTTGAATTGCTGATTTATTGCAGTTAACTTTTTTTCTTCCAAGTTTCTCTTATAGGTGAACATCAAACCTCTTTTGATTACCATAGAACCTGCGGGGTTCATTGGCTGCTCATATATTTTGGAAACTTAGTACTTTTGTACTATTTTCTGATTGTCTTATTTTCTAAAACAGGACAACCTTATTCAGAGCATACGAAACCTTAGTTTTGCCTGAATTTGAGGTCCACCTATGCACAATCAGGCTATTCCAATGTCTTCTTGCATGAGTTTGAAAAATTATCTAAATTGTCCAAACATATAATACAATCAATAAGTGTACTAAATTTTAAATTTTTTCTATATCCTTCATTGCTACATATGGAGCTGTGTTAATTACTGATCTTATTCTCAGAACTCAGCTTGGTTACAAGGATAATTATGAGTCCATATGAAAATAAATAGGATAAGAACATAAAGAAATAACAAACATAATGGCAATATGTGAGTATAGTTGTGTAAATTGGATCCATAAATAATAATCAATTTGTTAATGGTTACTTGGAAACTAGAATGCATGCAATCTCCAAGATTTTGATTGAATATTGTCATATATTAGTTTACAAATATGATAGTGACATAGAAAATAGATGAATAAGTTATTTAGGAATTTGACTAATTTCATTTGGATCGACTGATCATCTTGCTGAATTCCCAAGCTTAAAAAATTATTATACTTTAAGGAATTAAAAAATTGAATCTTTAAAACAGCGAAGTTCTTTGAAATCCTGATAGATTGACTAGTTTTGGCTAGGTTATTATTACCTTAGTGAATGCTGTTAAGATCTGGATTGAGGCTTAAATCAGATCATGGATTTCGTCACAGATCAAAATTTTCCTGATTCCTTTCAAGAATTACAGAATATAAAAAGAAATTAAAAAAATTGAAACAGTCAAATATAGAGTAGATGAATGGACAACAAAAAACCATACATGTAAGAAGTCTAGTTTCCACCAACATAAGCCTGCATATGGAGCATGTATAATGAAAAAAGTATTGTATTTGATTATCCAATATATTTATGTGCAATGTATCAATTCAATTCTTTAGTTAGAATGTTCTAGAGAAAAACATAGTTCAAATTTTAACATATGGTTGCAAAGTACAAAAATTCACCTGTTATTTTTTACTCAAATTTAGTAAGAAGCGTGCTTATTTTATTACTCAAGATTTCTTAAGGATATGTTACTGAAAAACCATGTATCAAATAAATTAATAAGCTCATATAATTTAATACCTAAGTAGCATAATTGATTTGGATTTTATGGTCCAAAGGACTGTATAATTTGTAGAGGGATGCTAGACAGCCGTGCTTGGCTATTGACAGCTTGCTATGGGAGGAAAACTTGTTTTCCCAATTTTTTTAAACCAAACAAAAAATTGTTCTAGGAATATCCTTCATAAACTTCTTTGCTTCCTCTCCTCAGACCTTGCCTTCAAGATATAAACCTATCCTTATTGAGCTTACGTTGCAATTGAAGGTTTCCAAGAGAAAATCATGACCATCAAGTTAGAGCATGGTATGCCGTACCGGCCTGAACCGGGCAGTACAGGACATACTGTATCGTACCAGTTCGATACCGGTACTCAAAACGGATGGTGGTGTCGGTATGCCATAAAAATTTCATACCGTACCATATCGATATTGTGCTAGTGTGGCATTGGTACGGAGTCCGGTATCGAGATGGCGAACCTTGAGTTAAAGTTTTGAAAGTTGATGGGAATGCCTCAAAGATTTTCGTCAAGTGAGCTAGGACCATCAGAAATAATGGATACATTGTGATCAAGGACAGGTCGTGCAAGGCGTGTGGAGGTTATTGAGGATATCTTCAAGCATCGAATGCATGGTCATGCCCGCTGTCACCTTGTAAGGGTCGTATATTAATTTCCTAGAAGCTTGATGGATATTAGGCTACTTTGAGTTTTGACATTCCTCACGTTGCTCGAAAACTATCAACTGTTGCAAGTCTTTTGACTTAAAAATGAAAAAAGAATGGAAGACCTGAGCTACCTGCTGACAACACTCAGCTTCCCCGATCTGGGATGATTTTGCTTCAAGGAAGGATTTGGTGGTGACTGTCATCTATGCCATGGGAGAGGATTAGATGCATATGTTGAAGGACCTTAAAATCACACAAGTTTAACTGTAACACATTTGCATCTCAAAACAGTGTCGCTTGGTTGACACTGAAATCATAAACCATTGAGAAATAAGACTATGGCTATGATCTTTGCAGGTTTCTGTAAACAAAAAAGTGTTGATTATCCTAGAAAGGGAACTGGATTCTTTGGTTCTGCATAGATTTGTTATATTTGGTTACTAGATCTCCATATATCATTTGTGTCAGAAAGTGAAGACAGTTTTTACAAAATTATTGAACACATCAGTTAAAAAGAAAAAAAAATTGGGGTAAAGGTTTCTTAGCATGAATTGATATGGGAGTCTGCTGTGGAGAATCCAATAGAAGGAGAAGAGCAGCAATCAAAATGCGTCTATTTTTCCTTTTGTTTGTTTCAGTTTGTCTTAAAGTTACAAAATGATCATGGATAGAAGAAAAAATTGGCTTGGGCCTCATGGGCTTAACGGAATCTGCAATCTGAGAGACAAAGATCATTAAGGGTAACATTGTAATCAAAGTATACCGTATCGGCCCAAACCGGACAGTACGGAATGTACCGTACAATACCGATTCAGTAATGGTATTGGGTATGGTGGCATATCGACACTTGGTACATCAAAAAAATTTCATAACGTACTGTACCGACACTGTGCTAGTGTGATACTGGTACGGAGTTTGGTACCGAGATTAGAATACCATATTTGTACCTTGCAGAATGTGCCAGAATAGTGAGTTTTGGAATAATCAAACTGCCAATCTAGAACTTCTATAGGTCGGGGCCCAAAACATAATTAGGATGAGAGTTTAAATTTTATGACATATTAAAATGATCCATAAATCATTTAAATTTTATGACATATTCGAAATAATGCATGCACTAGCATTTTTCAAACTATGCTAAACCGGCTGATTCGGGGCATATTGAATCGGATTGGTTGGTTATCGGTATGGTTCATCATGTCGAAACAAGATAAATACATTCGAAGCTTGTTACTGGCCCCCTTAACTCTGAAATGAAGGCTCGAAGCTTTCTACTCTCCTAACGGCCCTGTTCAAAGCCATCCTGGCCAGGTGAGTCACCCTCGCCCCCTCTCTCTCTCTCACCATGTTTGAACCCCGTTACTGGCCCCCTCGACTCTAAAATGAAAGCTTGAAGCTTCCAACTCCAACGGTTACATGCCTGAAGCCCTCCCAGCCAGGTGAGTCCCCCCTCTCTCTATCTCTCCCTCTTCTGAAACTCTAGAAGTAGAAGAAGCAGGTAGGCAAAACTCTAACCCAGATCCTTGAGAGCTTCGGTCAGGGGCATGGCTTTGATCCTCTCCCCGACTCCCTCTCCTTATCCCTCTCCCACCTCTCTCTCTCTCTCCCTTCCTCTCCTTCTTCCTCTTCGGTCCTCTCCCTCTCCCTCCCCCTGGTTTCGGTATGCAATTGTATGTTACTATAGGGACAAGTATCGTATCAGTCATCAATTGGCATGCTTGTCGGTATCGATTCTGCTTTATTTGGTATACGCAATTAACAAAAGATTTCTAAAGAAACATACATAATATTTGGTAATAAAAGTAAAAGCAATACTTTTGATTTACAAATATATTTTCAATTGAAAACATATTTTTAACAAAATTCCATAAAATTCAAATTTTACATATTAGTTAATTTATAACTTATGGACATCAAATATAGAGGCAAATAAGCAAGAAGCTCTAGAAAAAGTGAATCATTAGTTACCTTGCTAGCACAAAGTAAACAAGTCCAACTAATCCTGATAAATATTCAAGATCTATTATTCCAAGAATTTTATTTTTATAAAAATATGGTCATGATAAATTTTAAAATAAAATTTTAAGTCTTCGAACGCCTAGGACCTTGATAGAGCCTAACAATTGGCCGACACCAACAAGATCCCTAATTGTGCATGTGATTAGCCAACTTCAATAATATTACCTAAATGTCAATTTCTGTATATTTATTTATACAAATGAGTATGTCATAGGATATGCTAAATTAAATTCTAGCATCTTGTTAAGTTCTGGATTTTAGATTATTATTTTATAGAAATATTTCTTCGCAATAGCTGAAACATCATAATTTTTATTTGAGAAAAAATAAGTCCCAGAAGTTTAATATACATAATTGAAATACTAAAATATAATATGCCCAAAAATTTAGTACACAAAATTGAAGATGCTAAAATATAATATGTACAGATATTTAATAATAAAAATTTCCTTTTATAATTTATTCTACAGAAATTTAATATACATTATTTTCGGTATTCCGAAATTTAGTTTTAAATATATTTTTACCAATATAATATTCACTTTATTGTTATCTTATTAAACAAAACTAATTCATACAAATGTTACTTATGAAAATTTAAATTACAAATATTTAATATACAGAAATATACTACATATATTTTGATGCGCTCGCAAAAATGTTTTCGCGAAACTAATCTCCCAAGTATAGGAGAGTTGTACAAGTAATAAATTCTCGGAAGTCCGAGGTCGATTCCTCAGGGAGCGGTCTATGAATTATCAGTGTAATTTCAGATGTGATTTCAGATGGTTTTTAGAAGTTTAGAAGTAAAGATTAATAAGCAGATAAATAAAATTCAGTAAAGGAGAGATGGTTAGGGATCCGGGTTCCCCTTTGATGATACTGTATTCAAGAAATAAACTTTATGATTCTTGATTGAATGTTAACAGTGGAATAGATCTAATCATGGTATGTGTTTCGAGAATACATGAACTCAACTTCTAAGCATTCATCGTGCCTGTACGTCTACGATAAGTCAAATACTAAAGCAGTTCATGCATCAGTAGACATAAACCATTAAAGAACTATTAGTAAATTAACTATGCAAGAGTCCATAGCACATCAAAAGATATAAATCAATAAGAGCAAAGGTTCAGAGTTTACTTCAGAAAAAATAGTACATCAAAGGTTCCTCCATCACCCTTCACCGAGGAACTTAGCCTCTCATTAAAAACATTAACATCTCTCTTTTTTTTTTCTTTTTTTTTCTTTTCGGAAACAGGGGATGCCCTGTTTCTCTCCTCTCCTACCTCCTCTGTTTTTTTCTTTCTTTTGTCTTTTTGAAAGCTCCCAGATAAGCCCCCCTCCCAGCCGAGAGAGCTCCTCTTATAACCATCTTCCCCCCGTTCCTTTGATTCCAGGAAACATTCCCAAAAAATAAAAACAAAAAAAAAAAACAAACTAAGCATGTTGGAACTTTTCTGGAAGGAGCGGTCATCCGGGATGCGCGTCCCGGCTGGCCGCGGGATACTCGGATGCGAGTTCCGGCTGTGACGCTGGAATCTGGGATGCGGATGGTTGCCGAGATGCTCACGAGCGTTGGAACGGAGGAGGAAGCGGACGCTGATCACGGGACTTGCGGGATGAGCGGACGGCCGGGAAGAAGCTGGGAGGCGGATCCGGAAAGAATGGACACTGATCTTGGCTGAGGACGACATGCGGATTGTGCTGGGATGCGCAGATGAATCGGGAGCTGATCGTGGATGCTGCGGGATCTGATACGAGTCCGGAAGCATGGGATGCGGCTGCCGGGACGATCGCGAGAATGGGAATGGACGCTGGCTCACACGCGGAAAAGGAATGGCTGAAGAGCTGGCCGCGGGATGGATTGCGTGAGAAGCGTGGGATCCTGAGCTCTGGGAGGTGATCGCGGGATGCTGGAGATGCACGTGGGAGAAGAAGCTCGGACGCCGTGGAGGAGACTCGTTGATCATAGGATGATCGCTGATGTGGCCACTTTCTTCCTTTTGGATCTTCTCGGCTTGATAAATCTAAGCCCTCGGATGTCCCATTGCGCGTTGCCTTAGGATGGCTGCCATATATCCCTCGAGTGCAAGTGTGCTTGATGAATGGTGGGTTCGATCAGACCATGACGAGGTTGGGCGTATGTGGTCTGAGTTATGCATTTGTCTAGGCCCAATATATACTAAATGCGCATTGTAACTTTGATTTATGATCACCTGCACCCAATCAAAAATATAATATTAAATTAGTGATAATATCGTTATCCGTTGGCAATAATACTAATTTAAGTAGTATGTAGATCGTACTTTTGTACTCTCATCACACCCCCCAACTAGCTTATTGCTAGTTTCTAGCAATCAACGAGCAAATAATAAAATGAGAGTGCAAAGGGGTGTAAATAAGAAAGTGATTCGGATCTCACGCTTTCCACCAACCTCAGAGGAATGGGAGGGGCCATCAACCTGCAATCGAGAGTGGTTCAATGAAATAGACTATTGTACTGACACAGAGTTGATCATGTTTAACCTATGACTTTTTTTTAAAGCTAAAGATGTAAAACTAAAATATGTACCCACTTTCGTAGGGAATCACGATTGCACTTAGCATGTGCAACAAGCCGTTAAACCCCTAAGTTGCCCTAGTGGACGAGTGTTGTCTCGTGAGGGCCAGAGATGTTACCCACAAACATCATGACATAAAAATGTGTAATAAATTCTAAGCTAATACACATGTAATTAATTAATATATATTTTCAAGCATGGAAACTATCAAAGCATAAAAAATATGAAAGTGTAGTGTGCATAAAATAGCATGACTTTCTTAAAGCACTAATACCTCCACCACAACATGGTACCGCTTGAATTTTAGGTGCACTACTCAAGTTCACAAGTGTTTACTACAGTTTATTAGAGCCTGATCCATCAAATTTCAGAATATCTCATGTTGTCTAAATTTGTCAAGAATGGTTCGTATATAAAGAAGGAGCTATCAATCCCAACTAAACAACCCAGGTACACAGAGGTCCAATACAATGGAGTCAAACCAGCCATTACCACATGTCACTGGATTCAGCCTGACCAACTCATTCATGCTTATTTTTATTTTATTTTTTTTTATACATATGACGACTACAGCTGTCCAACCCCATTAGGCTCTAGTAAGGTCCATGTAGCAAGCTTTCAGCCAATAATCCCCGATCCAGTTGGCTCAAGACATTAGGTGAAACATCCCTCGGACTTAATTACTCGAACCAGACTACGCCACGAGGCCAGACTTGTCATCATAAGGATTTTTTTTTAATAATAATTTTGCAAGAGAAGAGAAGGCAGACTGAACCATATAGATATTTTTATTATATACGTGACTGCATCGTGACTATAGATCAACCAAGGTTGGATCGTAAGGTACTTAGGTGATCTAGTCAGGGTATTCAACCTCTATCTTTATGTGAAAACCAAATCGTGAACCTTATAGTACAGACAAGGATACTCGTACTTCTTTTACAGATACGGCTTAATAAAAATGCATTAAACAAATGTGAACTCCTGAGGTCTTCCTATAATCATTAAGTACATGTGCGGGGATCTAATAATAGGTCTCTGATCAGTCATAGTATGCATGTGTTCCTTGCCTTAATAATTGCACAAACTCAATATGAAAATACATGTGGATTTGCTTAGAAAAGAAAGTAATAAAATAAATCAAATGCAAAAACAAATTTTTTTTTTTTTTTTGGCAAAATATTTTCCTCCCCCCAACTTAAACATTGCATTGTCCTCAATGTAATAGATACAAGAAAACTATATATGAGAGACAGTAGAGAAAATAATATTGGAGAGAAGAGGAATACCTTGAGCTGTTGATATCCAGAAAATAAGACCTACAAAACTAGAAAAAAAATAATTCTAACTAATATACACATACCTTTGCCTTCATGCTCAGTCATAAGAAGGCTCCCCCAAGGAAAAGGAGTCTTCTTCATCTGCAAAATTCTCAAGGAAAGGTTTAAGTCTGTGTCCATTCACCTTAAATATCGTACCATCCTATGGATTCTCAATCTCAACAGCCCCATATGGAAAGATAGTTTTTATAATGTAGGGACCTGTCCATCTCGATCGCAACTTACCAGGAAACAGATGTAAGCGGAAGTCGTATAAAAGAACTTTTTGCAAAGGTTCAAAAGTTTTTTTCAAAATTGATTTATCATGTAAGATCTTCATTCGTTCTTTGCAAATTTTTGCATTATCATAAGCATCTCAGCGAATCTCGTTAAGCTCGTTCAATTGCAATTTTCTAGCTAGACCGGCATCACGTAAATCAAAATTCAATTTTCTTATTGCCCAATACGATTTATGCTCTATTTCTACAGGCAGATGACATGCTTTTCCGTAGACTAGCTGGTAGGGAGATATGCCAAAAATGGTTTTGTATGCAGTACGATAAGCCCATAATGCATCTGATAGTTTCAAGGACCAATCTTTTCGTGATGGGTTCACCGTTTTCTCTAAAATACGCTTGATCTCCCTATTGGCTAACTCTACCTGGCCACTAGTTTGCGGATGATATGGGGTAGCAACTCTATGGGTGACACCATACTTTTTCAATAAGGTCTCGAAAGGCTTATTACAAAAGTGTTTTCCACCGTCACTAATTATGATCTTAGGCATCCCAAATCGTGAAAAAATATTTTTTTTTAAATACTTCAGGACAGGTTTGTGATCATTGGTCCTACAAGCGACAGCTTCTACCCATTTGGACACATACTCGACACCAACTAAAATATATTCATATCCAAAAGACGGTGGGAATGGGCCCATAAAATCGATGCCCCAACAATCGAAAATTTCGATAATAGTAATGGGCTGAAGAGGCATCATCTGCCTACGAGTTAGACTTCCAATACGTTGACATGGATCACATGTCCTGCAGAACTCGTGGGCATCTTTGAACATAGTGGGCCAATAGAAACCACATTGCAAAACCTTTGCAACAGTTTTCTTAGAGGCAAAGTATCCACCGCAAGCATCAGTGTGGCAGAAAGAAAGTACGCTTTGTATATCATGATCTGGCATGCATCGTCTAAAAATTTGGTCATTGCAATATTTAAACAAATAGGGTTCATCGTAGTAATAATTCCTTCGTGCAAAAAAATTTTTCTATCTGTCGACCCCCAATGCTCCAGAATTCGGTTCGTAACAAGAAAATTTACAATGTCAGCGTACCATGGCACAGTAGAGAGTGCAAACAACTGCTCTTCAGGGAATGAGTCCTTGATAGGAAACTTTGGCACCGAATCATAAAAAACTAGCCGTGATAAATGGTCAGCAACCACATTCTCTACTCCTTTTTTATCTTTGATAGTGATGTCAAATTCTTGGAGTAGGAGTATCCATCGTATTAAGCGTGGTTTGGCCTCTTTCTTATCCAGCAAATATTTTAGCGCTGCATGGTCCGTGAAGATAACAATAGGGGCACCAAGGATATAAGAACGAAATTTGTCTAATGCAAAACTACTGCAAGCAATTCCTTTTCGGTAGTGGTGTAATTCATTTGAGCATCGTTTAAGGTTTTGCTTGCATAGTAAATGACATATGGCTTATTATCCTTGCGTTGTCCTAGGACAGCTCCTATCGCATAGTCGCTAGCGTCGCACATGATCTCAAAAGGTCATGACCAATCGGGTGGTCGTACGATGGGTGCAGTGCTAAGCATAGACTTCAACTTTTCGAATGCATCTTGACAGGTTTCAGTCCAATTGAACGGTGTGTCAAGGGACAGGAGGTTACATAATGGTCGAGCTATGACACTAAAGTCCTTGATGAACCTCCTATAAAATCCGGCGTGACCCAAAAATGATCGAACATCTCTAACCGTCTTGGGTGCAGGTAGCTTAGCAATTAAATCAATCTTAGCTCTATCTACTTCCATGCCCTTCGATGAAACAATGTCCTAGGACAATTTCCTTTGGTACCATGAAGTGGCATTTCTTCCAATTCAGTATCAAAATCTTTTCTATACATCGAGCTAAGACTGCTTGTAAATGTGACAAGCAATCATCAAATGAGTCACCAAAAACGGAGAAGTCATCCATGAACACTCCAAAAACTTCTCGTTCATGTCTTCAAAGATGCTGAGCATGCATCTTTGGAATGTTGCAGGTGCATTACACAACCCAAATGGCATCCGTCGGAAAGCAAATGTGCCAAAAGGACAAGTAAATGTAGTCTTCTCTTGGTCTTCTGGTGAAATCTCATTTTGGTAATATCCCGAATAGCTATCGAGAAAATAATAGAAATCATGCCCTGCAACTCTCTCCAACACTTGGTCTAGAAAGGGTAGAGGAAAGTGATCCTTTCGTGTGACCAAATTCAGCTTTCGGTAGTCAACACACATGCGCCAACTCGTCGGGACATGAGTTGGAACTAGTTCACCTTGTTCATTTTCTACTACTGTCAAATCCGACTTTTTAGGAACGACTTGAGTAGGGCTTACCCACTTGCTGTCGGAAATTGGGTAAATAATATCCACGTCAAGCAACTTGAGGACTTCTGCCTTAACCACATCTCTCATCGTAGGATTCAACCTTCGTTGCATTTGCCTTGTGGTTTTGGCATTGTCCTCCAAATATATCCGGTGTGTGCAAATTAAGGAGCTAATCCCCTTCAAGTCGGCAATAGACCATCCTAAGGCTCCTTTATGATTCTTTAGAACACCAAGTAATTTTTTTTCTTAGGTATGATCAAGTCCAGACGAGATGATTACAGGAAAAGTGTCCTCGGGTCCAAAAAAAGGCATACTTAAGTTCCTTTGGTAAGGGTTTCAATTCGAGCTTGGGTGCTTGCTCATGGGATGGTACTATTTTCGCCTCTCGAGGTGACAACCTCTCAAATTCTCCTACTTTCAGTCTCCACCCATTGACCATCTTGATATCCAGACTATTCACAATAGGTGTGACTGACAAATCATCATCATCGGTGCCATTAGGACACCAATCAATTAAGCCATCATCGGATGGGTTGTTAATTGCTTCAGCTAACAAATATTCTTCCATGATGGTTTCAACCCAATCAACCTCCTTACTCTCTTCGGGATCATTGGGTTGTTTGCACACATTAAAAATATTCAGTTCTAAGGTCATGTTACCAAAAGAAGCTTCATGACGCCATTCCTACAATTAATCAATGCATTAGAAGTTGCAAGGAATGGACATCCTAAAATGACCGGAATCTGAGACTGTGAGTTTGAAGCTGGATGTGTGTCCAACACGATAAAATCGACAGGAAAATAGAACTTGTCTACTTGGACTAATATATCCTCGATAATTCCTCTCGGAATTTTAACTGACCTGTCAGCTAATTGCAAAGTGACGGAGGTTGGCTTCAACTCACCTAAACCAAGTTGCTCATATACAGAATATGATAACAAATTCACACTCGCCCCTAAATCTAACAATGCTCGCTCTATCCTAAAGTCGCCTATGATGCATGAGATGGTTGGGCAACCTGGATCTTTATATTTAGGAAGAATGTTGTGCTGCAAAATAGCACTTACGTTTTCAGTTAAAAATGCCTTCTTCTTAACATTTAATCGGCGTTTGACAGTACACAAGTCCTTCAAAAATTTGGCATATGAGGGTACTTGTTTGATTGCATCAAGAAGAGGTATGTTGATCTTTACTTGCTTAAAAAGCTCAAGAATTTCAGAATTAGGTTCGAGCTTTTGCAACGGCTTTAACCGTTGTGGAAAAGGTGGAGGAAAAGGACATTCAACTTTCTCGGTAGAAGTTGGGACCTCAACTTCTTCTTTGTCTCTTTCATTGGCTTTGGGAACATCAGAATTAGAAGTGACTTGCGGTCTCAATGGGATGGTCTGATCAATGACTTTCCCATTACGCAAAGTCATGATGCTCTTTGCATGTTCTGTATACGAACTAGGAGCCATATTATTACTACCGTGCACTTGTGGGTTAGGTTGGGGTTGAGCTGGAAGCTTACCCTTCTCCTGAGTACTTAGGACGGTAGTCAACATTGACAATTGATTCCTTATGTCTTCAAAATTTCGAGTATTTTGAGCATTGATATCAGCTTGACTCTGCAGAAAAGATTGTATAGATTGCAAGGTACCCTCAATACTCGGCTTTTGAGGAGGTGGTGGTGCATAAGCCGGATGTGTAGGTGGAGGAGTTGAATGGTGTGACTGTTGAGGATGATCGTTTCTCCACCTAAAATTTGGATGATTCTTCCAACCAGGGTTATAGGTATTCAAGTATGGATCGTTATAAGGCTTTTGGTAGGAGTTCATAGCATTTGCTTGATCGTGCAAGACTTCCTTGAATGCCGGTATGGTGGGGCAATCTGTAGTGGTTGACCAGACATATCGCAGATACCACAACACTTTCTAAGCTCTATAGTCTTGACAGGCTCAACCTTCCTAAGCTTAATTTCTTCTACCTTCCTAGTGAGGGCTGCCATTTTAGCATGAAGATCATCCTCAGTTCTGAGGTTGTAAAGGCCTCCCTGTATAGAGCTAGTAGGCTTAGGCAAAGACTTATTGTTTCTATCCCCGTTATCCCAAAGTTGGGCAGTCTCAGCAAGGGAATCCAAATAATCCCATGCCTCATCCGGTTGTTTTTCTAAAAATCTACCATTGCACATGGTCTCTACAAACTGTTTCAACTGTGGAGATAGACCTTCATAAAAGAAGCTAATAGTTCTCCAAGTTTCGAACCCATGATGAGGGCATGAGAGAAGGTCTTTAAATCTTTCCCAACATTCATAAAATGTTTCATTGTCTTTTTGTTGGAAATTGCTGATATGTCTTTTCAAAAAGTTGGTCCTTTGTGCGGGAAAGAACTTCTTCAAAAATTCTCTGCATATCTTGCCAAGTTCTTATTGATCTAGGTCGCAAGGAGTTTAGCCATGTTTTGGCCTTATCCTTTAGAGAGAAAGGGAACAACGTCAGCTTAAGGACATCCTCGGTGACGTTAGGCACTCTAAATGTAATGCTCAATTCTTCAAAATCCTTTAAATGAAGATACGGACTCTCGAACTCTAACCCGTGAAACTTGGGCAATTGGATTACCCCTGGTTTGATTTCAAAATGTCCTACATTATCAGGAAAAATTATGCATGAAGGCTGACTAGTCCTAGTCGGTTGTAGGTATTGTCTTAGAGTCATAACATGGGATTCATGTTCTCGATCGTGGTGACTCCCTGCATCTTCATTTAAATCAGCCATTTCACAAGGTGTGAGATACTGCGAAGGAATTTCAGGAGTGTGTCCTAAGGGATGATCTAAAGTTGTACGACTTAATCAACCGGTGTCGTCCCTATTCCACTTTAGCATGCAAAATATTTCTCTTCCCCCTTTTTTTTTGTGCAAGTACAAGTACCACCTAAAGATATCTAAAACGACACCCTAATACAGTAAAACAAAAATCTATTCACAATCAAGCATACATCAAAACATTACACCTCAGTTCCTAATGTTTTTTCTTAAATTTCTAAACAGCTCCTAACTGGTTTGAAGAGGACACCTAAGCCTCCAATCCGGTCTAGTAACCTAGTCGACCAGGTAAGCTCCCAGGCAAGGTACGCGGTACCGACTGTACCGACGTACCGGTGGGCATCGGTACCGGTACGGTACCGAACCAAACCGAGCCGAACCGGTACGGTACCGATGGGGCTAAAAGCCAAAAAAAATTGGAGCCGGTACGGACTGGTCGGTTCGGGCCGGTACCGGTTTGGTACGGGCCGGTACCGAGTCGGTATGGGTCGGTACCAGTCGGTACGGGCCGGTACGCATCGGTACCGGTCGGTACAGGCCGGTACGGTTCGGTACCGAAATATGTAGCTGTACCGTACCGGTAGGATTCGGTACCGGTATGTATCGGCCGGTACCGGCCCGTACCGACCGGTACCGGCCCGTACCGACCGGTACGGCAGACCATGCTCCCAGGTAAGTGGAGGGGTCACGATGCGTTTAGCAAAGGTCCCACTTAAAACCCACTTTCCTCGAACAGAGACTGTCTTTCTTAGAGGGACAAAGCTTGCCTAGACATCGACTGGGCCATAGAGCGAAATTGGTGCAACTTTCGGTGGTCTTCGTCCTATTGAGCTCGAATGTCCCTAGGGGCCAACGTCTAGTTGATTTTAGTTAAGCTTAGGATATTTATGCACTGGGATGATTTTTGGGCTAAGGACGAGTGATGAAATTCCGACTTTATCTTTTTTAATGGGTTCAGCCCTTAGAATATTTTATGCTGATGCCTTATACTATATGCAACAATCAAAAGATTTTTTTTTTATGTTTTATGACATGACATTAAATTATATTGAATAGTTGATCAAGCAAATTATTTATTTCTTTTTTTTATTAGTTTAAATTTGAAATTTAAATTCTGAAATTTGAAATTTAAAATTTGAAATTTTGAGTTCTTCCCTCTTTTTTTATTTTGAATGATCACCCTTGATCTTTTCTTAAAGTTTTTTTTTATCAATTTTCAATTAGCAACAAGGGTTAATGAGATATGATAATAATAAAATTTTGATTCTAAAAAAAAAGAAAATTTAAACACAGAAAATTCAAAACAGAAAGCAGCAAGGTTTCATATTAATCTAATGGTCTTAAAAGTCTCAGAATGTCAATCAGACCGTTCAGATTATCGAAAAATGCGTCTTGCACCAGTCGACCAAATTTGAGTCCAATCAGACGGTGAATTTCTCTGATATCAGAGTTTGATGCAGACTGTGCAGGGAATAAAAACAGTAGTAAAGATTTTTTTTTTTCGAAAGAAAAAAACTAACTACTAAGGTACTAATTAAATCTAAAATTATACTAATAACTCAGCCGTTCCCCGGCAACGGCACCAAAAACTTGATGCGCTCGCAAAAATGCTTTCGCGAAACTAATCTCCCAAGTATAGGAGAGTTGTACCAGTAATAAATTCTCGGAAGTCCAAGGTCGATTCCTCAGGGAGCGGTCTATGAATTATCAGTGTAATTTTAGATGTGATTTCAGATGGTTTTTAGAAGTTTAGAAGTAAAGATTAATAAGCAGATAAATAAAATTCAGTAAAGGAGAGATGGTTAGGGATCCGGGTTCCCCTTTGATGATACTGTATTCAAGAAATAAACTTTGTGATTCTTGATTGAATGTTAACAGTGGAATAGATCTAATCATGGTATGTGTTTCGAGAATACATGAACTCAACTTCTAAGCATTCATCGTGCCTGTACGTCTACGATAAGTCAAATACTAAAGCAGTTCATGCATCAGTAGACATAAACCATTAAAGAACTATCAGTAAATTAACTATGCAAGAATCCATAGCACATCAAAAGATATAAATCAATAAGAGCAAAGGTTCAGAGTTTACTTCAGAAAAAATAGTACATCAAAGGTTCCTCCATCACCCTTCACCAAGGAACTTAGCCTCTCATTAAAAACATTAACATCTCTCTTTTTTTTTTCTTTTTTTTTCTTTTCGGAAACAGGGGATTCCCTGTTTCTCTCCTCTCCTACCTCCTCTATTTTTTTCTTTCTTTTGTCTTTTTGAAATCTCCCAGATAAGCCCCCCTCCCAGCCGAGAGAGCTCCTCTTATAACCATCTTCCCCCCGTTCCTTTGATTCCAGGAAACATTCCCAAAAAATAATAATAATAAAAAAAACAAACTAAGCATGTTGGAACTTTTCTGGGAGGAGCGGTCATCCGGGATGCGCGTCCCGGCTGGCCGCGGGATACTCAGACGCGAGTTCCGGCTGTGACGCTGGAATCTGGGATGCGGATGGTTGCCGAGATGCTCACGAGCGTTGGAACGGAGGAGGAAGCGGACGCTGATCACGGGACCTGCGGGATGAGCGGACGGCCGGGAAGAAGCTGGGAGGCGGATCCGGAAAGAACGGACACTGATCTTGGCTGAGGACGACATGCGGATTGTGCTGGGATGCGCAGACGAATCGGGAGCTGATCGTGGATGCTGCGGGATCTGATACGAGTCCGGAAGCATGGGATGCGGCTGCCGGGACGATCGCGAGAATGGGAATGGACGCTGGCTCACACGCGGAAAAGGAATGGCTGAAGAGCTGGCCGCAGGATGGATTGCGTGAGAAGCGTGGGATCCTGAGCTCTGGGAGGTGATCGCGGGATGTTGGAGATGCACGTGGGAGAAGAAGCTCGGACGCCGTGGAGGAGACTCGTTGATCACGGGATGATCGCTGATGTGGCCACTTTCTTCCTTTTGGATCTTCTCGGCTTGATAAATCTAAGCCCTCGGATGTCCCATTGCGCGTTGCCTTAGGATGGCTGCCATATATCCCTCGAGTGCAAGTGTGCTTGATGAATGGTGGGTTCGATCAGACCATGACGAGGTTGGGCGTATGTGGTCTGAGTTATGCATTTGTCTAGGCCCAATATATACTAAATGCGCAATGTAACTTTGATTTATGATCACTTGCACCCAATCAAAAATATAATATTAAATTAGTGATAATATCGTTATCCATTGGCAATAATACTAATTTAAGTAGTATGTAGATCGTACTTTTGTACTCTCATCATATTTAAAAACCAGAAAATAGTTTTTAGAAAATTAATTTTCAGAAATTAAACGGATTTTTGTTACACTGGAGCTAATTTTATATAGACTTCTTCTTAAACAAGATAATTCCTAAGTAGAAAATTTGTTCCAATATTAAAATGATATGGGGAGTTTGAAATAAAACAAGAAAATTTATGTCAAAACTTATGAAATGTAAGGCTCAATGTTCGGCTGGAAGAAGGAGAGAGTACAGTGTTGCTGGGCTACTTATGCATGTGAGAGAGAGAAAGAGAGAGAGCGATGTGAAAGATGCAGAAATAACAATGGGGTAAGAAGAGGTGGGGTGGCTTGATATTAAGAGGGCAGTGTGGCACCTGTCTAACCAAAGTAGCACTTAGTTCATTTAGTTAGGGAAACTGAGTCTCTCGTGGACTCTATATTTTTTCAACTGTGTTACCTTTAGCTGTATGGTATATATGGCCTCATTCTTGATATCCATGAGGACTTAAGTGGATCCTTGGCCGAGTGGGGTATGTAGGCCTATAAGGCCTCATTTACATGAGTAGAGAGGATTTATGTGGTCTCAACCGGTTTATTGGTTCATCTATAAGGATTCATATGGCCTCATCCAATTTACTTGAGAGGATATTATGTTGCTTTTTCTATAGCCATGATTTTTATGACTTTGAGGTATAAGTGAAAAAGTTTCAAATATGGGTACGAGACCTCATATTGGTTTCTTGTCGAAATGATACAGTACAGTACCGACACATTGTATACCGATACCAGAAACCTATTAGAAATGGTACATAAACCATTCGTAATTTCCTACTTTCCTATTTTGGTGGTATTTGAAACCTTGAGTGAAACTTCATAGGAAGATGTGGAGCTATGTGAAATAGAAGAGTTTGAGAAATATAAATTGTGGTTTGGGCATCTGATTTTGATCTAGCATTTGACTTGTGATTTTTTTTTTTTCGTATTTGAACTGTGCAGATTTGAGTTTGAACCTTTGCCTGAATTGAAAATCTATATTTATAGACTGGGTCCAGATCATGTTTGTTTCAGGTCTGGTTGCTAAGTTATAGCCCTGTAACTTGAGAATAATTTTTAATTTTAACCTGCTATAAATTATGTTAATCTTCTGTTTCTGATTTTCAGGACCTTGCAGTTTACCATTCAATTTCTTTAGTTAGCGTCAATTTTTTGAAAGTTCTTTATTGTTAACAGCACATAAATTCTGTGAATACTTGATTGTCAGAAACTTGCGATGTCCTAGTAATCCAGCCATTAACAATCTTAACATTGTTGGGTATTACTTTTGGAGGGCCATAAGCCCTTCTGGGTGATTTTGTAATGTTTGGTAGAAATTTTGAAACAGCATTTTACGTCCTCCAAAAGCTGAAAGAAGTCTACTAGGGAAAGTTACAATTTGTAGCTTTTGGGAAAAAAAGCTCTACTTAGATGTATTGAGAAGCTTACCCAGGAAAAGCTTTTAAATTAATTTAAAATACTTTTATTTCCATAGCAATTTCAATTTGTCTTTTTATTTCCATCATCATTCAATTGAGGATATTGAGATTTGACCTTATGATATTCTATATTACTTGGTAATCACTCATGAAAAATATTATTTTATTTATTATATTATTTAGATTAAAATACAAAAAGTATATTTTAAATTACTAAAATTTATAATAATGTACAATCTAATAACAATATATGTAATATAAAAAATTTAAAAAATAGTATCTTATTTTTATATTATAATATTATTATACTATACTCATATTATAAAAATCTTATTATGTTTTTATAGTAAATATAAAAAATATTATTTATTATATTGTTTATATTAAAATATTAAAATAGTTAATTTATAGATTAAAAATACTTTATAATAACAATTTTTGATGGTATAAACAATTAGATAATTGAAAGCACTATGCAATTATTTCTTGATACTAAATAGATGTTAAAGCAATGCCAAATGGGGTAAACCTAAAACAATCAATTTGATTTATAACAGCATTTCAATGCTTTCATAAATTTTCACTATTTTATACATTTTCTTTCAGAATTATTATTCTTAGAACTTGTGAAAGTAAACCTAGGTCTGTGAATGCTTTCAAGATATAATTCTTTCTTGTATTAACAAATCCCCTAGATCTGCTGCATCTAGTTTAGGCTGCTGCAAGAAAAACATATTGTGGCAGTTCAGCACATGGACAATCAGCTATTACCTGTTCTTGCTACTCAAGAAGGAAACTTGATGAAGATACAAATTCCTTTTTTCAGTTTCATATGAAACCTAGAAGTGCTTTTGAAACTCATTTCATATGATGATGCATGACAGAATTGAACAGAAGTTAGAGATACTACTAGCTGCAATTGGATTTGTGTAAGTACTGATTCACTTTATGACTGCAGGGAACTGTTAAACTGCTCTTTCAGCCAGCAGAGGAAGCTGGAATTGGTGCTAAGCGAATGATTGAAGATGGTGCTCTGATGGATGTGGAGGCTATATTCGCTGTTCATGTATCACATGAGCATCCAACTTCTGTCATCGGCTCACGAGCCGGTCCTTTGCTTGCTGGATGTGGCTTTTTTAAGGCAGTTATAAGGGGACGAGAGGGGCATGCTGGAAATCCACACCATTCAGTTGATCCCATTTTGGCCGCCTCTGCTGCAGTCATCAGTCTGCAGAACATTGTGTCCCGTGAAGCCAATCCTCTAGACTCACAGGTTATTTCTTGGTGTCACTTCTTTATCACATAGTGAAAAAGGGCATATGTTTGATGATTTGACAGAAAGCCAACTTGGAGTTCAATCATTGTTTATATTCCTTATATAAAGATTTTGTTTTACAATAATTGAACAAGCTTATTCATAAGCAGGTAGGGTTGAACTTGAAATTATATGATCTGGCTCAAGTATGGCTGATTATGACCCCCTACTAAAGTTTTTCTGCAACTAAAAACATTATGACTAAATTGTTCAAATCTATTGTAAAAATTTGTTCCAGTCTATATAGGGTATTAATTATGAAGTTGATTTAGTTATGCATGAATCTAACATCATGGAACATTCAGAATTTAATGCTTATTGGTTATTGCACTTTCTTGAAGTGTGAGATTAAGTTTTATCCGGGTCCATAAGAAAAGGTGAAACAGAAATTTCCACTTATGCCCTATGTCGCAAAATTGACATTTTTGCTTTCTTAATTTCATCCATAATGTTTTTCCTTAGAGTACCAAAATTCAACTTTATAGAGTGTTCTAAAGGATCTCAAGTTGTCTTGGCTGAGGATTCTTGTCTAGTCCTCCTCATAAGCACCAAAATTGACATTTTCTTTTCTTTTTCCATTTCTCAGTATAAAAATCCTGTGGTTCAATTATTGGACAAGTGAAACAGATGGGATCTTCTTTCTTATTCACTTATCAGTTATCACTTATGAAGTATGCTTGGAGTTTGTCTTGAGCACCAAAAGAATTATGATATGGTGCACAGAATGAGGGGCCCATTAGGGTGCTACTCCTACTAATTAGTCTAAGGGTCTAGGGATATACAGTCTAAATTAGGGTTAAGTCCTATTTTCTTAGGAGCTGATGGATTGTAGGGCTGCACAAATTGATCACAGAAAATTGTAGGTCAACCCTAATGTATTTAATGATCTACATCTACCGAATAACATAGGGAAGAGGAAGTGAAGAATAAATGAGAAAATCAAAAGAACCAAGAGAAAATCTAATACTGAAAATAGAGAAGTCTATGGCTGGTTACTTGCACTATTGTGAATAGGGGTGAAGATGCATCAGATATTAGTACATCCATATCTGTATCCACTTTTATTTGATGAATATGCATATGGATGCATACGTCATTGGATGATAAAATTTGATATCAGTATTTGTTTGTAGGATATGGATACAAATTAGGTGTTAACAATACAAATATAAATAGGGATATAAATTGATTAATATAATGTCGATAAGTAGAATATTATTTCACATTTCCACTTTATATTTTTTAATGCAAATGAGGTATATAACAACGATTGAAATACCAAGGCTCAAACCCTACTAACCAAGGGTGGGTTCAGTACACTGGAACCGAGGATCATACCTGTAAATGGTATAAATGGGTATGCATAGGTATGCCCCAAACAGCCTTGGTAGGGCCTTTTTTGGCCTCCGAACTTGGGTTTCTGTTGTCTAAATACTATATTTTGCAAGGAAGAGGTGTGATAATCAAGTTAAATACCCTACCTATGGTTTTTCTATGCGTATGGAGGCTTTTGCACATATAATACATGATAAGAATCTAAATTACACATATATTATAGATGTTAAGATGAGCATTTGAAAAGAAATTAGATTTCTTGTAACTGTAAATCTGTATAGAAGGATCAATGTGCAATAAAAGAATCATATATATATATATATATATATATATATATATATATATATATATATATATATATATATATATTGTGCCATTCAATAACAAAATCTTATTTGTTCAAACTTCATACTTACCTCCAATAAGTGCCTTACATATTTACAGACATTCTGGTCAATCACCTAAAAATTAACCCCATTATTTTTAGAATTTGGTAGCATATATTGCATGTCAAAAGTGCGAACATGTTTCAATTTTTTTTCATTTTTATATTTATCATTTTTAAATTTATCTTTCAATAAAATTAATTTTTAAAAGTCAATTGCGAAAAACACCATTTGATTGGATTAGTTTCAGATTGAACATATTTTCTAGCGTTAGTTTTGGGGTTACTCCCAAATCCACATATTTGAGCATGAACATGAGCATTGAATCACATTGAGAAGTTCGGTAAATTCCTGCCTGTGTATCCTGCCATCGATCAGGTGATCTGAGAAGATTGGAACATCTAATCTTTGTCAAAAATGTTGATAAGTTGCCTGATATGGATGATTTCTTTGATCAGAATTGATCTTTCTGTGGATCCTTCGATCAGTGACCTTGCAAGGTGAACTCTCTGATCAAGCTTAAGATTTGATGATCTAATCATTATATACCCTTCCCATGGCAAGATTCTGATCTCCAATAATTTTTCTCTGGATTTGGGAGAAAAGCAGAATGAGGTTTGGTGGTATTATATTGGATCATCCATATGGATTTGCTTTAATGAGATTGGATGGAAAACATTTACAAGTGGTTGGACAGCTTCCTTACAATGAAATTAGAATCAGATTGAGATACAATTCTGATGGAGCAAAGATCACAAATTTTGAATGGGACAAACAAAGTAAAAGATATTGAAAACTGTAAGGGTTCATGAGAACTTCTTCTTAAATGGACCTGAGGATAACTCATGCGAGAATGAGAGTTGGCTGAGAGTAGAACGAATAAGGAAGAGGATGTAGGAGAACAAGGGTAGTCCATGGGCTCTCCAATCCCAAAAGTTTACAGATACTAAAATTCATTCGGAAAGATGATTTTCTTTACTGTCTTAAAACATTAGGGGATAGTGGAATTAATCAGCCTCGTCCACCATCCCAATCTCGTTTCCGTCACCTTTCTCTCCTTACTAGAATTCTACCTTATGGGAATTATTTGAGAATATGGTGGACCTGGATCCCATGTCTAGGTGACAAATCTGACAAGGTGGGAAGTGTTGAGGAGAGTAGGAGAGGAAGAGATATGCTGAGTTAGAGGTCTATTGGTCCCATGATCCTGATATGCTTTTTAGGACGCTAATATTGGTAAAATTTGGTTACCTGCATGGTTATCCCTCTGCCTCCTCAGCTCTTCCCACATGGGTAGAGTTTCACATGGAAAGAAGAGTTGGACTTCTAAACTGCCCCTAAGAAATTTAAGATACTAGTGAAATTTCTGATGCAGAGAAAGATGACAAATACTTGTATTTACAGTATTTAGAAGTGTTACGAGAAGTTAAGAATCAATATTATCATTTCACTGCAAAATACTAAATGCCAGTGTTATTAAAGATGTCTTTCATATGGCTTTTACTTAACTCGAGAATGTTGGTAGCTTATTATGCTATAGAAACACTAAAATATTCAAGTCAAAACTAATGCAAATACTTGTATTAGAAGTGTTATACGATTAATATTACCAGTTCACCTCACAAAGACACAAATACTAAATTCCAGTGTTGTTGTTGATGTCTTTAATCTTGATTTTTTAATTAACTCCAGGACAATGTTGGTATCTTATTATAGTATAGAAAAACCAAAAAATTAAGTCAGTAAAACCAGTATGTTTGTATCTCAATACTACAAGTAACTTCCTTGGCCTACGTCTTATAATTGAAAATTTGAATTTTGGAAGCTGTACTTTTTCGCTTCTAAGCTTTCCCATTATGAGTAAATGCCTACTTAGTTCATTTTCCTTTCTTACTACTGGTTAGGAACATGACTATAGCAAACCTTCTAAATATAGGTATTTTTGATGGATCTAGACCATTTTATTGCTTCATGCATTACCATGAGCATGATAAGCCTCATAAAATTGCCAGCAGAATCTATCTTTCAGTGCATGTCATATCGCATGACATGATAGATCCTGACTGAGATATTTGTGGGTAATGTTATTGGGCACCCACCAATTTTGTAATTTATATACCTAAAAAGTTATTTCGTACTTACTGATATGCTCCATAATATCAATTGATATGATATCTTTGCATCTGCAAGATATGTTAATCATAAAGTTAATATGATTTTTTTTAAAATCATTGAGTACTAAAGTTAAAATC
This sequence comes from Phoenix dactylifera, assembly GCF_051530095.1. Classification (NCBI taxonomy): domain Eukaryota; kingdom Viridiplantae; phylum Streptophyta; class Magnoliopsida; order Arecales; family Arecaceae; genus Phoenix; species Phoenix dactylifera. The sequence goes on along the minus strand of NC_143194.1, from coordinate 16,836,768 downwards.
ATAAAACATAGTGGATCATTTTCTTGATATATTGTTATACAATTGCCATTTGTTGGCACAGACATTGGAATGTCTTATTTTGAAATTTCTCCAGCTTTTTGTTTCAATGAAGACTAGAGTACAATCTGTATCTTATTTTCAGCCACCCACTAGTATAGTTGAGATATTGGACGTTTTATGTTCCTTCTAACATATTAAAGGAATGTGTGCTTTCTTAGATAAATATGGTTGTTGTGGCCAGCAGTGGAAAGAACAGACCAGATTTTTTTTTTAAAAAAAAACTTGATTTCACTTAAAGTGATGAAATATTATAGACAGTTATGGAGAGAATTCTCTTTGTTTCACTTTGTGTGCTAGCACAAATTAAAACAGTAGTCATTTAAGTACTATCAGTTCAACAACGTGATCTATCATGTGCTTTCCTGGTTATCAATTCATTCACAGTAAAATTTTATAAAATTTAATTTCATATTTCCATCATTTGCAATCTTAACATTAATGGATGTATGTGATATAATATGATCTGTGTCATATATTCTAGCAGTGATAATGAAGAAAAGTTGATGTATTTTCCTGAAGAAATAATCAACTAAGCATGTAACAAATATACGAGTTTATAAGAGAGTAGTCTTTTGTACCCAAAACTAAAAAAAGTTAAATAAAAGATATAATGAAATTTATGGAGAAATCACCTTCAGCTATGCATCTGTGGATTATACATGGATGCAAGGAGAAGGGAAAAGAATAAAAGCTAATCAATGATTCAGGGAAGGGATGCTTAGCTACCCGATTTTCTCACTCTTAGTTTGGTGCCTAATGAAAGCTCTTGTTTAATCCAGATACTGGAAGGATTTGAGGTAACAATAAGAATTATTATTATTTTTTATTTTAAAAGTTTTCATGTTTGATGGTATTTGCTTATTTACCATGTTTACATGGTCAAGGTCTAGAGTGGGAGCCTTAGATTGTATTTAGGAAATAAAACTCCATGTTATGTGATAGGCTTTATAGTTTAGAAAGTTTGAAAATCTACAAGAGGCCTTTTCCTCTGTTTTTTTTTTTTTTTGTTCTTTTTCCCTTTGCTCCCTGGGGGAGGAGAGGAGGGGTTGGTGGGAGGTTGAATTAAATTACCCCATTCATCAAACATGAAATTTTTATGGGGTAAATTTCCCTTGTTCCCTGCATTGTCTCTGCCAATGTCTATATCTCAAAGCCAAAACATATATGGTATCTTATAATCTCAAATATCAATTTTATCATATAATTTAATTTGATGAATAACTTTCCTTTTTGCAGCGAGTTAGTCCGTGAAGTTTTCCCTTTTCCCCTTCTCTTCTTATTTTTTGTCCTGATGCTTTCAGGTTGTCTCAGTGGCATCATTTAATGGAGGCGATGATCTTGACTTGATTCCTGACTCTGTCATCATTGCTGGAACTTTCAGAGCATTCTCTAATGCAAGCTTTTACCAGCTTCGGCAGAGGATAGAAGAGGTTGGTGCTCAGGCACTTTCTAAGTTTAAATTATAGCTCGTGCCTTCATATATTCTGTTAAATGTAGCACTTTACTAGGTTGTTATCTAATAAACAGCATCTATGAACAGGTAATCATACAGCAGTCTAGTGTTTACAGATGCACAACTTCCGTGGACTTTTTTGAACAGGAGCGATTCTACCCGCCCACAGTTAATGATGAATTTATGAATGAACATGTAAAGAAGGTGGCAATTGATCTTTTGGGTCCCGAGAACTACAAGATTGTCCCGCCGATGATGGGTGCTGAAGATTTCTCTTTCTATTCTGAAGTCATCCCAGCAGCCTTTTTTTATATAGGTATAAGAAATGAAACATTAGGATCCACCTACACAGGCCATTCTCCCTATTTCATGATTGATGAAGATGTTCTTCCAATTGGTGCTGCCGTTCATGCTGCAGTAGCTGAAAGATATCTCATTGAGCATGGCTAGAATTTGCAATCCACATTTTGGATGAGATTTGGGGAAAGGTGTGCATATCTCACTATTAGCTGTTCTATGGCATCCATTGGGAGTTTCCATGCTCTGTAGATTGGACGATGGTGGAGAGGGAGTCAGGGTATTCCTCCATTTGCCTGCCATAATGCCATATTTAACTGCCCCGTTAGTAAACTAGGGGACATTGCAACCGCTATTCTTGTATTGCATTCTTAGTCAGACAATAAGAAGTTTTTGCTCAATTTGTCCATTTATTGATGAGAATGTAGTTAGTTATTTATTAAACTTTTCAACTTGGCTTTATATTCGGCATTAGGTTGTCTCTTTCATTCTTTTCATGGGCTTGATATGTTTTGTGGTCTTCTTCTCTCAAAGCATTTCAAATATGGCTTCTGCAGGAGCATATTTAGAAATAATCACTACCCTAAATTTCCTATATGTACGCACACATGCCTGCACGCGCATGCACACATACAGAATCTTCACCTGACAATGGCATTTTTTTTTCTTTTTCTCAATGATTGATCCAATGATTCTCAGGTTTGAACTAGCATCTTGTATTTCTGTTCTATGTTGAATTTGTATCCGGTCAAAGCTTTATAATATATATATTTATTGAGTTAAAACTCATCTTTTTTGTTTCATGTGAATATATATTGCTCGTGCTTGTGGGTTTCTGGTCTAAAAGCAACGTGGATGCGCATGCCCGCCTACTGAACTTGCCGGATGAGCCAAGCCACCTTGGAGGGTATGGTCAATTGGGGTTTCAATGGAGGTTGTTTATGCTTATAGATCTTTGGCAAATCAATCTATAAAATACTTCAACTATCAATAAAAAATTGTTCTTTCATTTTCAATACTGGCTTTTATCTTGTGTGGCATGGTTGTTTAGAACATGCAAACCTAGATTTAATGACATGTCATGAGTCTTAATTCCTATAATGAAACTTAAAATTCCTATTATCATTGTTTTTGTCATGCAAACTCAAAATTTTATTGAATCGAGACTCAAATTTCCCCCCGTCTAATCTGCTCGATGGGTTGACATATGATGGACATGCCAAAAACTAGTATAAATCACACCTACACCTGCTAGGGGACCATATATTCTATTTCGGACCAAGTGTTACCGTGCATCTTCCCTTCTATGCACATAAACATTTGAAGTATAATTTAGACATACGTAGAAGATAAGAACTGTTGCTGGAAATTGGACCCGGGGGCGGCCGCGAACCGAGGAGGGGAGGAGCTCCGCTGCTGGAACAGTAGGTGGCGGCGCGTCGGCTGGTGGCGTCCTCCTAGAGAATCCTGCAAGAAAGCCGGTGGCCGGATTCCCCGGCGCCGGCCCTCCGAAGCTTAAGTCAGAGGGGGCTAGTATATGGGTGGAGTAAAGGAGGAGAGTGTTTGCTCTTGTCCCTCCCCTCTTTTTCTCCCCCCAGGTTCTCTTTTATAGAAAGATATTATGTTACCTGGGAGGTGACAGGGCAAATTGTCTTTTTCGTGATAATTGGGCACGACCATGCTCATTAATGGCGTTGTGGAGAATAAGACCGGATCAGACCGGAGTCAGCGAACTGTCATGGTTGATCGGACCTGTTGGAGTGGTTGAACCGCCGGCTGTGGTGGGCCTGGGGTTCGTAGATGGCAAGTGCATTGATTGCTGAGTGAACCGGTGATCAGGGAGAGCCATATGCTTTGATGGTCCAGTGATCCGGAGATCATCTTGAGCCGTGTTCATTTAATGGTTGAGTGCATCGGAGGCCCGCAGGGGTCACACACATTAATGATAGGGCGTGCCGAAGGCCTGCGGAGGTCACGTGCCTTAATGGCTTAAGGATGGTAACAGAGTACGGTGGAGTCGTGTATTTGGTTGTCAGATCCTCTAGAGGATTAGGCGGAGGTTGGATATCTGGCTAAGGCACGGGCTCGGCACGGGTGCCGAGCCGAGCCGGTTGCTCGGCGGGGTGTCTCGTTGTGGGGTCGGGCGTTTTTCTGGTTGACCGCTGGTCGGTGCTCCTTGGTTGGGTGCCTTTCTGGTCGGCGCTCTTTGGTCGAGCGCCTCTCTGGTCGGCGCTCCCTGGCCGAGCGCCTCTCTGGTCGGCGCTCCCTGGCCGAGCGCCTTCGGACTGGCACGACTTGGGTTTTCCCCCCAACACTACCCTCCGACTTCCGAGTTCCAGCTGGCCACCAGCTTGAGCGCGGGAAGTAGTTTTAGTCGGGCCATTATGAGTTAAAGGAAATTTTGAATTATCGCGCGTTTCGAATTATCGCGCGTTTCGAGGTGCTTTTAATAGGCGGCGTCTCTTCTTTCCCGAAACGTCTCATTATTAGGGTACCTTCTCCGAAGCGTCCTCGCGTCGTGGGCTCATGATAGGGCCGCACGATCCGACGAGGCGCTTCTGTGTTCGAGGCGTCAGCCCGAATTGAATGTGGCGCTCCGTCTTTCGGGCCAATACGCGTCGTGATCTGGACGAGGAGCAGCGTTTTTCCTCGCTGATCTGGGCCGTTGGAGGGATTTATATAAATCCTCACCTGGCCTCCTGCTACTTTCTTATTGTCTCCTTTCTCCAGCTTTTCTCAGTCCGAAGTTTCTTATCTCCGGCGTCCTTCACAGGTCCCTCTCTTCTTTTTTTTTTTTCTTTTTGTAAATCGGGATGGCCTCCATACTGTTAAGGCCGAGCCCGAGCTTTGTACTTAGCCTACGGGCTTCTTTAAATGAATATATATTTTTTGTAATCTGCAACTGACTTGCGCTTTGATTTTCGGTAGACCTAGGTTTCTTCACTTGGTCCGCTTTAGGTTCCAAGGACTTGGGCTCTGCGGTCCCAACTTCGTTCGCTACATGGTTAGACTTGAGTTTAGGCTCGGCGTATTTATCCGGTCCGAGCTTAGGTCCGAGTTTCCGTTGCTCGGACCTTCGACCAGTGATATCGCGATGCTTATGTCTAGAATACGCTTAGGCTCGGGAGGTCTTTTCGAGCTTAGCTCAGAATTCGGCCGAGCCCTAGGACCGAGGGTCACTAGACTCGAACTTTTAGTCAGACTTCGAACCTGGACCTTAGGTTGCCGAGGCGGATGATTGGACTTCTTCCGACAACCGGGTTAGATGTCCGGCAGCTCGTGATGGGGATTCATCGAGCTGCCGGTATAAACTAGGCTATAGCTCGCTATTGAACGGTGCATGTTGGACGGGTGAGGCCGAGCAATGATTGGCCCGACCAGGTACCTCAACGCTGGTCGGGGTTTCATTCAGGTAATTAATTAACCAAGAATGAAAATAAATGAAATAATGTAAAGACATTAATTGAATGGGTACCTGGTACCATGAGCATCTTACGCCGAGGCTGTGAACTTTGCCTGGCGATTTTGAGGACGCTCTTCTGCTCGGGGTCCGTTCTTTGGGGACGCCAGCATAATAGAAGAATCTAGTTATCGTTAAAGACGTTTGTCGCCAACCATGGACGTTTCGCTGATCACGAACAGGAGACCGAGCCGAGCTCGATGGTCGATGGAGATCGAGCCGAGCTTGATGTTCGGTGGAGACCGCATCACAAACTCACGAACATCTTCAGGGAGACCACGTAGGTACTCCGTCATCCCGAAGTATCGGGGCATCCCGACCGTGGTCGGGGTAGGAGAACGAGCCGAGCTCGTTGGTCGATGAAGAACGAGCCGAGCTCGTTGGTCGATGGAGAACGAGCCGAGCTCGTTGGTCGATGGAGAACGAGCCGAGCTCGTTTGGTGGAGACCGCATCACGAACTCACGAACATCTTCAGGGAGACCACGTAGGTACTCCGTCATCCCGAAGTATCGGGGCATCCCGACCATGGTCGGGGTAGGAGAACGAGCCGAGCTCGTTGGTCGATGGAGAACGAGCCGAGCTCGTTGGTCGATGGAGAACGAGCCGAGCTCGTTTGGTGGAGACCGCATCACGAACTCACGAACATCTTCAGGGAGACCACGTAGGTACTCCGTCATCCCGAAGTATCGGGGCATCCCGACCGTGATCGGGGTAGGAGAACGAGCCGAGCTCGTTGGCCGATGGAGAACGAGCCGAGCTCGTTGGCCGATGGAGAACGAGCCGAGCTCGTTTGGTGGAGACCGCATCACGAACTCACGAACATCTTCAGGGAGACCACGTAGGTACTCCGTCATCCCGAAGTATCGGGGCATCCCGACCGTGGTCGGGGTAGGAGAACGAGCCGAGCTCGTTGGTCGATGGAGAACGAGCCGAGCTCGTTGGTCGATGGAGACCGCATCACAAACTCACGAACATCTTCAGGGAGACCACGTAGGTACTCCGTCATCCTGAAGTATCGGGGCATCCCGACCGTGGTCGGGGTAGGAGAACGAGCCGAGCTCGTTGGTCGATGGAGAACGAGCCGAGCTCGTTTGGTCGATGGAGAACGAGCCGAGCTCGTTGGCCGATGGAGAACGAGCCGAGCTCGTTGGCCGATGGAGAACGAGCCGAGCTCGTTGGCCGATGGAGAACGAGCCGAGCTCGTTTGGTGGAGACCGCATCACAAACTCACGAACATCTTCAGGGAGACCACGTAGGTACTCCGTCATCCCGAAGTATCGGGGCATCCCGACCGTGGTCGGGGTAGGAGAACGAGCCGAGCTCGTTGGTTGATGGAGAACGAGCCGAGCTCATTGGTCGATGGAGAACGAGCCGAGCTCGGTTGGCCGATGGAGAACGAGCCGAGCTCGTTGGCCGATGGAGAACGAGCCGAACGAAGTCTGGTACCATGAGATAATTAGGAGAATTGATAAGTTTGAACAAGTGTATATAAGCTGTTATAAAATGAAATTGATGATTAAAGAGTGGGGAACCCCTCGGGGTTCTACTGGTAGTACACGCGGAGATTTTCAGAACTCCAGCTTCGTGGAATGGGAGTCCCATCGAGAGACTCCAGCTTGTAAGTTCCGGGCTGCCGGATGCGTGTGACTCGGTAGGGTCCTTCCCAATTTGGAGCCAGTTTTCCTTGCTCAGTTGGTCGGGAGGCCTCGGCTCTTCTGAGGACGAGGTCCCCTGCTTTGAAGGATTTAACTTTGACCCTGGCGTTGAAGTATTGTGCTGTCTTTTGCTGGTATCTCGCCATGCGAACTCGGGCGGCCTCCCTTGTTTCCTCGATCAGGTCGAGGTTGTTCCTGAGCTGTGAGGAGTTGGAGCTGGCATCATGATGCTCTACCTTCGGAGAAGGGAGTCCAATTTCCAACGGGATGACAACTTCCTTTCCATACGTTAAATTGAAGGGAGTCTCGCCGGTGGGGATACAGAATGTAGTCCGGTAAGCCCACAGGACATTGTATAGGTCTTCGACCCACTGTCCTTTGGATTTATCGAGCCTGGCTTTGAGCCCCTGCAAAATAGTACGATTTGTTACCTCGGTTTCTCCGTTCGTCTGAGGGTGCGCGACCGAGGTGAAGCGGTGGTCGATGCCAAGCTCGGAGCAGAATTCCCTAAAGCGGAGGTTGTCGAACTGGCGGCCGTTATCTGATATGAGGATGCGGGGGAGCCCAAATCTGCAGATTATTGACTTCCAGACAAAATCCCGCATCTTCTGCTCAGTGATCCGGGCAAGTGGCTCGGCTTCCACCCACTTAGTGAAATAGTCGATGGAGACGACCAGGAATTTCCTTTGCCCGGTAGCCAGAGGGAATGGTCCCAGAATGTCAATTCCCCACTGGGCAAAAGGCCAAGGGGAGCTGATAGAAGTTAACGGAACTGAGGGTCGGCGTTGAATATTGGCGTTTCTCTGGCATCGGTCACATCTTCGGACGAAGTCCACAGCATCCTTCTGGAGTGTTGGCAAGTAGTACCCTTGGCGCAAAATCTTATGGGCCAATGCTCGTCCTCCCAGATGATTTTCACAAATTCCTTCATGGACTTCACGCATTGCATAGTCAGCCTCTGTCGGGCGGAGACATCTGAGGAGGGGAGAGGTGAAAGATCTCCGATAAAGCTTTCCCTCATGCAGTTGTACCAGATGGCGGAACGCTTTACTCGGCGAGCCGCACGTTCCTCACTGGGGAGGACTTCGTCTTGCAGATAGTCGATGAGCTCGTCCATCCAGCTTGGCTCGAACTCAATGCAAAGGGCCTGCTCGGGCTCCTCCGTACTGGGCTTTTGGAGATACTCCAGTGCCGCCGTTTTGGGGAGCTCGCTCATGCAAGAGGACGCCAGCTTTGACAGCTGGTCGGCCCTAAGATTCTCTGACCTGGCAACATGTTGGATGTGGAAAGAATTCAAGGTCGAGGTGAGATCCAGTACCTTCCGGAGATATTCCTGCATTGTGGGGTCTCGGGCTTCGAAGTCACCCAGGATTTGGTTGACGATGAGCTGAGAATCGCTGAAGGCCTTCAGGTCCTTCACTTCTAGCTCTCTGGCTAACTTGAGCCCGGCGACGAGTGCTTCGTATTCCGCCATGTTGTTGGAAGCAGGAAACTCGAGGCGTAAGGCTTGTTCAGCAACCACCCCTTCCGGGCTGGTGAGGATGAGACCTGCTCCGCTACCCCCCGAGTTTGAAGAGCCATCGACATGTAAAGTCCACGCCAAACTCGGGGTCTGCTCTGTTGACGTAGGCTCAGGTTCGGGCTTGACCTCGTCCGGTATGGTGCACTCGACTATGAAGTCGGCGAGTGCTTGCGCTTTGATCGCCGGTCTGGGTTGGTACTCGAGGTCAAATTCTCCGAGCTCGACGGCCCATTTAGTAATCCGGCCCGCGCGGTCTGATCTTTGCAGGATCTGCTTTACTGGCTGGTCGGTCAGCACGGCCATTGTGTGGGCTTGAAAATAAGGTCGGAGCCTCCGAGCTGAGATGACCAAGGCATAAACAGTCTTCTCCAGCTTGGAGTATCGGGTCTCAGCATTCCTCAAGACCCGGCTAGTATAGTATACTGGTTTTTGGAGCTTACCCTCCTCCCGGACCAGGACCGAGCTCACTGCTACAGGGGAAACAGCTAAATAAAGGTAGAGGAGTTCACCCTGTTGAGGCTTTGTGAGCAGGGGAGGGGAAGCAAGAAGGTGTTTGAGCTCTTCAAAAGACTGTTGGCACTCGTCCGACCATAGGAAGTTTTTTGGCTTCTTAAGAGTCGCAAAAAATGGACGGCAGCGCTCGGCTGAGCGGGAGATGAATCTCCCGAGAGCTGCAACTCGGCCCGTAAGCCGTTGTACCTCCTTGACTGTCTTCGGTGGCGTCATCTCCTGGAGCGCTCGGATCTTTTCGGGATTGGCCTCGATTCCTCGCTGTGTAATGATGAAGCCGAGGAATTTGCCCGAGGTGACCCCGAATGCACATTTGGCCGGGTTGAGCTTCATTTGGTACCTTCGGAGTGTGGAGAATGCTTCATCAAGGTCGGTCACATGGTCTTGCGCCACCTTGCTTTTCACCAGCATGTCATCAACATAGACCTCCATGTTTCGGCCTATTTGGTTTTTAAAGATCCGGCTGACCAGCCTCTGATAAGTTGCCCCGGCATTCTTTAAGCCGAATGGCATTACTTTATAGCAGTAGGTACCCTCGTCAGTGATGAAGGCCGTCTTTTCTTCATCTTCTGGCGCCATACGGATCTGGTTGTATCCGGAGAAGGCGTCCATGAATGCCAACAGCTCGTGCCCCGAGGTGGAGTCCACGAGCTGGTCGATGCTGGGGAGTGGGAAGCTATCCTTTGGGCAAGCTTTATTCAGGTCGGTGTAGTCCACGCACATACGCCATTTCCCGCTAGCTTTTTTGACGAGGACCACGTTGGCGAGCCACTCCGGGTAGGATATCTTCCGAATGAAGCCAGCCTCAAGAAGCTTGTGAACCTCCTCGGCTGCTGCTCGTTGTCGTTCAGGGGCGGCGCCTCGCTTCTTTTGTCGCACGGGCTTGCAGGTTGGCTTTACTTGGAGCCGGTGGACCATGATCTCTGGGTCTATCCCCGGCATATCCGCGGGCGACCATGCGAAGACATCCATGTTGTCTCGCAAGAAGTTGACGAGGCGATCCCTTTCGCGCTCATTGAGGCCAGAGCCGACCTGTACGGTTAGCTCGGAAAAGTTTTCGCGCAAAGGAACTTGGATTAGTAGCTCACCAGGCTCTACCCGCTTCTTCTGAGGGCCGACCCGTGCCTCCAGGATTTTAGCTGAAGGCTGGTCGATTGCTGGGACCGGCGCCTTGGCTGGTTGCTTCGCCTCATGGGTCGCCATGTAGCATCGTCTTGCTACCGCCTGGTCCCCACGAACTTTGCCAACTCCTTGGCTGGTGGGGAATCGCATGAGCAGGTGGCGAGTTGAGACCACTGCTCGAAGGGCGTTGAGACCTGGTCTTCCAAGGATGGCATTATAGGCCGAGAGCAGGCGTATCACAAGAAAGCTCATCCTCACAGTACTTTCGCGGGGGGCGAGCCCGACCGTGACCAGGAGGTCGACCTCGCCCTCTACTGGGACCGAATCCCCAGTAAATCCGACCAACGGAGCATTCATCCTCCGTAGTTGCTCTTCTGTCATCCCCATTTTACAATAGGCATCAAAATACAAAACGTTCGCCGAGCTTCCATTATCGATTAAGATGCGTTTTACATCAAATTTATTTATAACCATGGAGATGACCACAGCATCATCGTGGGGAGTTTCGACTCCCTCCAAATCATCATCTGAGAACGAGATGGCTTCCGAGGCGCGTAGGCGCTTCGAGGAGGTTCCTTCTCCTGGAGCTTCTCCAACCGAGGGCCCGCCTCGGATGGTGTTGATGGTGCCGGCAATGGGCTTGTTGGCGTTTGAACCTTCAAGCTGTGCGGCTCCCTCTGCTGGCCTCTTTTCTTCACGCCGGCCTCGCACAAATCGATCGAGCACCCCTCGGCGGATGAGCGCTTCGATCTCGTTCCGGAGCTGGTAGCAGTCCTCAGTATCATGGCCATGATCCCGATGGAAACGGCAGTACTTTCGGGGATCACGGCGGGCTCCGGAATCTCGTTTCGGGGGTGGGAGCCGGAAATAATCCCGACCCTCAATTTCCATGAGGATTTCGGCCCGATGAGCAGTAAGGGGAGTGTAGTTTTCATACCTCCCTTCGGGCGCATGGGCCCGTGGTGGAAACCTCGAGCGGAGTGGTGGCCTCTGCTGGGGCGGTCCCCGTAATCGGGGTGGACTCTTCAGGCGGGGCGGATTTTTGGCTCGGCGCGGGGACGGGCTTCTGGGCTGGCCACGCTCCTCGCGGCGTCTTTTCTGTTTCTTGGGAGTCTGCTCGGCCCCGCTCCGCCTAACAGCCACGGCTTCCTCAGCCTTGGCGTACTTCCGCGCCCGCACAAGCATTTCAGTGAGGTCCGCAGGGAAATTCTTCTCGATGGAGAAGAGGAACCTGTAAGACCGGGCTCCAGTCTTTAGTGCTGACATGGCAATTGACTGGTCAAGCTCCCGGACTTTCCATGTCGCGGCGGTAAATCGGTCCAAATACTCCCTGAGGGACTCTCCCTCCTTTTGTTTGATATCAAGGAGGGAGTCCGATGTCCGCCGCTGGGGCTGGCTAGCGGCAAAGTTACTGGCAAACTGCCTGCCGAGCTGCTCAAAGGAGGAAACAGCACTCGGCTTCAGCCCGGTAAACCAAAGCCGGGCTGGTCCTCGGAGCGTTGCTGGAAAAGCTTTGCACAGCATGGCCTCCGAGGCTCCTTGTAGGGCCATTAAGGCCCGATAACTTTCCAGGTGGTCAAGGGGGTCAGTCCTGCCGTTGTAAGGCTCCACCTGGGGCATCTTGAACCGTGGCGGGACTGGCTCGTCTTCAATCTGCTGGGAGAAGGGGGACTTCATGGTGAACTCGAAGTCACCGTCACGTCCCGATTTCCTTCCGTGGAGTGCCTGAATCTGGCGCTCCAGCTTCTCGACCTTCTTGTCGAGCTCATCATTCTGGGGGATCGCCGCAGCGGTTCGCTCCGGTGCAGGTTGCCCTGGAACTGACTCAGCCTCCGAGGGCTGTGGCCAGCCACCAGGGCCTCTAATTGGATGTTCTCTCCAGAGGGAGGCCTGGACTTGAGAGTCCTGACCTCGAAGGGAAAGTCCGCTTGTAGGAGGCACCGGTTGAACTGGGGCCGGAGGGAGCGGTACCGTCGGGATGCCCCTGGGTTGCAAGCCTTGGACAGCGGTGGCCAAGGCCTGCACCTGTTGCACCAGGGTATCGAACTGTTCCAGCCGAACTTGAGGAGTTGACTCGGCCGGAGGCGGCGAGTTCTGGACAGAGTGTCCAGGACTGGGTGGAGGACGTCGAGAGGTATTGGAGGCCCCCTTACTTCTCAGTTTCATGGCCGCAACTCGGGCCCTTCCTCTAGCACCAACTGTTGCTGGAAATTGGACCCGGGGGCGGCCGCGAACCGAGGAGGGGAGGAGCTTCGCTGCTGGAATAGTAGGTGGCGGCGCGTCGGCTGGTGGCGTCCTCGTAGAGAATCCTGCAAGAAAGCCGGTGGCCGGATTCTCCGGCGCCGGCCCTCCGAAGCTTAAGTCAGAGGGGGCTAGTATATGGGTGGAGTAAAGGAGGAGAGTGTTTGCTCTTGTCCCTCCCCTCTTTTTCTCCCCCCAGGTTCTCTTTTATAGAAAGATATTATGTTACCTGGGAGGTGACAGGGCAAATTGTCTTTTTCGTGATAATTGGGCACGACCATGCTCATTAATGGCGTTGTGGAGAATAAGACCGGATCAGACCGGAGTCAGCGAACTGTCATGGTTGATCGGACCTGTTGGAGTGGTTGAACCGCCGGCCGTGGTGGGCCTGGGGTTCGTAGATGGCAAGTGCATTGATTGCTGAGTGAACCGGTGATCAGGGAGAGCCATATGCTTTGATGGTCCAGTGATCCGGAGATCATCTTGAGCCGTGTTCATTTAATGGTTGAGTGCATCAGAGGCCCGCAGGGGTCACACACATTAATGATAGGGCGTGCCGAAGGCCTGCGGAGGTCACGTGCCTTAATGGCTTAAGGATGGTAACAGAGTACGGTGGAGTCGTGTATTTGGTTGTCAGATCCTCTAGAGGATTAGGCGGAGGTTGGATATTTGGCTAAGGCACGGGCTCGGCACGGGTGCCGAGCCGAGCCGGTTGCTCGGCGGGGTGTCTCGTTGTGGGGTCGGGCGTTTTTCTGGTTGACCGCTGGTCGGTGCTCTTTGGTCGAGCGCCTCTCTGGTCGGCGCTCTTTGGTCGAGCGCCTCTCTGGTCGGCGCTCCCTGGCCGAGCGCCTCTCTGGTCGGCGCTCCCTGGCCGAGCGCCTCTATGGTCGGCGCTCCCTGGCCGAGCGCCTTTCTGGTCGGCGCTCTTTGGTCGAGCGCCTCTCTGGTCGGCGCTCTTTGGTCGAGCGCCTCTCTGGTCGGCGCTCCCTGGCCGAGCGCCTTCGGACTGGCACGACTTGGGTTTTCCCCCAACAAGAACCAAGATACTTCATTAAAAAAACAAACAAAAAAAAAACATCATTACATTGATTGTTTTTGACTTTTGGGTGACAAAAGTTGCATTCTTAATAACCACAAAATAATTCAATCTTCTTTTCCCATTGTTAAGTCATGAAATTGACATACTTGCATTGGTACTGGCTTTTCTTCCGAACGCCATACCCATTCAACCCTCTCCAAGGCTGTTCAGAAAGATTTTAAAAGATTAACAGAAAAACATTGAGAAAAAGATGGAAAAATGTCAAGGATTTAAGAATACTAGCTTACTTTAATGATATAATATTTGACGCAACAGAGTAAGATTAAGAAATGATATAATTTACTTCAGGTCAGCTAGATCATAATATTTACTTAAGAAATGATATATACTAGCTTGTATATATGTTCTTGCCTTTAAGAGATGAAACCCTCCATTTGAACCATGTAAATATCTTCCTATATTATCTTATTAAGAAATGTAGTCTTGATATCCATATATTAAATATCATAGTCATAGTAAGCTACAATGGCAAATTGAATCCTAGTGGACTTTATCATAGTAAAAGTCGACAAGGTTTCGGTGTAGTCGAAACCTAGATATGCTTATAACCTATTGCTACTAATTGAGCATTGAAGATTTCAACCTTTCCGTGTCATTTTTTTTTTTTTTTTTTTTGGTACAATAGCTGCTCCCACTACTCTAGTGTGGGTACAGCCAGCATAATCAAGAGAAAAAAATGACGAAGAGGTGGAGGAGCGGCCCCCTGGTGAGTCTAGAGGACCTTTCTGGAGTGTTGGGCAGCAAAGAAGGCAACCTAGTCGGCAATCCTGTTCGTCTTCTGATAAGTGCTAAATAATGCATAAATTAACCTTTTATTCATAGCACTTATCATTATTTTAATTCATATATTTTGTAAATTCAACTAAAAAATGTATTACCTTTACCAGTGCATTTTAATATCAAAGGTAATTCAAGTTTGATTTGATTATTTAATGATTAAGCCTAATGAATGCAGGTCAAGTCAAACTTATTTGGGATGATCCCTGAACCCGAATAACACGCACCCAGGTCCAGTCCCAATCTCCCCTGTTTCATGACCAAAGAACAGGGTCGTCCCAAGACTTCCCAGCCGACCGTCATGTCTCAAAATCTTTTCTCCCAAATCAATCCCAGCTTCTTCTGCATCTTAAGCCCAGGTGCCAACATTCCAATTCTTCCGTATGCAATCCCCTGCATCCCATACCGAGCTTATCCTCCGTTATATCCCAACTGCCAACATACCAGATTTTCCGAGCTCCACGGTTCCACCAAACTCCCTCTAAATCCGTCATCCGAGCTCCAAGTCCACCCCAGCTTATCTCCCCTCCTTTTTGCCCGTGGGATGAACACAAATCCCACGCTCATCCCTCTTCCGAACCCAGCTAACCACCCATAAGCTCAGGCCATCTTCATCACGTCTTCCAGCTTCTCTCCCGTCCGCGATTCAAGGACGACCTCCCAGCTTCTTCATCCTCATCCCGTGAGCATCTCAACCATTCAATCCTCCCACTAAATCCCCAGCGAAGGGATTCTTCCAAAGATCTCCCAGCCAAGTCCCAGCGACCGAACCAACTGTATCTCCTCCATCTTCACGGGATGAACTCAAACGTCGCGTTCACAGTTCCACATCCCCTGTTTTAGTTTCAAAACAAAACCAACCGAATCCATTCCTTCCCTGTTTCACACGTCTTCATCTCCAAGGCTTCCGGAACATCTCCTCCCGAGTATCCCGTTCAAGATCTTCTCCACGTTGAAGCCCTTCCAGATTTCTCTCATCCGAGATCTTCTCAGCTCCCCCCTCGCGCCTGTAAGCCACGTCTTCTTCCGGATTCCTCCCGTCCGAGATTAACTTCATCCCATTCCGCACTCCATCTCCCCATTCTTCCGGATTTCTCTCACCTGAACCCCCCTGCTTCCTCGGTTCAGCTACTTCCCAGACTTCACGGAAACACCCCATGACCACATCAAATCCCCTGTTTCATCGGATGAAAACCAGAACCTTCTTTCGGATCTCCCAGCTCCCGTATCCCATTCCGAAAGCAACCGTACGCGTCTGGTGCACTTCCCCTGCTTCACATCCGCAGCATCCACAGCTCTACAACAACCATTCCGAGCTTCTGGAAGCCAGCAACCGTCCGAGATCCTCTCCAAAGCCTCCTCCATCGACAACGGATCAGCTCACGTCTTCATCCTTATCGGAACAACTAGAGAGGAAGAGAGAGAGGGGATGCTGAAGCTATAAAAGGAGGGGAGTTCTCTTCTCTTGGACTGATTCCTCCTCTTCCCCCACCGGGGGAGGGAGGCTTCTCCCATCATTCCTAGCTCTGGGAGGCAAGTCCCACGGGAGAAGAAGAAATAAAAAATAGAGGGAGAGAGAAACATTTTGGATATTTTGGGAATAACTTCCCATGTATACAAAAAAATAAGAATGTAGTGCTGAGGGAGGAAGAAAGGAAGCTGATCATGATGCAAATGGGAGCCCGCTGCTGTGCTGCTACTGCCATCCACAACTCCATGGAAGCTTGATCTCCTCTCTAGGGCTGGATGTAGCCCTAACAAAGGGCCAAGGGTTTTTATATTTTTAATTTCTATTCTTCGAGTTGTATAAACCTTATTCTGCTTCTAATGAATATTTTATTTCATCTCATATTTAATTTCTGTGATTTTAAATATTAAGTTTATACAACTGTTCTTCATGATCACTAAGTAAAAATAAGATAGTCCATGCTTAAGGAAGATGCGATGTGCTACCACCTTAGATTAGGGTAGACATTTCATGCTAAACTGAAGATGGATTATGCCCAAATTACTTTTGTGAATTTTTACTTAAATGCTTATTAGGCTTGTAGCCAATTTGCATGATAATCCAAGAATAAAATAAAATATAAATAACCCTTGTTCTGATGTTAGTGGTGAATTCCTTGCCCTAGGTTCTCCTAAACTGATATCCCTTTAATTGCATTTTCTTTTATTGAATTGTTTAGTTCAATAGTCTTCACAAATTCATCATTTTAAATATTTTTATTTTAAGAAAAACAACTATACCCCAATCTCTGTGGATCGATACCCGTAATCACTATCCTACCAGATACGTACTATTGCGTGGTCTTTAAAGTTGACTATCAATTTTTGGCGCCGTTGCCGGGGATTGGTAGCATAGTTGTTTTTCTTTTTATTAAAAAAATTTTCAAAAAAAAAAAATCGAAAAATAAAAAAAAAAGAAATAAAAAAAAATATATAGTTTCTATTTTTACTTTCCTTATCTCTTTTACCTCTCACTAATTTTTGATTTTTCTTTTGATATTATTTGATCAGGAATCAAAGAAAAAAAGTCTGGGACGATCAAACAGGGAATTGCTGGAAAAGGAATGCTGTAGAGGTTTGCTTTTAAAAAAAATTGCTGGAAAAAGTCTCTTTGGTAACCTCTAAACCTTTCTTATTTAGATTGATTCCCAATTAGCAAAAAAAAAAAAAAAAAAAAAAAATTGTGGTGATTGTTTGATTTTAAATTCAGCAAAAGTGTGAATGCATGCCTGATACACATACACAATTAATCCGCACATAGTAAGGGCAATCACCCCAACAAGATAAGAACTGGATTTCATCACCAGATTCTTGCCCAAATTAGGTGAATCAATTCTCACATAGCTATCACGTTAAATAAAATCAATTAGACGTTGGCCCCTAGGGACATTCGAGCTCAATAGGACGAAGATCACCGAAAG
This sequence comes from Phoenix dactylifera, assembly GCF_051530095.1. NCBI lineage: Eukaryota > Viridiplantae > Streptophyta > Magnoliopsida > Arecales > Arecaceae > Phoenix > Phoenix dactylifera. The sequence continues at coordinate 16,819,644 of NC_143194.1, read as the reverse complement.
TTGCACCAATTTCGCTCTATGGCTCAGTTGATGTCTAGGCAAGCTTTGTCCCTTTAAGGGAGACAGTTCATCTGTTCGAGGCAAGTGAGTTTTAAGTGGGACCTTTGCAAACGCATCGTGATCCCTCCACTTACCTGGGAGCTTACCTGGTCAACTCAGTTCATTAGACCGGATTGGAGGCTTAGGTGCCCTCTTCAAACCAGTTAGGAGCTGTCTAGTGATTTTAGGGCAAACATGAGGAATTGATGTGTTTTTCTTTTAATGCATGCTTAACTGCACCTGATGCGTCTGGCTGAAGACGTTAAACTTAGCGCTTGTTGGGAGGCAACCCAATTCTCATATGATATTTTTGCACATTTATTTATCGCATTTTTTAGGAGTCCTCATATTATTGATGCAACTACGGTAAAATGCTTCTATCCTCCATATGCATCATATTTTCGTCCAAAATAAAAAAAAATATATAAACAATAAAAATAATAATATAATATTCAAAAAAAAAAATTCATCAAAAAAAAAAAAAAAAACATTGAGGACAATGTCTGGTCTAGGTTGGGGGGTATAAGATTCGAATTTTTGAAAAAAAATTTTTGTTTCGAAATTTTTGATTTTGGGAATAAGTATTTCATCTCATATTAAAAAAAAAAAAAAAAAAAAACCTAATTTCTATGCCTTAGTGCTGAAATGATAATCACACAAAGTATATAAAATCTAAAAAGCCCAATAACTAGTCAGGAGTAAGTCAATTTGGGTTCTTTTTATTAAATATTCTTTTAGCGAGTTGTAAGATAATTTTTACTTTGAAATTTCACAACACACATGGCCTGCACTTCTAAGGGTTAGGTTCAACATTATGTTGTTAAGTCTGGTAGCAACCTTGAGTCCTGATGAATCATACCTATCTAATTCACTATTTAAAAAAAAAAAAAAAGTGAATTTAGTCAGGTACATCGAAAAGGGCTACCTATTGTCAAAGGTCAGCGGGCTTGCAATGATGAATCCGAGCATAGGTCCGTAGGGGAGTCTTGATGCCCAACACCTTACGTCATCTGGTGTGGGAGTGTTGACTGAGTGCTCGCTACATGGAGGAATCATTACAAGAGTAAAAGTGCGTAATTTATAAATCTCAAAAAAAAAAAAAAACAAAAAAAAACAATAAAAAAAGAGAAAAAGAAAAAAAATAATAAAATAATATTGACCTTGAAAAAGATGATAGTGTGAAAGCCGTCGTTGTAAAAATTCGAGTAAACTGGAATATTACAGATAAAGCCCATAAGGTATTAAAGTAAATATCCACAACTCTCAAAATCCTGCAAGGTAGGATGATTTTGAATCAGCGAATAGGTCTTATTTGACCAATTCTTGGAAACTACTAGCTTTAGCAGTATTTTGGAAAATCTAAAACCTTAGCTTGTGTATGGTCCATATATCACCAAGCACCCAAGTATAAATAAATCTTACAACTCTCTAACGGAAGCTTAATAATTTCAACTTAAGTTGCATACTAACTTAGAATTCGGGCTGACTTAGTAATTAAAACTTTGTGTGCTTTTGAAATTCTTGGCATTAATGCATTTGAAATTAGATTTTATAAAACAATAAAATAAATTTTTTTCGACACAGTTTGTGGGTATCTGAGCCGGAAACCCTCACGAGACAAAACTCGTCCACTAGGGCCACCTAGGGGTTTAAAGCCTTATTGCATACGGTAAATGCAATCGCGATTCCTGCGAAAGTGAGTTAGCTTTTATTTTGCTTGAGGACTAGCAAAATGTAGGTTGGGGGGTGTGATAAGTGCTAAATAATGCATAAATTAACCTTTTATTCATAGCACTTATCATTATTTTAATTCATATATTTTGTAAATTCAACTAAAAAATGTATTACCTTTACCAGTGCATTTTAATATCAAAGGTAATTCAAGTTTGATTTGATTATTTAATGATTAAGCCTAATGAATGCAGGTCAAGTCAAACTTATTTGGGATGATCCCTGAACCCGAATAACACGCACCCAGGTCCAGTCCTAATCTCCCCTGTTTCATGACCAAAGAACAGGGTCGTCCCAAGACTTCCCAGCCGACCGTCATGTCTCAAAATCTTTTCTCCCAAATCAATCCCAGCTTCTTCTGCATCTTAAGCCCAGGTGCCAACATTCCAATTCTTCCGTATGCAATCCCCTGCATCCCATACCGAGCTTACCCTCCGTTATATCCCAACTGCCAACATACCAGATTTTCCGAGCTCCACGGTTCCACCAAACTCCCTCTAAATCCGTCATCCGAGCTCCAAGTCCACCCCAGCTTATCTCCCCTCCTTTTTGCCCGTGGGATGAACACAAATCCCACGCTCATCCCTCTTCCGAACCCAGCTAACCACCCATAAGCTCAGGCCATCTTCATCACGTCTTCCAGCTTCTCTCCCGTCCGCGATTCAAGGACGACCTCCCAGCTTCTTCATCCTCATCCCGTGAGCATCTCAACCATTCAATCCTCCCACTAAATCCCCAGCGAAGGGATTCTTCCAAAGATCTCCCAGCCAAGTCCCAGCGACCGAACCAACTGTATCTCCTCCATCTTCACGGGATGAACTCAAACGTCGCGTTCACAGTTCCACATCCCCTGTTTTAGTTTCAAAACAAAACCAACCGAATCCATTCCTTCCCTGTTTCACACGTCTTCATCTCCAAGGCTTCCGGAACATCTCCTCCCGAGTATCCCGTTCAAGATCTTCTCCACGTTGAAGCCCTTCCAGATTTCTCTCATCCGAGATCTTCTCAGCTCCCCCCTCGCGCCTGTAAGCCACGTCTTCTTCCGGATTCCTCCCGTCCGAGATTAACTTCATCCCATTCCGCACTCCATCTCCCCATTCTTCCGGATTTCTCTCACCTGAACCCCCCTGCTTCCTCGGTTCAGCTACTTCCCAGACTTCACGGAAACACCCCATGACCACATCAAATCCCCTGTTTCATCGGATGAAAACCAGAACCTTCTTTCGGATCTCCCAGCTCCCGTATCCATTCCGAAAGCAACCGTACGCGTCTGGTGCACTTCCCCTGCTTCACATCCGCAGCATCCACAGCTCTACAACAACCATTCCGAGCTTCTGGAAGCCAGCAACCGTCCGAGATCCTCTCCAAAGCCTCCTCCATCGACAACGGATCAGCTCACGTCTTCATCCTTATCGGAACAACTAGAGAGGAAGAGAGAGAGGGGATGCTGAAGCTATAAAAGGAGGGGAGTTCTCTTCTCTTGGACTGATTCCTCCTCTTCCCCCACCGGGGGAGGGAGGCTTCTCCCATCATTCCTAGCTCTGGGAGGCAAGTCCCACGGGAGAAGAAGAAATAAAAAATAGAGGGAGAGAGAAACATTTTGGATATTTTGGGAATAACTTCCCATGTATACAAAAAAATAAGAATGTAGTGCTGAGGGAGGAAGAAAGGAAGCTGATCATGATGCAAATGGGAGCCCGCTGCTGTGCTGCTACTGCCATCCACAACTCCATGGAAGCTTGATCTCCTCTCTAGGGCTGGATGTAGCCCTAACAAAGGGCCAAGGGTTTTTATATTTTTAATTTCTATTCTTGGAGTTGTATAAACCTTATTCTGCTTCTAATGAATATTTTATTTCATCTCATATTTAATTTCTGTGATTTTAAATATTAAGTTTATACAACTGTTCTTCATGATCACTAAGTAAAAATAAGATAATCCATGCTTAAGGAAGATGCGATGTGCTACCACCTTAGATTAGGGTAGACATTTCATGCTAAACTGAAGATGGATTATGCCCAAATTACTTTTGTGAATTTTTACTTAAATGCTTATTAGGCTTGTAGCCAATTTGCATGATAATCCAAGAATAAAATAAAATATAAATAACCCTTGTTCTGATGTTAGTGGTGAATTCCTTGCCCTAGGTTCTCCTAAACTGATATCCCTTTAATTGCATTTTCTTTTATTGAATTGTTTAGTTCAATAGTCTTCACAAATTCATCATTTTAAATATTTTTATTTTAAGAAAAACAACTATACCCCAATCCCTGTGGATCGATACCCGTAATCACTATCCTACCAGATACGTGCTATTGCGTGGTCTTTAAAGTTGACTATCATCTTCCGGTATATATGTACGGCCTGAAAGGCGCTACAATCCCCCATCATCCAATGAATGCCGTAGAGTAGAGGGTTTCTATCTCCCCTCTGCCCCTCATCCCGTATCCACTTGATCACCATGGTTGAGTGCCCTTTAAGGAGGATGCGCTCAGCCCTCAGTACTTCTCTCGCATAGGTAATACTCTCCTATGCTGCCCTGATCTCAACCCCTATGGCTGTCAATCCAACGATGTATCACCCTTCAGCAGCAATTAGCCTGAGTCATGACTCCTGATCACAAAGTCCATAACATCTTTGTCTCCATTATCGGAAGCGCTACCGTTGAAGTTCACCTTAAGATGGCCGGGGGTGGAGGCTCTCAAGAAACGAAAACGATCCTGGGCGCTATTATAGCAAAGTAGGGGTCCTCGATATCCCTGGCCATTTTAGATGTGGTCATCATGGTAGCCTTAGTGATTTCAACAGCCTGAAGAAGAGCTCTCTCCACTACACTCCTCAAAGGAGCCCACTTGTCTTCAAAGACCTAAGTGTTCCTGTCCAACTATATATGATACGCCAAATAGGCACAGGTGATGCTCCACTCAATCATCCTTGGGCTCCACATGACTTTCCTCATCTGGCGTAGCAGATCATCAGCAGATCAGATGGACCGAGGCAAGAGAAATGAGGCCCTCCTCTAGATCTGTGCTGCCTGTGGGCACCTAAGCAGAACATGGCTAATGGACTCCTCTATGTCAAGACACCTACCATAGATCGGGGTGATCCTAACACTCCTACTAGCCAACATGCTCCTGGTTGGTAGACAGCCCTAAGCCACATTCCATATGAACAAGGCAACACGAGGGTAAACCTGCATCCTCCAAATCCAACCACTGTCCATCTGCCGAACAACTTCCTATCCCATCACCGCCTGTAGGTCCGTGGCACGCACCCTGGCCCTTCCTGTGGCCACTGAAACCAGTCTGTCTGATGTCTCCCAAGCTAAAGGGTAACCTTATAACAATACAACACTCCCTCCATGATGAAAGATGTTTTCTCCTCATCCTCTGGTGCATCTTGATTTGATTATATTTAGAGAAGGCATCCATGAAACTGAGCAGCTCGTGCCCTGAGGTAGCATCCACTAGTTGATCTATCCTCTAGAGCAGAGAGTTGTCCTTTAGGCAGGTTTTGTTGAGATCGGTGAAGTTAATGCAGATTTTACACTTCTCATTTGCCTTCTTCACCATCACCATGTTGGCCAGCTAGTCTAGGTAGTAAACCTCCCAGATAAGCTAGCTCGAAGAAGCTTAACCACCTCTTGATTATGGCTTGTTGCCATTCTTTAGGCAGGCCTTTTTGAGGTTGGTGAAGTCAATGAAGATTTTGCACTTCCTATTTGCCTTCTTCACCATTGTTGCCCAAGGTGACAACCCAAGAGGGAGGGTGAATGGGATTTTTTAAATTTTATGACCCCAAATTAATTTATAAATGAGTACACCATTTAGCCTATGTGAGAGGTATAAATGTAGTGGAAGCAAAAATAATTAAGCTCTAGGCAATTACAAATAAATCACTTTAAGAAATTAAGCTAGAGCAACTACACAATATAATGAGGAAAGTAAAGAAAGAGACACAAAGAAAACACAATGCAAATACAAGCACGTATAGTGGTTCAGTGCACTCTAAGGCGCCTGTGTCTGCTCCCTAAGTGTCCCCTTGGAAATTCACTATAACCCCTCGGATTACAGTTGGATTGTTTTATCGGGCTCATAATCCAAAAACCCATACAGTTGGTTTTATGGGCTCACAAATAAAAACCTAACAGTTGGTTTTACGGGCTCACCAACAAAAACCTACACAGTTGGTTTTACGGGCTCACCAACAAGAACCTTACAAGAAGAATAAGTAAATCAGAATATAAAGCTCCTTAATGAGCAAAATGAAACAAATATGCACTAAGAAAAAGAAAAGAGAATTGTTATCGCTATGAAGATGCTTTTCTTTTCTTTACTAAGATTGCTTCACTCTTTAATGGGTTGGTTGAGCTTTTGAAGGCACTTGAATTCTGCTCAACAACTTTCTTTTAGATTTAAACTGAAGCAATAAATTGAACTCTCTTGAATATGCTCTTTTACTTAAATGCTCACTTAAATTCCCACAAAGATGTTTTTTTCTGATGAATAGTGGCTCTTAAATATTTCTCCAACCTTCAAAAATCAGTTTCTAGCCGTTGGATAGAAGAAACTAGTCGTTTATAGCCGTTGGAGTTATAAAAAGTACTTCTGCAAAACTACCCGTTAGGCTGTCAATCGAGCTGGGGTCGTGATAAGTGCTAAATAATGCATAAATTAATATCTTATTCACAGCACTTATCATTATTTTAATTCACATATTTTGTAAATTCAACTAAAAAAAATGTGTTACCTTCATCATTGCATTTTAATAAATTATTAAAGGTAATTCGAGTTTTACTTATTTATTTACTGATTGAGCCTTATGAATGCAGGTCGAGTCAAACTTATTTGGGATGAGCCCTAAACCCAAATCTATTGAGCTCAAACTTTCCCTCGCATCCGTATCATCTTTCCCTCGCTTCTTCATCACAGATCCACGTCCGAGTTTCTTCCACGTCATTCCTTCCCTTCCCATCCAAAGCTCCCAACTCATCTCCCCATCCCGTGAGCATTTCAAACAGAGCCATCCTCCGTGGGATAAACTCAAATCCCAGCATCCTTATCTTTCTCCACGTCCGTTCCAGCTCCTCTGTTTCACGCAGCCGTAAGCTTGAATCCAGCCATTCACTTGGGTAGTTTCACGTCCACTGTCCGCGATCCAAGACCTCCTCCATCAACAAATCCCACGCTTATCCCATGAACAAAGCCAACCGCAAATCAAAGCCTCTCTTATCCCTTCTTCGGAACAAATCCCAGCATTACGATTCATCTTAACCCCATCCCACTATCAGCCACATCAAACCTCCCAGCCATCAAATCTTATCTCCCAGATTAGATCACCTCCCAAGGATTGCATCTCAAACCTTATCCCATCACCTACGGATTCTCAAATCTCCCAACGTCCCAGCTATTCCGCTCCACGAGTTCATGCGTGCAACCCGAGTCGGCCACGTCCTGCATCTTCCCCTGTTCCAGACTCCACGGAAAGTAGCTCCCAGCATTGCATCCGAACCAGCCTTGCATCCTTATCCCAGCATTCAGATTAACAGCTTAGCATCCATCCAATAGATTCACCTTCATCCCGTGTGCATGCCATTAGGACCCAAGGAACAGATTCCGCATCCCCTGCATCTGCAACATCCCAAACTTCCACACGTGGATCCCAACCTTCTTCTCGTTCCAGATTGAACTTAGCTTTCCATCACCCACGGATAAGCCCAAATCCAGCACTCCATCCTGGCATCCTTATCCTATGCGCCCAGACTTTCTTCCGCTAGATCCCGTTCGTGATCTTCACTTCATCTCCACGGGATAAACTCAAATCCCAGCTCGCTCCCAACCGCTCCGGATCACTTCCTCTGCATCCCAGCAAAACAGACTTCAACCATCCCGTGAATTCCCCCTCTGCTTCCTCGGTTCAGCTTCATCCCATACTTCACGGAATCCCTTGCATCCTCTTCCCCTGTTCTGAAACAAAGCTAACAACCGAACCAAATCCAACATCCCAAACCTCTCACGTCTTCGTCTCCAGCGTTCTCATCTCCATGGATAAGCTCTCAACAACGTCCAAGCTTATCATCTGTTCCCAGTGTTCATTCCCAACCAAATCCAAACACATCCTCCCCTGCTTCGGAACAAGAGGATCATCCTTATCCAGCTGCTAGTCGAGTCCCAACTTCCTCCCGTTCACACGATCAGCTTCCATTCCCACGGATAAGTTCCAGCTCCTCCCAAGCTTCACACAATCCACATCCTCCCCTGTTTCGGAAACAGAATAGAGTTCATCCTCCTTCCCGAGTTTCCTCTCGTTCCGGATTGCTCCCATCATCATCTTCTCCGGATCACGTCCACAAATCAAATCCCCTGCATCTCGGATTACAAGCTTATTCCCTGTTTCAGAACCAACTCTCATCCCCTGCACCTACCAATCGGATCAAACAAAATCCTCCCACGTCTGCCCGTTCGCATGAGATTCTCCCAACGTCCACGGTCTTCCATTGCTTCAGAACAGAGCCGGGATCTTCTCAACGTCCGTGATCAGCTTCCAGCTCAACCTCAAATCCCAGCGTCCACATCATTCCATCATCCAAGATACAACCGAGTTCAAGCTTCCCAGCAGTCACCGATAGACTCAAATCTTCATCCACCGCGTCCAGGGATCAAGGAGGAGAAGTTATCACTTTATCTCGCTGCCTTCCATCCTTATCTTGCACTCGGAAGAGGGGAGGAAAGAGGGCTGGTGAAGGCTATAAAAGGAGGAGGAGACGGATCCCATGGTAATCTCTCTCGGAGGCCAAATCCCACCGGAAGAAGAAGAAACAGAGCAGGGAGAGAAGTTTGGGTATTTTGGGAATGATTTCCCAAAGAAAAAAAAAAGTGATGATAAGAAGGGAGTCGCCGAAGGAAGAGAAGGAAGGAATGGGAGCCCGCTGCTGTGCCACCGCTGCTATCGTCCACGACTCCATGGAAGGCTGATCTTCTCTCTAGGGCCGGATGCAGCCCTAACAAAGAGACACGGATTTTATATATTTAATTTTATATTCTTGGAGTTGTATGAACTTATTGTTTTTTAATGGATATCCTCTTTTATCTCATATTTAATTTCTGTGATTTTAAATATGACGTTTATACAACTGTTCTTCATGATCACTAAGTTAATAGAAGATCACCCATGCTTAGGGAAGATGCAGTGTCCTGCCACATTAGTTTAGGGTAGACATTTCATGCCAACCGAAGATGGATGTTCCTAAATTACTTTTGTGAGATTTTTATTTGAATGCTTATTAGGCTTGTAGTCAATTTGCATGTTAATCCAAGAATAAATTAAAATATAATTAACCTTTGTTCCGATGTTAGTGGTGAATTCCTTGCCCTAGGTTTCCCCCAAACTGATATTATTTTAATTGCATTTCTTATTAAATTGCTTAGTTTAATAGTCTTCACAAATTTCCCTTTTCAAATATTTTTTAAAAAGAAAAACAACTGTACCCCAATCCCTGTGGATCGATACCCGTAATCACTATCCTACCAGATACGTGCTATTGCGTGGTCTTTAAAGTTGACTATCAATTTTTGACGCCGTTGCCGGGGATTGCTAGCATAGTTGTTTTTCTTTTCATAAAAAAAAAACTTCCAAAATATATATATATATATGTATATGTCTAAAATAAAATAAAAATATTTTTTATTTTTGTTACTTTCCTTATCTCTTTTTTCTTACTAATTTTTGATTTTTCTTTTGGTATTATTTGATCAGGAATCGAAGAGGAAATTTGAGACGATCAAAAGGGAACTACTGGAAAAAGAATGTTGTAAAGGTTTGCCTAAAAATTAAAAAAAAAAATTTGCTGGGGAAATTTCCTTTGGTAACCTCTAAACCTTTCTTATTTAAATTGATTCCCAGTTTGCTTGAAATATTGTGATGATTGTTTGATTTTAATTTCAGTAAAAGTGTGAATGCATGCCTGATACACATACACTAATTAATCTGCACATAGTAAGGGCAATCACCCCATCAAGATAATAACTGGATTTCTTCACCAGATTCTTGCCCAAATTAGGTGAACCAATTCGTACATAGCTATCACTTTAATTAAAATCAATTAGACGTTGGCCCCTAGGGACATTCGAGCTCAATAGGACGAAGATCACCGAAAGTTGCACCAATTTCGCTCTGTGGCTCAGTTGATGTCTAGGCAAGCTTTGTCCCAAGGGAGACAGTTCATCTGTTCGAGGCAAGTGGTTTTTAAGTGGGACCTTTGCAACGCATCGTGACCCCCCCACTTACCTGGGAGCTTACCTCGTCAACTCAGTTCATTAGACCGGATTGGAGGCTTAGGTGCCCTCTTCAAACCAGTTAGGAGCTGTCTAGTGATTTTAGGGTAAACATAAGGAATTGATGTGTTTTTCTTTTAATGCATGCTTGACTGCACTTAACTGATTAGAAGAGCTTTAGTGTATGTTAGGGTGTCGTTCCAAATCTTCCGAATTAATACCTTTTGATTCTGAGATAGAGCGTTCTATTAGGGCCCTTCGAGCTGAAATCCGCACCTATAGAACCATAGGATCTGCTCCACCTGTCGAGATGGCTGAAGAACAACCCAAACTCCTGAGGGAGTACTTTACTCCCACCATTTACACTTCCCCATCTTGCATTCGATTACCTGAGGTAGCAGCTGTACAATATGAAATAAAGTCTAGTGTGATCCAAATGCTCCCATCTTTTTATGGGCTCACCAACGAAGACCCATATAAACACCTAGATGAATTTCTTGAGATTTGCACCACTGTCAAGATTCAGAACTTCACTGATGATGCTCTGAAACTTAGATTATTTCCCTTCTCCCTTAAAGACAGAGCCAAGCAATGGATGAATTCTTTAGAAACCGATTCGATTCATTCCTGGGATCAAATGCAACAAGAATTTCTTAAAAAATACTTTTCCATAGGAAGAACGAACCAGTTTAGACGTGCCATCACAAGCTTCTCCCAAACTGAGGGAGAAGAATTTCATGAAACCTGGGAGAGATTTCGGGACCTAATCCGTAAATGCCCGCATCATCAGATACCCAAGTGGCAATTAGTGCAATGCTTTTATGACGGATTGTCTGATCGAAACCGTCAGATGGTTGATGCTTCGTGTGGGGGAACTTTCATGCTTAAGAGTGAGCATGAGGCATGGCAGTTGTTCGAAAACCTCAATGAAAACTCCCTCCACCATGCTTCCTGTTCTTGTCAAGCACCCCCGAGTTCTCAAAGAAAAGGGACCATTTGTGAAATAAGTCATTCTATGGACCTGTCTAGCAAGGTAGATGCATTGTCCCATAAGATTGACCAACTGATGATAGGAGGACATGTCGTTAGCTCTTTCCAAGCACAAGTGTGTGCTATCTGTTCTAGCCCATCCCACCCTATCCATGAGTGCCCCTCAGCACCTCAATTTCCCGAACTCGTGCAAGAACACATCAATGCTGCTCAAACACAGCCTAGACCGGGTAATGATCCGTATTCTAACACTTATAACCCGGGATGGCGCAACCACCCAAATTTCTCTTGGAAGCAGCAGACTCCCAATACTTTCCAACCTTATTCCCAAAACTTTCAACCATTCCAGAATGTTAATCCCTACCGTCCTTCGACTCAATTTCAACACACTCCTCCTCCACATCAAAGAAACACAGCCTTTGAGGAGAAAGTGTTGACCGCCCTTCAAGGTTTGGAAACCATTACACAATTGGTGCACTCTCACACACAATCCATCGCCAAGCTAGAATCCCAAATGGGGCAACTAGCTAATGCACTGAACAAGCGAGAGGAAGGAAAGCTTCCAAGCCAACCAGTGAGTAATCCTAGGGGACAATACATGGCTCAAGAAAATCAACTAAATATAATTCATCATGAACAAGCCAATGCTTTGACTACCCTAAGGAGTGGACGTGTAGTAGACAATAAGATTGGGGGGGATAACAATAAGGAAGGTGGAGAAGAGGATAGAAATGTGTCAAATGAAAATCTAAAACCTTCTTCTTCTTCTTCAGTTAGTCCACATTCTGCCAAAACTCACATTCCAAAAGTTCCATTTTCTGAAGCTCTTAATCACCCTCTCCCTTTGGCAAAAAGGGAACTTCACTAGAGGAGATGATGGAGGTTTTTAAACAAGTCAAAATCAACCTCCCGCTTCTTGATGCTATTAGACAAGTTCCCTCTTATGCCAAATTTCTCAAAGACCTTTGCACCCAAAAGCGAAAATCTAGGACACATGTGCCTAAAAAGGTCTTCCTAACTGAGCAAGTGAGTTCTATTCTCCAACACAACACCCCTCCAAAATTCAAAGATCCTGGTGCTCCCACCATCTCCTGTGTCTTAGGAAATAATTTCATTGATCGAGCACTCTTAGATCTAGGGGCAAGTGTGAACCTTTTATCTTACTCAGTTTATGAGAAACTTGGGTTAGGTGAGTTAAAACTAACCTCGGTATCCCTTCAATTGGCTGATCGATCTGTAAAAACACCACTTGGGATAATTGAAGATGTTCTTGTCAAGGTAGACAAATTCTATTTTCCAGTAGATTTTATCGTCCTTGATATGGAACATGAGCCTAATCCTAAGAAACAAATCCCCGTGATCCTTGGGCGCCCCTTTTTAGCTACAGCCAATGCGAGTATAAATTGTAGAACTGGGGTGATGAATATATCCTTTGGGAATATGAAGGTCAAGTTAAATATATTTCGTGCCTCTGATCAACCCGCAAAGGAAGTTGAGTACTTCCTAATAGATAAAATGGACGATCTTGTAGAAGAAAACCTTTCCTATATTTTGGCAGATGACCTTCTGAAAACATGCTTGGCCCATTTTGACTTTGATATAGAAAAGGCCATAGCAGCAGTCAACTCTATGCCCGACAATCAGTTTTCCACAAATTTTCTTCCTTGGAAAACTCGACATGAGCCCGGTATGATATAATTAAGGATGCACTACGTCTGGCTGAAGACGTTAAACTTAGCGCTTGTTGGGAGGCAACCCAATTCTTGTAGGTTATTTTTGCATATTTTTTTTGTCGCATTTTTTTTGGAAATTTCTTAACAGAAGTCCTCATATTACTGATGCAACTACGGTAAAATGCTTCTATCCTCCATATGCATCATATTTTCGTCCAAAATAAAAAAAATAAAAAAAATAATAAAAAAATAATAAAAATATAATATTATTAAAAAAACATTGAGGACAATGGCTGATCTAGGTTGGGGGTATAAGATTCAAATTTTTTTTTTACGAAATTTTTAGCATTTTTGTATTTTTGAATAAGTTTTTCGAAAAAAAAATCTAATTTCTATGCCTTAATGCTGAAATGATAAATATACAAAGTATATAAAATCTAACAAGCCCAATGATTAGTCAGAAGTAAGACAACTTGAGTTCTTTTTATTAAAAATTCTTTTAGTGAGTTGTAAGATAATTTTTACTTTGGAATTTTACAACACACATAGCCTGCACTTCTAAGGGTTAGGTTCAACATTATGTTGTTAAGTCTGGTAGCAACCTTGAGTCCTGATGAATCATACATATCTAATTCACTATTATCCCATATTTATTAAAAAAATAAAATAAAATAAAAAAAAAAGAAAAAAGTGAATTTAGTCAGGTACATCGAAAAGGGCTACCTATTATCAAAGGTCAGGGGCTTGTATGATGAACCCGAGCATAGGTCCGTAGGGGAGTATTGATGCCCAACACCTTATGTCATATGGTGTGGAAGTTATTGACTGAATGCTCGCTACACGGAGGAATCATTACAAGAGTAAAAGTGCATAATTTATTTATAAATACAAAATAAATAAATTTAAAAAAAAGAAAAAAAAGAGAAAGAGAAAATAATATTGATCTTGAAAAGACGATAGTATGAAAGCCGTCGTTGTAAAAATTCGAGTAAACTGGAATATTACAGATAAAGCCCTTGAGGTATTAAAGTAAACATCCACAACTCTCGAAATTCTGCAAGATAGGATGATTTTGAATCAGTGATTAAGTCTTATCTGACCAATTCTTGGAAACTACTAGTTTTAGCAGTATTTTGGGGATCTAAAGCCTTAGCTTGTGTATGGTCCAGATATCACCGAGCACCCAAGTATAAATAAATCTTACAACTCTCTAACGGAAACTTAATGACCTCAACTTGAATTGCATTTTGACTTAGGCTTTGGGCTGACTTAGTAATTAAAACTTTGTGTGCTTTTGAAATTATTGGCACTTATGCATTTGAAATTAGATTTTATAAAACAGTAAAATAAATTTTTTAGGTAGCGACAGCAGTTTGTGGGTATCTGAGCTGGAAATCCTCACGAGACAAAACTCGTCCACTAGGGCTACCTAGGGATTTAAAGCCTTATTGTATACGGTAAATGCAATCGCGATTCCTGCGAAAGTGAGTTAGTTTTTATTTTGCTTGAGGACTAGCAAAATGTAGGTTGGGAGGTGTGATAAGTGCTAAATAATGCATAAATTAATATCTTATTCATAGCACTTATTATTATTTTAATTCACATATTTTGTAAATTCAACTAAAAAAAATGTGTTACCTTCATCATTGCATTTTAATAAATTATTAAAGGTAATTCGAGTTTTACTTATTTATTTACTGATTGAGCCTTATGAATGCAGGTCGAGTCAAACTTATTTGGGATGAGCCTTAAACCCATATTTATTGAGCTCAAACTTCCCCTCGTATCCGTATCATCTTCCCATCGCTTCTTCATCACAGATCCACGTCCGAGTTTCTTCCACGTCATTCCTTTTTTTTTTTTTTTTTTTTTTTTTGTCCACGTCATTCCTTCCCTTCCCATCCAAAGCTCCCAACTCATCTCCCCATCCCGTGAGCATTTCAAACAGAGCCATCCTCCGTGGGATAAACTCAAATCCCAGCATCCTTATCTTTCTCCATGTCCGTTCCAGCTCCTCTGTTTCATGCAGCCGTAAGCTTGAATCCAGCCATTCACTTGGGTAGTTTCACGTCCACTGTCCGCGATCCAAGGCCTCCTCCATCAACAAATCCCACGCTTATCCCATGAACAAAGCCAACCGCAAATCAAAGCCTCTCTTATCCCTTCTTCGGAACAAATCCCAGCATTACGATTCATCTTAACCCCATCCCACTATCAGCCACATCAAACCTCCCAGCCATCAAATCTTATCTCCCAGATTAGATCACCTCCCAAGGATTGCATCTCAAACCTTATCCCATCACCTACGGATTCTCAAATCTCCCAACGTCCCAGCTATTCCGCTCCACGAGTTCATGCGTGCAACCCGAGTCGGCCACGTCCTGCATCTTCCCCTGTTCCAGACTCCACGGAAAGTAGCTCCCAGCATTGCATCCGAACCAGCCTTGCATCCTTATCCCAGCATTCAGATTAACAGCTTAGCATCCATCCAATAGATTCACCTTCATCCCGTGTGCATGCCATTAGGACCCAAGGAACAGATTCCGCATCCCCTGCATCTGCAACATCCCAAACTTCCACACGTGGATCCCAACCTTCTTCTCGTTCCAGATTGAACTTAGCTTTCCATCACCCACGGATAAGCCCAAATCCAGCACTCCATCCTAGCATCCTTATCCTATGCGCCCAGACTTTCTTCCGCTAGATCCCGTTCGTGATCTTCACTTCATCTCCACGGGATAAACTCAAATCCCAGCTCGCTCCCAACCGCTCCGGATCACTTCCTCAGTTCCTCTGCATCCCAGCAAAACAGACTTCAACCATCCCGTGAATTCCCCCTCTGCTTCCTCGGTTCAGCTTCATCCCATACTTCACGGAATCCCTTGCATCCTCTTCCCCTGTTCTGAAACAAAGCTAACAACCGAACCAAATCCAACATCCCAAACCTCTCACGTCTTCGTCTCCAGCGTTCTCATCTCCATGGATAAGCTCTCAACAACGTCCAAGCTTATCATCTGTTCCCAGTGTTCATTCCCAACCAAATCCAAACACATCCTCCCCTGCTTCGGAACAAGAGGATCATCCTTATCCAGCTGCTAGTCGAGTCCCAACTTCCTCCCGTTCACACGATCAGCTTCCATTCCCACGGATAAGTTCCAGCTCCTCCCAAGCTTCACACAATCCACATCCTCCCCTGTTTCGGAAACAGAATAGAGTTCATCCTCCTTCCTGAGTTTCCTCTCGTTCCGGATTGCTCCCATCATCATCTTCTCCGGATCACGTCCACAAATCAAATCCCCTGCATCTCGGATTACAAGCTTATTCCCTGTTTCAGAACCAACTCTCATCCCCTGCACCTACCAATCGGATCAAACAAAATCCTCCCACGTCTGCCCGTTCGCATGAGATTCTCCCAACGTCCACGGTCTTCCATTGCTTCAGAACAGAGCCGGGATCTTCTCAACGTCCGTGATCAGCTTCCAGCTCAACCTCAAATCCCAGCGTCCACATCATTCCATCATCCAAGATACAACCGAGTTCAAGCTTCCCAGCAGTCACCGATAGACTCAAATCTTCATCCACCGCGTCCAGGGATCAAGGAGGAGAAGTTATCACTTTATCTCGCTGCCTTCCATCCTTATCTTGCACTCGGAAGAGGGGAGGAAAGAGGGCTGGTGAAGGCTATAAAAGGAGGAGGAGACGGATCCCATGGTAATCTCTCTCGGAGGCCAAATCCCACTGGAAGAAGAAGAAACAGAGGAGGGAGAGAAGTTTGGGTATTTTGGGAATGATTTCCCAAAGAAAAAAAAAAGTGATGATAAGAAGGGAGTCGCCGAAGGAAGAGAAGGAAGGAATGGGAGCCCGCTGCCACTGCTGCTATCGTCCACGACTCCATGGAAGGCTGATCTTCTCTCCAGGGCCGGATGCAGCCCTAACAAAGGGATACGGGTTTTATGTATTTAATTTTATATTCTTGGAGTTATATGAACTTATTGTTTTTTAATGGATATCCTCTTTTATCTCATATTTAATTTCTGTGATTTTAAATATGACGTTTATACAACTGTTCTTCATGATTACTAAGTTAATAGAAGATCACCCATGCTTAGGGAAGATGCAGTATCCTGCCACATTAGTTTAGGGTAGACATTTCATGCCAACCGAAGATGGATGTTCCTAAATTACTTCTGTGAGATTTTTATTTGAATGCTTATTAAGCTTGTAGTCAATTTGCATGTTAATCCAAGAATCAATTAAAATATAATTAACCCTTGTTCCGATGTTAGTGGTGAATTTCTTGCCCTAGGTTTCCCCCAAACTGATATTATTTTAATTGCATTTCTTGTTAAATTGCTTAGTTTAATAGTCTTCACAAATTTCCCTTTTCAAATATTTTTTAAAAAGAAAAACAACTGTACCCCAATCCTTGTGGATCGATACCCGTAATCACTATCCTACCAGATACGTGCTATTGCGTGGTCTTTAAAGTTGACTATCAGGTCGATCCGAGCAGATCTAGGGTCGACTCGAACTTTGGTGGAGTCGGCTGTGACAGAAGTTCCAGAGAGCAAATTCCTGCTAATTCTGGTTGGGGTCGACCCGAGTTTTGATGGGGTCGACTCGAGTTTATTTGGGGTCGACTCGAACTTTGGTGGAGTCGGCTCTGACAAAGGTTCTAGAGAGCAAATTTCTATTGATGTTGGTTGGGGTCGACCCGAGTTTTGATGGGGTCGACTCGAGTTCTGGGTGCTGAAAAACCAAGCTTCTGTCTTGACTGTTGGGGTCGATCCGAGTACTGTGCCAAATTTTCTGGGGTCGACCCGAAGCCTATGCCAAATGTACCAAGTGTGCCAAATGTGCTAGGATCGGCTCCAAACTTTCTGGGGTCGACTCTAATCCTGATTTTCTGCATTTTTAGATTAGATTTGCACATACAACTTATAAAAGACATTGTAGGTTATTTATTTTCATTTATGATACTTGGCACATGAAAGTTTCATCTTTTTAAATATGGAAAAGATAAAATTGCACTTCAGCTAAGCAAACTTGACGCTTAAGTTTATCAAACTGAAACTTAGATTTTCCCTCAAGTTCTTGCATTAAATTGGTCTTTAGATGAGTTCTGGAGAGTTGTTTTAATTGTATTAGTAAAGTGTGTCAAGAATGTATCATTTCTTTCTTCCTTAAATATTTATGTATTAGATCAACTGAATTACTTAATTTAAAAGCATTAATACTACAATATGACCTCAATGGCTTTGTAAACATCAAAATCACACTAGGGTCAACAATCTTTCCCTTTTTGATGATTACAAAATATTGAGTATAAGCAAATTGACATTCATATTAAAAGTTAGGTTTAGTATGTGTGAAGTGCTTTTGGTTCAAGAGTATCAAGATAGTATCATGATAGTCTAATTAAAGACCATATCATATAGCATAAGTTGAACCAAAAACTCTTCCTATCTTATCCAAATAGGTGCCAAAAGAATTTCAGCTTTGCTCCCCCTTACTCTTGTGTATCATTAAAGCAAAAATTTCCAAAAGTATGTATCAAAGCAAGAGTTTAAGGTTTATATTGAGGCAAGACAAATTTCTATAATCAAGTATTAGAACTTAAGCAAGATTATATGGATATATATCAGAGTTTATGATTATGTGCCAAATGCTTATGTATCATGCCTTCTTATGTATCTAGACTTACGTATCATGACTTCACATGTATCAAGACTCATGCATCGTGAATTCTCATGTATCAGGACTTATGTATCATGAGTTCTCATGTATCATGAATTCTCATGTATTAAGACTTATGTATAAATTTCTTATGAATAAAATTTCTTATGAATAAGGAGCTTATGTATTAAGAAATTTTTTTATGTATCAAAATTTTAAATTTCAGACTTTCTTTTTGTCTTATCTCCTCCTTAAGTATATAAGATTTACCTCTTTGTTTAAGGGTTAATACTCATATTTTCTTCCTTGTTCTCATATTTTCTCCCCCATTCAATCTTTCTTATAGAATTTGCTTATAGTTTATCTCTCATATTTTCTCCCCCTTTTTGTTATCATCAAAAAGAATAAATGAATAAATGAAAGGGATAGCATGGTAATGAACATCACAAAGATCATAACTCAAGAGAAAACATTGTATTTCATCTATGCCAAAAGTACAATATTTTAGAGAAGAAATACAAACAACCATATAGAGTAAATACAAGTCAAAACAAATATAAGATCTAGGAGACACCCTAATCACTATCATGAGTTGTCCTAGAGGGTGCTCCTGTAATCCTGCCACTAGGCCTACCAAAAGGATCTATGGTCTGAGAAGAAGTTCTAGCTCTCCTAGTGTAGGTAGTGAAAGGGGGTTTAGGCTGTTGGGGATGGGATGGTCTGCGAGAAGTAGTCGTCCTAAAGACTGGCTAGCTCTATGCCAATACGTCAGAATCAGCACCACGAGACCCAACCAAAACTAGTAATCCCCGCTCAATAGTGGTCAGCCTATTTGATAAGCTCACCATCTGTGCAGCCAATCAATCAAAATGACCACTCAGCCGATCTGCCACCATATCTGCTACCCTGCTCAACTGCTCATCTATAAACATTGCAGGTGCTGGTGGCTCAGGCTGAGAATGTGGAGTTGATGATGATGGACCTGCCTCAGTTTGTGGAAAGAAATGCTCAGCAGGTGCCTCTGACTCTGGTATAGATGCTCCGGGCTCTCGCTCAGCTGCTTTCTGATCTCCAATCACTGGCTCAACTGGCTCTCTCTGGCTCTGGCCCTGCAGTTTTGCGTACCCAATGATCTTCCAACTTCTGGTACCCCATACGATGAAGTGACCGTTCGTTGTAGGTGTCAGTGTGTAGCAGTGCTCTAGAGATCTCTCCCTCTAGACAAATCTGATGCTCTCTAAAGATCAAGGTAAGTACCATACCATAGGGTAAAGATGCCTTCGCCATAGACACAGCCTCACGTATCTGTCTCATCATCATCGCCGGAAGATTCAGGAAAATGCCCTGAATGACGTACTCCATAATCACTAGCTCATGCTCAGATACATAATCAAATCTCCTGCTCTTCGGAAATAAAATCCATCATATGAAGCTATGAAGCAGATGCATCTCAGCAGATAATGAACTCGCAATTAGATCATCAAAATACTTTAACTCATCTCTCTCCAAGACCATCTGCAAAGCTCTAATCCTGTCTGCTGATCTGACGAGTATAGAACCCTCACTAGGTAGATGTAGTAGGTGACCGAGACTCTGCTTAGTAAGGACAATTCGGACCCCTCGAACGTTGGACTCAATCCCTCCCGAACCAACCCGTAGTGATGAATAATACTCACGAACTAACCCTGGGTAGGTTGGCACATCCTAGGAACAGAGGTACTCCCATCCCTATTGCTGAATCCATCTACTCAATCTAAACCCCTCGCGGTCCAAAAAATAAAAATCAATTTTTCTACCTGTGGTTACGGGCCTTCCCGCAAATTTGGCAAGCAATACTGAAGGGGAAGGAGGTTGAGAAGACTCTACATATGCTTCGGCTTGTGGAGGAACTTCATCTCGGGCTCTATCTTGCTCCTCAGCTGTAGATGAACGAGTAACCCTCCTAGGTCTCTTGGCTACGGCTCTCTTTGGCACCATCTTCACATAATCCTTCCATATAAGATGATTGACCGGCTTGGGAGTGGAAGGAATAGCGTTTTACCGGTGATTGGAGTGGAAAGGGATTTTCTAAGGGCCAAAGGCTTGTTTGGGAGGAGAAAATAGCCTAATTGGGGCTTTCGGACGACTTTAAAAAAAGGGGGTCCCGCCATCGAGTCAACTCGAACCACTGTTCGGGTCGGTTCGAGGTGGAGTCGACCCGACCAAGGTCTTAGGTCGACCCAAGATCAGCCTTTTTTTTTTTTGATAATGAATCACTGATCTATTCCTAATGAATCCTCAAGGGTCAACAATGCTCATGAGGAGAGGTTCTAAATAGATCATTTGAGCAATGTCATATGAGAAGATTTTGGAGATAAGAGGAGTGTATCATGAAACTTTTGACCTTTTCTATGCAAAGGGGTCACATACTCCTAATTCTCTTCTAAGCATGCAAAATCCATCCTCACTAAAGGATTTTGTAAATATATCTGCCAATTGTCTTTCAGTATACATATGTTCAATATTTATGTTTCCATTTTGCACATAGTCTCTAATAAAGTGATATCTAATTTCAATGTGTTTTGCTTTAGAATGTTGAACTGAATTTTTAGTTAAATTGATTGCACCTGCATTATCACATTTTATGAGAATTTTATCAAGTTTAATTCCATAATCTTCTAATTGTTGCTTAATCCATAGCACTTGAGCACAACAGCTTCCAGCTGCAATATACTTAGCCTCAGCCGTTGACAGTGCAATTGAATTCTGCTTTTTGCTGAACCATGATATTAAGTTAGCACCTAAGAATTGACATATGCCACTAGTGCTTTTTCTATCTAGTTTACATCCAACAGAATCGGCATCTGAATATGCAATTAAATCAAAACAAGAATCTTAGAGTACCATAAGCCTATGTTAGATGTCCCTCTCAAGTATCTAAGAATTCTCTTGACAGCAGATAAATGTGATTCTTTATGTTCTGACTGATATCTAGCACACATACCTACGCTAAACACTATATCAGGCTTACTAGCAGTAAAATAGAGCAGAGATCCAATTATACCTCTATAAAATTTAATGTCTATGCTCTTGCCTTTTTCGTCTTTCTCAAGCTTACTAGAAGAGTTCATTGGAGTTTCCATTTCCTTGTAATCTTTCTTCCCAAACTTTTTGAGTATTTCCTTTGTGTTTTTAGCTTGGTCGATGAAGATTCCTTTCTCAGTTTGCTTGATCAGGAGTCCGAGAAAAAAGTTGAGTTCTCCCATCATGCTCATCTCAAACTCACCTTGCATCAACTCAGCAAATTCTTTGCAAAGAGAATCATCAGTAGCACCAAATATAATGTCATCTACATATATTTATACTATTAGAAGGTTTTTATCTTTTCTTTTTAAGAACAGTGTTTTATCAACATTTTCTCTATTGAAATTGTTATCTAGCAAAAATTTACTCAACCTATCATACCAAGCTCTAGGTGCTTGTTTTAAACCATACAGTACCTTATGTAATTTAAACACATGATCTGAAAATTCATAGTTTTCAAAACTAGGAGGTTGCTCTACATACACCTCCTCTGCTATATAGCTATTTAGAAAGGCACTCTTTATATCCATTTGATACAATTTAGAATTCATATAGCATGCAAATGCAAGTAATAATCTAATAGCCTCAAGCCTAGCAACAAGAGCAAAAGTTTCCTCAAAATCAATCCCTTCTTTCTGATTGTAGCCTTTAGCTACTAGCCTAGCTTTATTCCTTGTTACTATTTTATTTTCATCTAGTTTGTTTCTAAAGACCCATTTAGTTCCAATAACTGAATTATTTTCAGGTCGTTTAGTTAATGTCCATACTTTATTTCTTTCAAATTGATTTAATTCTTCTTGCATAGCATTAATCCAATTTTCATCATGTTCTGGTTCTTCATAAGTTTTAGGTTCTATTTGAGATACAAAAGTAAGATAATTATTAATGTTTCTTAAGGAGGACTGAGTTCTTACCCCTTGCGACGGATCACCTATAATTAAATCTTTTAGGTGTCCATGCGTATACCTCCATTCTTTAGATAAGTCATGAAGTTGTGGTAGACTTTGATCATCTTTTTTTTCTTTCTCTTCTTCCTTCGATGTATGTTCTTGTTCTTGAGTTGGTGTATCTTGAATAGTCAGTTTTTCAAGCTCGAATGTGCCTACATCATCATCAAAAACATTCTCTTTTGCTAGAAGATTTACTGTCAGACTCATCAAAAAGAACATACACTGATTCTTCAACAACAAGAGATCTCCTGTTGAAGACTCTGTATGTCCTACTAGAAGTAGAGTATCCTAAAAAGATATCCTCATCTGACTTGGCATCAAATTTACTTAATTTCTTCTTGCCATTATTTAGAATAAAACAGTGACAACCAAAAACTCGAAAATATTTAACAATTGGTTGCTTATCTTTCCAAAGTTCATAGGAAGTTTTTTTTGTAATTGGGCGGATCAAGATACTGTTTTGTTGCCCAGAGGTGCAGCCCAAGAGGGGGGTGAATTGGGTCTCTTTAAAAAATAATTAAAGTTAAAACGTATGAAAAGTATGAGTTACTGTTATCTTATAGATTCAGCAGCGGAAATAAGATTGCACAAAATCAGTGAATAAAGCTAGAAAAGCAGTCAGGAATATGCAGAGGAAAGGAAGAGAAGAACCACAATCACAAATACCAAGGTTTATAGTGGTTCGGTGCACTCCCAGCACCTACGTCCACTCCTCAAGCCTAGCTTGAGATTTCACTATAACCCAGCATATTACAGCCTGATTGTTTTCCGGGCTCACAATCAAAACCCAATTGGTTTTCTCAGGCAACCAACCGAAAATCTTTTGTTTTCGGGGATCACAAACAACCCAGTTGGTTTTCAGATAAATCAACCAAAAATTTTACACCGTTTGTTTTTCCGAGCTCACAAACAATCTAGTTGGTTTTCAGATGAACCAACCAAAAACTATCACCCTTGCCGAATACATCCGATTCAGCAACTTCCAATCAAGGCTTGGAAGAGCCTTTATAAGTTTCAAATCAATGAAATTGTTACAGCAGCAATTAATCCAACTAAAAGAATGCTGTAACTAGAAAACTTAAAACTTCAGAGCATATAAAAATAAATCAATGAAAGCAAAAGCTGAAGTCGATGAAGAAGTTGGCTATGGAAGGATGTTCCAATGTCCGAACAGTAGCTCTTCACATTGTAGTGAGAAACTTCGACTGATCTCCTCACAAGAGAAAGTTTCAGATTACAATGTTGGTGAGGAAGATGAATTGTTAAACTTTTCTTCTCTTTTTCTCAGTAGAAACTTTTCGTTTTCAATAGAACCTTTTTCCTTTCCTTGTTGTTTCCATTCTGAGGTTCCTTCGTATTTATAGACAAATTCTTCGATGGGATTTGAATTCCTTTCTTTTTGTTCTGATGAGAATCTTTTTCTGTTACATAAGAAGACAAAAGTTGTTCACAGCTTTCCGTTGTGGTCCCAGCAGTACAAAGGTCGACTCATGTATCTCAGAGGTCGACTCATGTTCATTCTGGATCGGCACTTCAAAACGTGGAGAGAGCTTTTGCTGTGTCATCTTCAAAGGGTCGACTCTTAATTCTTAAGGATCGGCTCATCTTCATCAGAAGTCGCCTCTTTAAACACAAGGGTCGACTCATCGTCTTCAGAAGTCGCCACTTTAAATGCAAGAGTTGACTCATACCATAATTTTCCGGTTGTCGCTTAAACTGAGCTAGGGTCGACTCTTCAAATGCAAGGGTCGACTCTTCATTTTCGGGGGTTGACTCATTTTAAACAAGGGTCGACTCTTCAAGCTTTTCTTAGGCGATAAAAACTTTCTGTTTACTTTAAACTGCACAAGGGTCGACTCATTGACTGTGTTCCTTAAATAAAACTTATCAGAATCAACTTAAACTTGTCCTTTTTGCTTAGGAGTTGACTCAAGTCTTTCAAACAGAAAACTTTAGACTTCTTCTCTGATCTCTATGGACTAGATCATTTCCTTTTAGAACATGTCCAATGAGATATTTGCGAAGAACTTAAAATTTTGCAGTGCTTCAATTCTTTTTATTTTTCTTGACTTATAAAACTTCACAATTAAGCTAATGTCATTAGTACACAACATCATCTCAAGTGTTTTGTAATCATCAAAATTCATCCTTTAGGGTTGACAATCTTCCCCTTTTTGATGATGACAAAACCATTGAGTTAAAAAGAATTTTGCAATAAATTTTACAGCAATTATCAGAATTTTATAATAAAGTTTCGAGCAAATATGATATTCAGAGATATAAGCATAATTTCACCAAATTAAGGAGAAAAGTCTCCTCCTATCAATTATAAACATTTAAATTATGTAGAGTTCTTGTTCTTCATCTTTTCTTAAGTTTTGTTTACCATCATAATTTAAATATCCCCCTATATATTATCTTTAATGTAGAGATTGCTCAGATTAGAATTCTTTTTCATATATTTCTCCCGATTGGTATTCTGAATTCTTTTCACATTTCTTATCTCTCAGTTTAGAATTTTTTTCATATATTTCTTCCCCTTTTTGTCATCAAGAAAAGGAAGGAAATTAAAAATAATTTCTGATACCAACATTCATGATTAAGGATTGATTCAATATGTATCAGAGCAGCATACAAACCAATAAAGACATTCACTGCATTTCAAGAAGGGTAAACATTCATTACATTTGATAAATGAAGTACACTTGATAAATCAAAAAGAGTTTATAATAGAGAACAGTTTGTATCAGACAACATACAAGTGTGCCAAAAAATCATGAAACTCAGCTTAGTACAAGGTTATGTTTTAAAAACATGGGTTTCCGTCTAAGCTAAGGATAGTTTCAGTCTAAGTTCAAGATTTTGAAGATGAAGGTCCAGACTGATCTTCCTTTGGCTCTTCCATCAGCTTTTCAATTTTACTGTTCAGTGCAGTGATGGAGCTAGTGAACTGAGTGTGTTCTTCTTTTAATTATTGGATGGAGCCTTGAATAGAATTTTCTTGTGCTTGCAGCTATTTTTCAATCTCAGTAATTTTTCTCTGCTGGTTAGCTGCTAATTGTCTTAAACCTTGCAGTTCAGATTTGACTTCTTTAACCAAGTTAATGAGGTCAACAACTGAATTCCAGCAGACTCCAGAATTGAACAGTGCTGTAATAATGTGGTCCCCAATAAATTTTAATTGCCATTTCTCAAGTCTAAGTGGAGGATCTGATGGCCTTTGGATTGGAGGAGGCTGACTGATTGAAGGCTCTGTTGGAGGTGCTTGTGTAGGGATTCTTTTGCCTTTGTGTGGTGTAAGAGTGTCTTAACCACTTTCATCTTGAGATCCTTTCCCTTTATGAGTCCATTTTCCCTCAGATTTGACAAATCCCATCCTCTTCAGTGATTTGTCATTGTAAACATCAGAAGACGATAATTCTTTCTTGGTTTCTCCTTCTAGATTTACATTGAAATTATAGAGGACTTGTGTTAAGACCATACCATAAGGAAGTGAAGCTCCTTTTCTCTGTCCTGAGCTTCCATGTATCTAAGCATCAGGCAGGGTAGGTTCAGTGGGAGTCCTTGTATGATATGGTGCATTACTAGTATATCCCTTTCTGAAACATGATCAAATTTTTCTGTCTTCGGAAAGAACATCTTGTTGATCATGTGATGCAACAAACGCATCTCAGCATTCAGTTGATTGGCACTGATCTCAGTCCAATCTCCTGTTATTTCCTTATTTAGAATGGTACTAATCCCTTCGTTCCTATTTTCTAGATGATCTCTATTTTCTCCATCATTAGGAATCCGATGAGCATCTCTAAGAATTTCTTCTGTAACTAAAATAGGTACATCTTTTACCTTGGACGAGATCTATCCTTCCCATATCTGGCATTGTTGTAGAATTCTCGTACCAGGTCTGGGTAGGTTGGCACATTCAGAAAGCATAGGTATTCCCAACCCATATCTTTTAGATTTTGCCCTAAGGAAAAATTTTCTTTCTCCAGAAATTCAAAATCCACTCTCCTTCCTGTCGATACATTTCTTATGGAGAGAGGTCCTTGTCTCGACACTGAGGACGGAGGTGACAGAGGAGCCATAACGGGTTGAGGTAGTGGTGTTACTTGCCTCTGCGGATTCTCTGCCCGAGCCTTTGTTCTCCTCTCAGTTTGTGGAGTGGCATTCTTCCTCTTTGGTCCGAATGTAACTTGCTTTATCCTCACCATTGGAAGATCAATCAGAACCTCAGAAAGATTTTCTAGGGTTTTTGAAGGTTTTTGTTTGAAGAAGAGTTTGAAGACAAAAAGACGCTCTAAGGGGTATGAAACATTTCAGGTTTAACGTTTCAGAGAGAGAGAGAGAGAGAGCCTTTTAGAATCCGTTTCGAATAGTTTCCTCTTTAGTCGACTCATCCAACTCATGAGTCATCTCCTATGAACTAAGAGTCGACTCTTGTGAGTTAGGGGTCAACTCTTTTAACTTAAGAGTCGTTCCTTACTACATGAGTCGACTCCTCATTTACATGAGTTGTCTTCTCAGACTGTTCAAGAGACAAAATCTTTTTGAATAAGATTTAAAACTTAATTGCAAACCACGGATCAAATCAACTAAAATTCAACCAATAATAGTCAATCAAAATATAAAATTTATCATTCATAATTAATCATCAAAATGGATCACAAATGCATAATTCACCTCTAAATTTACAAAATACTTCTTCATTAAGAGATTCAGTGAAAATATCTATCATTTGTTTATCAGTATTTATAAATTTTATTTTTATATTCCCATTTTGAGCATGATCTCTTATGAAATAATGTCTGATTTCTATATGTTTAGATCTTGAGTGTTGTATGGGATTTTTAGTCAGATTTATGGCACTAGAGTTGTCACACCTTATAGGAATTTTATTTTGTTTTATGCCATAGTCCTCAAGCTGTTGCTTAATCCATAGGATTTGAGCACAGCAACTTCCTACAGCAATATATTCAGCCTCAGCTGTAGATAGTGCTACGAAATTTTGTTTCTTGCTAAACCAAGAAATTAAGTTTGTTCCAAGAAATTGACAAGTTCCACTTGTACTTTTTCTGTCTAATTTACAACCAGTAAAATTAGCATCTGAATATCTAATCAAGTCAATTGTAGATGCCTTAGAATACCATAAACCTAGGTGTTGTGTTCCTTTTAAGTATCTTAATATCCTTTTAACAGCAATTAAGTATGATTCTTTAGGATTTACTTGATATCTTGCACACATACAAACACTATGCATTATATCAGGTCTACTTGCGGTAAGATAACGTAAAGATCCAATCATTTCTCTATAGAGCTTCGAATCAAAGAATTTACCATGCTCATCTTTTCTAATTTACAAGAGAAGCTCATAGGAGTACCTATTGATTTTGAATCTTCCATACCAAACTTCTTTAAGATTTTCTTTGTATACTTGCTTTGGCAGATGAAGATTCCATCTCTTGTTTGCTTGATTTGGAGTCTAAGGAAGAAGTTAAGTTCTCCCATCAAGCTCATCTCGAACTCACTTTGCATGAGCTTAGCAAATTCTTCACATAAACTTTCATTAGTAGCATCAAATATAATATCATCAACATATATTTGAACAATCAGAATATCAGAATCTTTTTTTCTAATAAACAGAGTTTTATCAACATTTTCTCTTGAGAAATTGCTCTTCATTAAAAAGTTGCTTAGTCTATCATACCAAGCTCTAGAAGCTTGCTTCAAGCCATAAAGTGCTTTGTTCAATTTAAAAACATGATTTGGAAGTTTATGATTTTCAAATCCAGGTGGTTGTTCTACATAAACTTCTTCAGTTATGAAACCATTTAGAAATGCATTTTTGACATCCATTTGAAATAATTTAAAATCCATGAAGCATGCAAATGCAAGTAATAATCTGATAGCTTCAAGTCTAGCCACGGGTGCAAAAGTTTCATCAAAATCAATTCCTTTTTCTTGATTATATCCTTTAACAACTAATCTAGCCTTTTTTTTAATTACAATTCCATCCTCATTTAATTTATTTCTGAAAACCCATTTTGTTCCAATTACAGAAATATTTTCAGGCCTTCTAACTAAATTCCAAACATTGTTTCTTTGAAATTGATTCAGTTCTTCTTGCATTGCCATTAACCAATTGTTATCTTTTTCAGCTTCTTCAAAAGATTTTGATTCTATTTGAGAAACAAATGCAAGATGATTACAAACATCTCTAATGGAGGATCTAGTCCTAATTCCTTGTGAAGGATCACCTATTATTAGTTCTCTAGGATGACTATGTGCATACCTCCATTCTTTTGGTAGATTAGTTTTATCATTAAGCATTTGATCTTCTTCTTTCTGATTTTCATTATGCTCTGAATTTTCAGATGCAGACACATCCTTTAGGGTCAATTCTTTGGCTTGCTTATTTAGTTCTTCTGCATCATCATCGAGATCTAAATTCTTTCTTAATGAAGGGTCATTAGATTCATCAAAGATAACATGTATTGACTCTTCTACAACTAGAGTTCTCTTGTTAAATATTCTATATGCTTTGCTTGATGAAGAATATCCAAGGAAAATAGCTTCATCTGATTTTGAATCAAATTTTTCCAAGTTGTCCTTACCATTATTTAGAACAAAACAGATGCAACCAAAAACATGAAAGTATGAAAGATTTGATTTCTTATTTTTCAAGAGTTCATATGGAGTTTTCTTTAGTATTGACCTAATAGTGACTCTATTAAGAACATGACAAGCTGTATTTATTGCTTCAGCCCAAAATACTTTGGTAAGTCACTCTCACATAACATTGTCCTAGCCATTTCAGTAAGTGTTCTATTCTTTCTCTCTACAACACCATTTTGTTGCGGTGTTCTTGGTGTAGAAAAATTATGATCAATACCATTTTCAGTGCAGAAATTTTCAAAATCATAATTTTCAAAATCTATTCCATGATCACTTCTAATCTTGATAGTTTTCAGTCCATATTCATTTGAAATTTTTTTATACAGTTTAGTGAAAGCTGAAAATGTTTCACTTTTGTGTGCCAAGAATAAAACCCATGTATACCTAGAAAAATTATCCACAATAACAAAGCCATAAAGTTTTTCTCCTAGACTTGCAGTTCTAGTTGGTCCAAATAAGTCGATATGCAGAAGCTCTAAAGGCCTATTAGTGGAAACAACATTTTTAGATTTGAAGGAGGTTCTGGTCTATTTTCCTAGTTGGCATGCAGAGCAGATTTTATCTTTTTCAAATGATAATTTAGACAAGCCGAAAACAAGTTCTTTTCGGATAAGTTTTGAAATTAAGTCCATGCTTGCATGAGCTAATTTTTGATGCCATAACCAGCTGGCTTCACTATTTTTGGTCTTCATTGCTAGTAGACAATCCATGTTTTTCATGAGTATTTGATCTAAATCAACTAAATATACATTACCATGTCTATGTCCAGTAAATATTATCCCACTGTCATTTCTACTAGAAACTAAGCATAATGATGATTCAAAAGTCACAAGATATCCTTTATCACAAAATTGACTAATGCTTAGTAAATTATGTTTCAATCCATCTACCAATAAAACATTTTCAATAAAAGTAGTTGGAGTAATCCGAATGTTACCAATACCAATGATTTTGCCTTTTTCATTATCACCAAAGGTAACCATTCCTCCATCTTTCTTTTTGAGGGACATGAATTGAGATTCATCCCCTGTCATGTGTCTAGAGCACCCACTATCTAAGTACCATTTTCTGTTTGATGCTTGGGATGCTAGACACACCTGCAAAACAAAAATTCAATTCTTTATCTTCGGTACCCAAGCTTTCTTGGATCCTTGAATGTTAGCAATGATGGTTCCCTTCGGAACCCATATCTTTTTAATTGAAACATTGTTCATAAGATTCTGACTTATAGGATTATAAGTGGCACATTTCTATTTCAGTTTGTCTAATTTGAATGGGACAGATTTCGGTTGAACATAAACGGATTTCACAAAAATGTTTTTCAATGATTTCTGTTTCTTCCAAGGATTATATCCTAAATCAGCTTTATCATAAACAGCTTTCTAACTTTCTAGAATTAAATTTAATTTCTCAGAACTTAGGGTAAATTTATCAACTATGGGTTTCAGTTTTTCAACTTCATTAGCTAACTTCTGATTTTCTTCATGCAGTTTCTTCTTGTTATCCAGAAGCAAAGTATTTTCTTTTTCTAATGATTGGTTCTTAATCTTCAGTTCCTTGTTCTTTAAGCTAAGCTTTTTATATTCAATTATAAGCTCGGAAAAAGCATCTTGAAGCTCATCGAAAGTGAAATCATATTCAGTATTTAGATATACCTCATTTTCGTGTCCCATTAGACACAGATTTGCAGCTTCTTGTGCTGTTCTTCTTCTCCAGAGCCGGATTCATCACTGTCACTCCAAGTTGCCATCATAGCTTTCTTCCTTAACCTCTTCGGAGCTTTTTTTAATAGAGGACAGTCTGTTCTGAAGTGTCCAGGCTTTTTGCACTCATAACAAACATATTGCTCCTTATTTTCTTTGCTTTGCTCCTCCTTGATTACAGGCCTTTTCCTGAAATTTTCTCTGGTTCTACTGAAAAATTTTCTGAACTTTCTTGTAATCAGGGCCATTTCCTCACTGTTATTAGGTTCAGAATCCTCACTTTCATCCTCATGCAGAGTGGATTTAAGAGTGATGGTTCCACGCTTCTTGGGTTCATCCTCCTCAAGGTTCTGTTTCATTGAGAGCTCATGAGTCATTAAGGAACCCAGCAATTCTTCCAGTGGGAGAGAGTTGAGATCTTTGGCTTCTTGAATGGCAGTGACCTTTGCTTCCCATGCTCTAGGAAGAGACCTAAGAATTTTCCAAACAAGATCACTGTTAGAGTAAGATCTACCAAGGCTTTTCAGGTTGTTTATAATATCAGTGAATTTAGTAAACATTTCGGTTATAGATTCACTGTTTTCCATTCTAAATAATTCATACTTATGCACTAGCATACTGATTTTAGATTCTTTAACCTGGTTAGTGCCTTCATGTGTAACTTCCAGCCTATTCCAAATTTCTTTAGCAGTCATGCAAATAGATATACGATTAAACTCATTTGCATCTAAAGAACAGTAAAGAATATTCATTGCTTTTGCATTCAGCTGAGCCATTCTTTTATCATGGTCATCCCATTCAATCTCAGGTTTGAATAAAGAGATGCCATCAACAATTTTAGTTGGTGTGTGAGGTCCATTAATAATAACAGTCCATAAATCATAGTCAAGTGCTTGAATAAAAATTCTCATACGAGCTTTTCAATAAGTAAAATTTGTGCTATTGAAAAGAGGTGGTCTATTGGTAGATTGTCCTTCGGCTATAGAGGATCCCATAGTGGCTGCCATGACCTTTAACTCTTGATTGTTAGATCAAAAAGTTTCTGGAAGTACCAGGCTCTGATACCACTTGTTGCCCAGAGGTGCAGCCCAAGAGGGGGGAGTGAATTGGGTCTCTTTAAAAAATAATTAAAGTTAAAATGTATGGAAAGTATGAGTTACTGTTATCTTATAGATTCAGCAGTGAAAATAAAATTGCACAAAATCAGTGAATAAAGTTAGGAAAGCAGTCAGAAATATGCAGAGGAAAGGAAGAGAAGAACCACAATCACAAACACCAAGGTTATAGTGGTTCAGTGCACTTCCAGCACCTACGTCCACTCCTCAAGTCTAGCTTGAGATTTCACTATAACTCAGCAGATTACAGCCTGATTGTTTTCCAGGCTCACAATCAAAACCCAGTTGGTTTTTTCAGGCAACTAACCAAAAATCTTTTGTTTTTCGAGATCACAAACAACCCAGTTGGTTTTCAGATAAACTAACCAAAAACTTTACACCGTTTGTTTTTCCGGGCTCACAAACAACCCAGTTGGTTTTCAGATAAACCAACCAAAAACTTTACACCATTTGTTTTTCCGGGCTCACAAACAATCCAGTTGGTTTTCAGATGAACCAACCAAAAACTATCATCCTTGCTGAATACACCCGATTCAGCAACTTCCAATCAAGGCTTGGAAGAGCCTTTACAAGTTTCAAATCAATGAAACTGTTATAGCAGTAATTAATCCAACTAAAAGAATGTTGTAACTAGAAAACTTAAAGCTTCAGAGCATATAAAAATAAATCAATGAAAGCAAAAGCTGAAGCCGATGTAGAAGTTGGCTGTGGAAGGATGTTCCAATGTCCAAACAGCAGCTCTTCACAATGCAGTGAGAAACTTCGACTGATCTCCTCACAAGAGAAAGTTTCAGATTACAATGCTGGTGAGGAAGATGAACTATTAAGCTTTTCTTCTCTTTTTCTCAGTGGAAACTTTTTATTTTTAATAGAATCTTTTCCCTTTCCTTGTTGTTTCCATTCTGAGGTTCCCTCGTATTTATAGACAAATTCTTCGGCGGAATTTGAATTCCTTTCTTTCCGTTCTGATGAGAATCTTTTTCTGTTACAGAAGAAGACAAAAGTCGTTCACAGCTTCCCGTTGTAGTCCCAGCAGTACAAGGGTCGACTCATGTATCTCAGGGATCGACTCATGTTCATTCTGGATCGGCACTTCAAAATGTGGAGAGAGCTTTTGTGTCATCTTCAAAGGGTCGACTCTTAATTCTTAAGGGTCGGCTCATCTTCATCAGGAGTCGCCTCTTTAAATACAAGGGCCGACTCATCATCTTCAGGAGTCGCCACTTTAAATGCAAGAGTTGACTCATACCATAATTTTCCGGTTGTCGCTTAAACTGAGCTGCGGTCGACTCTTCAAACGCAAGGGTCGACTCTTCATTTTCAGGGGTCGACTTGTTTTAAACAAGGATCGACTCTTCAAGCTTTTCTCAGGCGGTAAAACTTTATGTTTACTTTAAATTGCACAAGGGTCGAATCATGTTTTGCGGGCGTCGACTCATTGACCATGTTCCTTGAATAAAACTTATCAGAATCAACTTAAACTTATCAGAATCAACTTAAACTTGTCCTTTTTGCTTAGGAGTTGACTCAAGTCTTTCAAACAGAAAACTTTAGACTTCTTCTCTGATCTCCATGGACTAGATTAAGATCATTTTCTTTTAGAACATGTCCAATGAGATATTTGCGAAGAACTTAAGATTTTGCAGTGCTTCAATTCTTCTTATTTTTCTTGACTTATAAAACTTCACAATTAAGCCAATGTCATTAGTACACAACATCATCTCAAGTGTTTTGTAATCATCAAAATTCATCCTTTAGGGTTGACATGTTTAAAATATGGCAAGCAGTGTTTACAACTTTAGCCCAAAAGTACTTTGGAAGATCTGACTCACAAAGCATAGTGCGAGCCATTTTTATCAAGGTCCTATTCTTTCTTTTAACAACCTCATTTTGTTGAGGTGTTCTAGGAGCTAAAAAATTGTGAGAAATACCATTTTTATTACAAAACTCTTCAAAGTACTGATTTTCAAATTCAGTTCCATGATCACTACGAATGAAAATTAAAGTAGTATTATTTTCGATTAAAATATTTTTGTAAAACTTTAGAAATGCTAAAAATGCTTCATTTTTATGTGCAAGAAATAAAACCCATGTGTACCTTGAGAAATCATCCACAATCACAAGGCCATACTTTTTTCCTCATAAGTTTGCAGTCCTAGTAGGTCCAAATAGATCCATGTGGATGAGTTTCAAGGGCCAAGAAGTTGAAACTAAATTCTTTGATTTAAAAGATGTTCTTGTTTGCTTATCTAATTGATATGCATCACAAAATTTATCCTTTTCAAAAGTTAACTTTGGCAAATCTTTTACTAAATTCTTTTTAACTAGTTTTGAAATCAAATTCATACTTGCATGTCCTAGTCTTCGGTGTCATAACCAACTAGTCTCATTTACTTTGTCTTCCATAGCGACTAGGCATTGACCATTCTTCATGGCTAGATCATTAAAATCAATTATGTAGACATTTCCATGCCTATGTCCTATGAGTACAATACTATTGTCTTTGGGACTAGTAATTATGCATACCGATGATTCAAAAGATACTTTAAAGCCTTTATCACAAAATTGACTAATACTAAGAAAATTATATTTTAGACCATTAAGTAACAAGACATTATCTATAAAAGTAGATGGAGTGATACTGATTTTACTCTTTCCAATAATGTCACCTTTGCCATTGTCACCAAAAGTCACCACTCCACCATTTTTGAATTTCAAGGTGATGAATTGATCTTTATCGCCTGTCATATGTCTTGAACAGCCACTATCTAAGTACCATAGCCGATTCTTCTCATTGGCTGTAAGACACACCTGCAAACAAGATCAAGGATCCATTTTAGGTATCGAAGCTATGTTGGATCCTTTAGGGTTAGTATTTATGGTTCCTTATGGAACCCAGATTCTCTTGAATTTTTATTTGCCTTTTTTATTTGATTTGTTATTAAATTTTCTAAAATTACATTCATAAGTCTTATGTCCCACTTTGTTACAACAATAGCAAGTTGTGTTTTCATTCTTAGATTTTACAAACAGGTTCTTTAGGCATTTTTGTTTTCTATTTTTTTTATACCCTAATCCTGCTTTGTTATAAATAGCTCTTTGACTATCTAGAATCATATTTAATTTATTTGAGCTGAGAGTGAATCTATCTACCAAAGATTTATATTTTTTCCATTTCCTTTTTAGTTCAATATTTTCTTTGATTAAGGTTTCAGTTTCATTAGTTAATTTCTTACTTAATGTTTCAAAATCATTAGATAGTTTTAGTTTTTCTTCTATTAGGGTCTGATTTTCATTCTTCAAGTTTTTATTTTTGTAAATAAGTTTTTTATGTTCTTCCATAAGGTCTAAAAAGACATCATGCAATTCATTAACAGTAAAATCACTGTCAAGTTCAGAATTTACCTAATCATCATGATGTGCCATGAAGCAAATTTGAGCTGTATTTTGCTGCTCTTCCTCATCTGAGCTCGATTCCTCACTTTCACTCCAGTTAGCCATGAAGGCTTTCTTCTTGAATTTCTTTGACCCCCTTTCCAACAGTGGACAATCCATCTTGAAGTGTCCGGGCTTCTTACATTCATAACAGTTGGGCAGATCTTTTTCTTTTTTCTTGTCCTTCTCGTTTTCTCTGTTGAAACTACCTTTGGAAAAGGGCTTCTTCTTGTGATCCCCTTTCTTCTTCCACATAAACTTTCTGAATTTTCTTGCAAGCATTGCTACTTCTTCTTCATCGTATTCCTCTTCCTTATCAGAGTCATTAGACTCAGTATCTTCTTTAGGAATGGTAGACTTCAGAGCAATGGTCTTCCTTTTCTTGACATCTTCTTCAGAATTTTGCTTCATTGTCAACTCATGAGTCATGAGTGACCCTAGAAGCTCTTCCAATTGAAGTATGTTGAGGTCCTTTGTCTGTTGAATTGCTGTTACTTTGGTCTCCCACATACGAGGTAGAGACTTGAGAATTTTGCGCACTAATTCAAAGTTAGAATAAGATTTACCTAAACTCTTAAGACCATTTATTATGTCCGTAAATTTAGTAAACATTTCAGTTATTGTTTCAGAGGGTTCCATTTTAAATAATTCATACTTATGTACAAGTATATTTATCTTTGATTCCTTAACTTGATTTGTGCCTTCATGAGTGACCTTTAATCTATTCCAAATTTCTTTAGCAGAAATGCATGTTGAAATTCTATTAAATTTATTCACATCAAGCGAGCAATAAAGAACATTCATGGCCTTAGCATTGAGTTGGGCCATCCTTTTGTCATTGTCATCCCAATCCTTTTTGGGCTTAGGGATGACCATTGCATCTATACTAATAGTGGGTGTGTGTGGTCCTTTGACTTGATACTCTATATATCATAATCTAGTGCTTGTATGAATATCTTCATTCGTGCTTTCCAGTAAGTGTAGTTTGTGCTATTAAATAAGTGTGGTCTATTTGTTGACTGTCCCTCAGATAGAAAACTACCGACTTGAGTTGCCATTAGGGGTGCAAATGGGTCGGGTCGGGTCGGGTCCTAGGTGACCCCGATCCGACCCGATTTTTTGTTCGGGTCCCAATTTTGGACCCGGACCCGACCCGGTTGAAGATCGGGTTGGGTCGGGTCGGGTCCGAGTCGGGTTCGGGTCGGGTCCGGGTCTGATTCGGGTCGGGTTCGGGTCCGATCGGGTCCAATCCGGATAGCAGCGATCCAATCACCCACAACCCGAAGCTTAATCTTCCTAATCTCTCATCAAATTTTCTTAGCACTTCCAGTTCCTCAGCAGGGTAGTCCTTCTTCCGTCTTCCTCTGATCAGCAGCATCGAGTCGGCCAAAGAGAGAGGTGGGAGTTGCATGGGCTCGAAGACCATCACCTTCGCGAGCCGGGTCGTCACAATGACATGGGTAGCTCCGGTGTTCCTTGGAATGAAATCATGCAGGTCCTTTCCTTCCCACCATTCCTTCTCCGTCTCAAGATTGTCGATGACCAGCAAGTAAGGCACATCTCTGAACAGCTCCCTCTTCAACCTCTCTGGGGGCGGTTCCAAGGCCCTTGGAGATATATAAGGCGATTGTAATGCCGAAACAAATGCAGAGGAAGGTGGGGAGGGGGAGTTCAAGTGCGGAGAGATTGAAATGGAAGGAGAGATGGGAGCAGACTTCTCGCCATTATCGGCCAAGGATCCTGCTATTTTGATGGTCAATGTCCTTGTGTTTGGTTCTGTGGGATCCTGGAACTCTTCAGCAATGGGAAGGTCCCGAGGAGCTTCAGGTGGAGATGGCTCATCCATGAAGAAAATGAAGCTTCGTGGAGGTTATCAAAATGTTTTGAGTATTCCAACAGGCAACAGAAGAGTATCTAAAGAATGAAGATTGAAGACAAGAAGAAAAATCACAAGCTACATCTGTTACTTGATAAATTTGAAACATTCGGGTCCATTCGGGTCGGGTCGGGTCCGTTCGGTAAACCCAGACCCGACCCAGAAAATGATTCGGGTCCAATTTTAGGACCCGACCCGGACCCGCGGGTCCTAAAATTCGGGTCGGGTCGGGTCTACGCGGGTCGGGTCGGGTCGGGTCACGGGTCGACCCGACCCATTTGCAGCCTTAGTTGCCATAATTTTTGGCTCTCGATCGTGAGATCAATAATTAATCTTAGAGCACTCTGCTCTAATACCACTTGTTGCTTAAGGTGACAACCCAAGAGGGGGGTGAATTAGATTTTCTAAATTTTATGACCCCAAATTAATTTATAAATGAGTACACAATTTAGCCTATGTGAGAGGTATAAATGCAGTGGAAGCAAAAATAATTAAGCTCTAGGCAATTACAAGTAAATCACTTTAAGAAATTAAGCTAGAGCAACTACACAATATAATGAGGAAAGTAAAGAAAGAGACACAAAGAAAACACAATGCAAACATAAGCACATATAGTGGTTCAGTGCACTCTAAGGCGCCTATGTCCGCTCCCTAAGTATCCCCTTGAAAATTCACTATAACCTCTCGGATTATAGTTGGATTGTTTTACCGGGCTCACAATCCAAAAACCCATACAGTTGGTTTTATGGGCTCACAAATAAAAACCTAACAGTTGGTTTTACGAGCTTACCAACAAGAACCTACACAGTTGGTTTTACGGGCTCACCAACAAGAACCTTACAAGAAGAATAAGTAAATCAGAAAATAAAGATCCTTAATGAGCAAAATGAAACAAATATGCACTAAGGAAAAGAAAAGAGAATTGTTATCACTTTGAAGATGCTTTTCTTTTCTTTTCTTTGCTGAGATTGCTTCACTCTTTAATGGGTTAGTTGAGCTCTTGAAGGCACTTGAATTCTGCTCAACAACCTTCTTTTGGATTTGAACTGAAGCAATAAATTGAACTCTCTTGAATATGCTCTTTTTCTTGAATGCTCACTTAAATTCTCATGAAGATATTTAACCTGATGAATAGTGGCTCTTAAATACTTCTCCAACCTCCAAAAATCAGTTTCTAGCCGTTGGATTGAAGAAACTAGCCATTTATAGCCGTTGGAGCCTTAAAAAGTACTTCTGCAGAACTAGCCATTAGGCTATCAGTCGAGCTGGGGTCGATCCGAGCAGATCTAGGGTCGACTCGAGTTGACCTGGGGTCGACTCAAACTTTAGTGGAGTCGACTCTGACAGAAGTTTCAGAGGGCAAATTTCTGCTGATTCTGGTTGGGGTCGACCCGAGTTTTCATGGGGTCGACTCGAGTTTATCTAGGGTCGACTCGAATTTTGGTGGAGTTGGCTCTAACAGAAGTTCTAGAAAGGAAATTTCTGTTGATGCTGGTTGGGGTCGACTCGAGTTTTGATGGGGTTGACTCAAGTTTTGGGTGCTGAAAAACCAAGCTTCTATCTTGACTGTTGAGGTCGACCCAAGTACTGTGCCAAATTTTCTGGGGTCGACCCGAAGCCTATGACAAATGTGCCAAGTGTGCCAAATGTGCCAGGGTCAGCTCCAAACTTTCTGGGGTCGACTCTAATCCTGATTTCTGCATCTTTAGGTTAGATTTGCACATACAACTTATAAAAGACATTGCAAGTTATTTATTTTCATTCATGACGCTCGGTACATGAAAGTTTCATCTCTTTAAATATAGAAAAGATAGAATTGCACTTCAACTAAGAAAACTTGACTCTTAAGTCTATCAAACTAAAATTTAAATTTTTTCTCAAGTTCTTCCATTAAATTGGTTTTTAGATGAGTTCTTGAGAGTTGTTTTAATTATATCAGTAAAGTATATCAAGAATGTATCATTTCTTTCTTTCTTAAACATTTATGTACTAGATCAACTGAATTACTTAATTTAAAAGCATTAGTACTACAATATGACCTCAATGGCTTTATAAACATCAAAATCACACTAGGGTCAACAACCATCACTACATTGGCCAGCTAGTCCAGGTAGTAAACCTCCTGGATAAGCTAGCCCGAAGAAGCTTGTCCACTCTTTATTAATGGCTTGCTGCCTCTTTGAGGCAAAGTTGTGCTTATTTTGCTGGACAAATTTATAGGTAGGGTCCATATTAAGCTGATGGACTATCACAAAGGTACTGATGTCAGGCATGTCTGTGGTTATCCATGAAAATACATCCAAGTTAGCTCTAAAAAAATGGACTAGTTGAGTTCATACATTGCATACCACTAGGGAACCAACTTGCATCGTCTGGGAAGGACCTTCTTCTTGTAGAGACATCGAGACTAGGCCCTCCATAGGGGCCCTCCTTTGCTCTCTTAGCTCGTCTCGGGCATCTTAAGTGAAGTCATGTAGCACTGCTAAGCAACTGCTAGATCACCTCGAACCTCCCCAATTCCCTGCTCTATTGGAAAATTCATCACCAAGTGGTAGGTGGAGGTTATGGCCTTCATTGCATTGAGGGTTGATCACCCAATGATGGCATTGTAAGCAAAGAGAACTTGGACAACCAAAGAATAGACCAATACTATTACTTTTCGAGGTAAGTGACCAGCAATCGCAAGCAGCATGATGATTCTCTCTAGCTACACCAAATTTCTTGTGAAGCCAACTAGGAGCACCATTATTGGCTTGACTCGATCCCTTGGGATCCTCATTCTCTCCATTATCACGTAGTACAAAATGTTGGTAGAGCTCTCATTATCTACAAGGATTTTTTTCACCTTAAAATTTGCAATGGACAATGAAA
This sequence comes from Phoenix dactylifera, assembly GCF_051530095.1. Taxonomy (NCBI): domain Eukaryota; kingdom Viridiplantae; phylum Streptophyta; class Magnoliopsida; order Arecales; family Arecaceae; genus Phoenix; species Phoenix dactylifera. The sequence continues at coordinate 16,779,577 of NC_143194.1, read as the reverse complement.
TAACTAGCGCATCATTATGGGGGGCCTAAACTACTCGCATGTCTTGATCGGAGATGGTAATAACCTATCCTATCCTTGGCTTCTTGGGGAGAGGGTCTTCTATCATGATCTGGTGGACATAGGCCTTCCAAGCCGAGCTGCTTTCTCCTTCACCATCTAGTCCACCTACTATGACTTCAATGATCTTGGCCATAGGTTGGTTGTGGGAAGAGCACCAAGTAGGGGGGCACTCTGCAGGCGAGCATCGATCTCCTCTCCCTCCTTCTCTTGGACCGCGCACGATGAACTAATTGAGGTAGCTGCATCGAATGACCTTCTTAATTTCATCCTTCAGTTGTCGGCACTCCTTCGTGTCATGCTTGTGGTCTACGACAAAGACAAAACTTGTTCTGATCTCTCCCGACAAGGTCTGACTTTATCTTCTCCGGCCATTGAATGTACCTCTCTTTTTGGATGCTCATAAGAATATTGCTTAATGAAGTATTCAAAGAGGTATAATTCTTGTACCTTCGAGGTTGGATCCTCAGATGCCATGGGTGTCTCTGTGCTCCACAATCCTCTTCTTTCCATAACGAGTCTTCTCATTTTCTCAACCTTTCCTCTTTTTCTTAGCTTGATTTTCACCCAACTCTCTCCGAGCACTTATGGTCTCCTTAGCATTGATATATTTCTTTGCTTGCATAAGAAGCTTGGTGAGGTCCTCGAGAGGCCTCTTGGAGAGAGAAAAATTGAACTGGAAGTTGTTGCTGCTGCTTGGTCGAGGTCGTGAACTTCCAATGCCTTGGAGTTGAAGCAATTGATGAACTCATGAAGGGTTTCATCCATCCTCTGCTTAATGCTCATCAAGGCAGTGGAGGTCTTCTATGATGCAATACAGGGTGGGTTGCTGGATTTTTTTTTTTTGATGATGGCTGAATATGTCTTTCTTTTTTTTTTCCTCTGGTAATGGCAATGGAGGCTAGGGATTCACGTGGATGGAGGGGAGAAGATAATGAAGAAGATGGCTAATTAATTTGATTGGGTTCAATGGATGGAAAACTAGCTAAGTGTATTGGTGTTAATTGATGGTGGTGGCTGAATCGTTTTGGGGATTTTGAGTCTAATGCGGGGGACCTAAAAATATATGGATGACGTGGCTAATTAGGATGAGCCCTAATTGGATTAGGACTCAAGAAAATATGGCTAGGTGGCAGCAAATAAAGAGGAATAACTATGGAATATTGAAGAGGAGTCACACCCCTTCAACGTCCAAATTCTAGGCGGAATAGGAGAACATCTCACTCCCCTAATCTCGCCACATTTTTTTTGGCGTCTCACCAAGGAAAAGGAGTCTCTCCTTTTCGTGGTCTCTCTCTCAAAAATTTCTATTTTTTTTTCAAATAAATCTAATCTGATTTCATTCATCAAAACCTCCTCTTATAAAGAGAGAGAGGTTGGCATAATTAGAAGTTACAATCAGATTTACTTGGATTCATATTCTGATAAGGACATCTTTTAAAATTCAAATCTAATAATAAACTACCTAAACAACTTGCCAACTAAAGCTTAGACAAGTCTCACCCCTTTTTGGTGTGCGGATTGAAGTTTTGGGAGAGAAAACTCCAACCGTACACAAGTCCTACTTCATTTAGGACTTCTCCCTTGCCGCATGGAGTTAATCCTAGCGTCATTAGGACTCCATCCCATAGGACACGTGGAGCAATCCCACATAACTAAAGACCCAATCAACACTTAGAAACAACCTAATTAGGCATTGAAGACTCTAATCAATTGTGAACTAATTTTACTTTTTACAAGGACTCAATCTCACCACAACTTAGACTCAATGTCACTCACACGACTAAACCAAATGCCTCACGCCCAAGAGTCTAGACCCTAGACTCCACAACCAGATGATGTTCCTTTTTCTTCACGTGATACAAAAGCCTTCATGCTGAATTCTTTCATGTTGGAAATCCTTCTCAAAGGGGGTGCCACATCAAAAAATTAGGATCCCTAAAAATCAGCAAGATGAGGATCCCTAAAAATCAGTAAGAGTTGAGCATCATATGAAGAGTCCTTGCGCCAAGACTCCTCTTCAAAAATTCTTCACGTCTCTGATTTCTTTCCTTCCTTCATGTGGAGAAGTCCTTCTCTTCATGAACTCTTGAGCCTCCTAATCTTTAGCCAAGGATTGCCACATGGCACTCAATTACAAGGACTCAATCTTAAACACATGGACTCAATCCTCTCACATAAGGACTCAATCCTCTCTCACATGGACTCAATCTTAATCACATAGACTCAATCCTCTCACACAAGAACTCAATCACACAACTCCTAAATTAAATCAAGACCCTTCAATGCCTTGGACTCAATTAAATTTAGGCGTTGGGACAACTAAACCCAATGTGACTTGACCCAATCCTTACATAACATGGACTTTTTTGATGCCACTTGGCATTCAATTATAAGGACTCAATTGAAGACTCAATTCAGCAAACTTACAACTCATTTTAGAACTCAATCATAAACATAAATCAGCAAATTGCAAACACAAAACAAGAACTCAAATAAACCCAAAATAAAAGGACTCAATGTGACCTAATTGACCAAAATAAAATAGACTTAATCCAATATAATTAAATGCTGAAAATTCTGAACCCAATGTATTTTTGGGCACTCCCAAGCAAGGATCCAAACTTGACGTACATCCATTATGACTTGGGCTCGTGCTCCTGCATCAATTTTCCCCTGCTGAGAAAGACTCGACTATGTCGAGTTGAGGCTGAATTGATGACTCCTAATCCAAGTGAATTTAGCCTACTGCAGGGGCGTGGGTTGCTTGGCATGGGACATGTGACACAGCTAGCCGCTGCACACTTTGATGTGGGTGCACACGCTCGGCTGGTGTGTGCGAGGCTAATGCATGGCAAGGTCTGGTCCGCAGTTGAAGAGGGCGCCCACTATGCTGTAGGGGTGAGACCAATTGCATGCTCCTCTAAATTTTCAAAACTGGCCTCCTTGGGATCCAATGCAAACATGACCTCAGTTTCATGGATAACCTACTCAAAAATTTTAGATCCGACTTTCTTGGCAGCTAATGCGATCATGGCTCCAGTTTCATGGCTGACCTCCATGCTTGTTTCTGTTTGGAACGGAAGCTCGTCTTCATCATGGCTATAATTTGCTCCAGCATCAGAATTTTCTGCTTCAGCAACTCATCCTTTATTGTGACCATCAAGTAAAGACACTTGGTCGCCCTCTAAATGTTCAGATTTGCTGCTGTTGTCCACTGAAGTTGCAACAACCTCTGCATCATATTCTGAAATTTCAGGACTAGCACCCTTGGCCACTGATGCGAGCAAGGCTTCATCCGCAGGGGTTTCTTCTTCATCTCCTTCATTTCCTTCATCATCAGCAGGCTGAGGAGAAGGAGGAACTTTAGAAGGCCCTATGATCTCGTCCTCTTCATCGTCTCCTTCATTTCCTTCATCATCAGCAGGTTGAGGGAAAGGAGGAACTTCAGAAGGCCCTATGATCTCGTCCTCTTCACATCCCAATGGAAAATATTGGTTTCTAGTGGGGCAAATGACAGCGAAACGGCCTCGACCGCCGCATTTGTAGCATTTACTGGGTTCCCACTTTGCGACATAGGTTGTGGCATAGGTCCATTACCCTTTTCATTGGCCCTTGTAACACCTCTATCTAGACATGAACTTCGAATAGTAGAGGTTTCAGATCTGAAAATAGGGGCGTTACCTCGAGAAAAAGGGACTCCTCGTCTGCTGCATTCTGGAGGTCGCACGATCGGTGTTTGTGCAAGGCGTTGTTGTTGTTGCTATGACTTCATGCGAAGTGCGAGTTGGTACGCCTCCTCCTTCTGCCGTATAAGATCCATTCGATGGAGGACTTCATCCAGCTTCTTATCTTGTTGGCGACGAAGTCGTAGTCGTGCCTCCGTACGATCCATCTCTTCTTCTTCTCGTTGTTGAGACCGCCAATCGGTGTTGTAAGTACGGTGATGTTGAGATCGCCAATCAGTGTTGTAAGCATGGTGATATTAAAATCGCCAATCAGCGTTGTAAGCACAGTCGGTCCACATATTCATGGTGAACAAAGGATTTGCTCTGGTTGGTGAAGGATCCTTTGCTCTGATACCAAATGACATAATACGGGGTGGGTTGCTGGATTATTTTTTTTTTGATGATGGCTGAATCTTTCTTCCTTTTTTTTTCCTCTAGTAATGGCAATGGAGGCTAGGGTTTCATGTGGATAGAGGGGAGAAGATGATGAAGAAGATGGCTAATTAATTTGATTGGGTTCAATGGATGGAAAACTGGCTAAGTGTATTGGTGTTAATTGATGGTTGCAGCTGAATCGTTTTTGGGATTTTGAGTCTAATGCGGGGGACCTAAAAATATGTGGATGATGTAGCTAATTAGGATGAGCCCTAATTGGGTTAGGACCCAAGAAAATATGGCTAGGTGGAAGCAAATAAAGAGGGATAACTATGAAATATTGAAGAGGAGTCACACCCCTTCAACATCCCAATTCTAGGCAGAATAGGAGAACATCTCCCTCTCCTAATCTCGCCCCATTTTTTTTTGGCGTCTCACCAAGGAAAAAGAGTCTCTCCTTTTCGTGATCTCTCTCTCAAAAATCTCTAAAAATTCTTTTTCAAATAAATGTAATCTGATTTCATTCATCAAAATCTCCTCTTATAAGAGAGAGAGAGGTTGGCATAATTGGAAGTTACAATCAGATTTACTTGGACTCATATTCTGATAAGAATATCTTTTAAAATTCAAATCTAATAATAAACTACCTAAACAACTTGCCAACTAAAGCTTGGCCAAGTGTCACCCGTTCTTGGTGTGCAGATTGGAGTTTTGGGAGAGAAAACTCCAACCATACACAAGTCCGACTTCATTTAGGACTTCTCCCTTGCCGCATGGAGTTAATCCTAGTGTCATTAGGACTCCATCCCATGGGACATGTGGAGCAATCCCACATAACTAAAGACCCAATCAATGCTTGGAATCAACCTAATTAGGCATTGAAGATTCTAATCAATTGTAAACTAATTTTACTTTTTACAAGGACTCAATCTCACCACAACTTAGACTCAATGTCACTCACACGACTAAACCAAATGCCTCACGCCCAAAGGACTAGACCTTAGACTCCACAACCAAATGATGTCCCTTTTTCTTCATGTGATGCAAAAGCCTTCATGCTAAATTCTTTCATGTTGGAAATCCTTCTCAAAGGGGGTGCCACATCAAAAAATTAGGATCCCTAAAAATCAGCAAGATGAGGATCCCTAAAAATCTGCAAGAGTTGATCATCATATGAAGAGTCCTTCTTGGGCCAAGACTTCTCTTCAAAAATTCTTCACGCCTTTGATTTCTTTCCTTCCTTCACGTGAAGAAGTCCTTCTCTTCATGGACTCTTGAGCCTCCTAATCTTTAGCCAAGGATTGCCACATGGCACTCAATTACAAGGACTCAATCTTAAACACATGGACTCAATCATCTCACATAATGACTCAATCCTCTCTCACATGGACTCAATTCTCTCACACAAGGACTCAATCACACAACTCCTAAATTAAATCAAGATCCTTCAATGCCTTGGACTCAATTAAATTTAGGCGTTGGGACAACTAAACCCAATGTGGCTTGACCCAATCCTTACATAACATGGACTCTTTTGATGTCACTTGGCATTTAATTACAAGGACTCAATTGAAGACTCAATTCTGCAAACTTACAACTCATTTTAGGACTCAATTATAAAACATAAATCAGCAAATTGCAAACCCAAAACAAGAACTCAAATAAACCCAAAATAAAAGGACTCAATGTGGCCTAATTGACCAAAATAAAATAGACTCAATCCAATATAATTAAATGCTGGAAATTATGAACCCAATATATTTTCGGGCACTCCCAAGCAAAGATCCAAACTCAACGTACATCTATTGTGACTTGGGCTCGTGCTCTTGCATCATTCTAGTGGCTGTAATTGCTGACGAAGTAGCTCACAAATCTTTGACCCAGGTGGTTAAACAAGCTGATTGAGCACGTCTAAAAGTTGGAATACCATACTCGAATCTCCCCCTTCAATGTGGCAACAAAAGCATGGCATATGATGCCATCAAAAGCTCCATGCAGTAGCATAAGTGCCTCGAAGGACTCTAGTTGGTCGATGGGACTCGTCGTCCCATCATACGGGTCCAATTGGGGCTTCATGAACCTTAGAGGAAGGGATTCTATGATGATTTGTTCAGTGAAGGCTGCCACATTGTAGAGGATGGGCTCTTCTGAACTTCTTACTTTCTTCTCTTTCACTTTCTCCATGCCTGCGTCAGGTGCTCATTTATCTCGTCCAACCAACAGGTCAAATTAGGTTTCTGGCCTCCTTAAGACGATCGCTCTTGATGCAAAAATAAAATTGTTCTCCCAAGTGCAGGAGAATCGCACAAGTAGTAAAATCTCGGGAGTCCGAGGTCGAATTCTCAGGGAACGATCTATAGATTATTAGCGTAATTTTTAGATATAATTTTTAGTTGAATAAATATGTGGATTAAGATGATGTTTTGATTTTCAGAAATTAAAAACAAAGATGATATGCAACTAAACAAAGTTCAATGAAATAAAGATGGTAGGGATCTGGAATCCCCCTTGATGATATTGCATCCAAGAAATAAACTCTATGGTTTTTGATTAAAAATGAGTGGTAGGATAGATCTAATCATGGTATATGTTTCATGAACATATGAACTCAATTTCTAAGCATTCGTCGTGCTTTCTACGTCTACGACGAATCAAATACTAAAGCAATCCATATATCAATAATCATAATCCATTTAAGAACTATCTACGAAATAACTATGCATGAATCAAGAACATATCAATAAATATAAACCATTGAAAGCAAAAGTTTAGAGTTTACTTCAAAGAGCAATACATCAAAGGTTCCTCCATCACCCTCCCTAAGAAATTAGCCACTCATTTCATGCATTAATCCCCCTTTTATTTTTCCCTCTTTCTTCTTTTTTTTTTCTTTTTTTTTTCGGAAACAGGGGCTCCCCTGTTTCCCTAATAGGGGCTCCCCAGTTTCCCTCTCTTCTCTATTTTTTTCTTTGTTTTCCAAATGAGAGCTACCTCCTTCACAGCCGAGAGGGCCCTCCTTATATAGATCCCCTCGAGCCCTAATGATAACGCTGGATTCCCTGATCGCACGTGGAGAGGAGAGGGCACGGACGGCTGGGATTTTGCTGGGACTCGGATGGACGCGGAAGCGAAAGACGCGGACGGGTGAAGCTTGAAACCATCACAGACGGCTAGGACGCGTGGAGCGCAGATGGATCGGAAGCTTGGGCTCTCTCGATCGCCAACGGATGCTTGGATGCGGGATCTTCGGTCGCTGTGGAGCTTGGGATGCGAACGGATGAACTCGGACGCGAAAGAAGCGGACGGAAGCTGAGATTGGGAATGGATGCTGGCCCGCGGACGCCGTGGAAGATCTGGGGATGCTGGAAGGCTTCACAGATCCGATTCGGAAGCATGGGATGCGGAGGATTGATGCTAGGATTCGGATGATGTTTGCGGGATGATGAGCTGCACTCGGACGAATGTGGCATGCTGGGATGAAGTCGGGAATCAGGGGGATCTGATCGTGAATTCCGCGGGCTGGGAGGTTGATCATGAACAGTTGATCGCAGCTGGTAACATGCGGATGAAGCGGGATCTTTGCTGGCTCTTGGCTGAACACGTGGACGCTGGGAGCTGATCACATGGACACGGGATGAGGAGTCGCACGCTGGGAGAAGCTTCATGGGCAAATCGCTGAGAAGAGGTGGACGGCTGAGAGCTGATCACACGCGCTGGGGCGCGGTGGAATCGCCACGGACGGCCGGATGTTGGACTCGGGACGCTGAATGCTTCGTGGACGCACGAGAGAAACACTTGATCGCAGGTTCCAAGAGCTGGGAGAAAGGCTGATCGCGGCATGATTTGATCACGGATCCTGAGACGCGGACGGGTCTTGAGAGGGCTGATGTGGCTCACGGACACGGCAAGGATGCTGAAGTGCTTATGAACGGCTGAATCTGGGCTCTGTTCTGCAGCTGGAAAGAGATGAATTTATATAATGATAAAAATTATAATAAGTGCTAAGGGTAAAATATTTAATCATGTAAATGTTAACACCTATTATTTTCATTATTTTGCTAGCATTAGGCTAAGTTAATTGGTACTTAGATCGCACTTTTGTGCTCTCATCACACCCCCCAACTAGCTTATTGCTAGTCTCTAGCAATTAACGAGCAGATAATAAAATGAGAGTGCAAAAGGTGTTGGTTGATCCTTTGATGTTTTATTTGAACTAATTGCATAAAATTAAGATAAGCACTCACTTTCGTAGGAATCACGATTGCACTTAGCACGTGCAACAAGCCGTTAAACCCCTAGGTTACCCTAGTGGACGAGTGTTGTCTCGTGAGGGTTTTCAGGGATGTTACCCACAAACATCATGAATGATATGACATGACATGAGATCCTAATAAAAATGTGAAATAAATGCTAAGCTAATACACATGTAATGAATTGATATATATTTTCAAGCATGGCAACTGTCAAAGCAAGGAAAATATAAAAGTGCAGTGTGCATAAAATTGTATGACTTTCTCAGAGTACTAATACCTCCACCACAACAGGGCACCACCTGAGTTTTAGGTGCACTACTCAAGTCCATAAGTGTTTTCTACAATTTATTAGAACCTGATCCATCAAATTTTCAGAATATCACATGTTGTCTAAATTTGTCAAGAATGGTTTGTATATAAAGAAAGAGCTATTAATCCCAACTAAACAACCTGGGTACACGGAGGTCCAATACAATGGAGTCAAACCAGCCATTACCACATGTCACTAGGTTCAGCCTAACCAACTCATTCATGCTTATTTTTATTTTATTTTATTATTATATTTTTTTTTCAGTACACATGACAACTACAGCTATCCAACCCCATTAGGCTCTAGTAAGGTCCATGTAGCGAGCTTTCAGTCAATGACCCCCGATCCAGTTGGCTCGAGACATTAGGTGAAACACCCCTCGGACTTAATTACTCGAACCAGACTACGCCACGAGGCCAGACTTGTCATTATAAGTTTTTTTTTTTTTTTAATTTTTAATTGTGCAAGAAAAGAGATGGTAGACTGAACCATATAGATATTTTTATTATATATGTGACTGCATTGTGACTATAGGTCAACCAAGGTCGGATCATAAGGCACCTAAGTAATCTAGTCGGGATATTCAACCTCTATCTTTATGTGAAAACCAAATCATGAACCTTATGGTACGAACAAGGATACTCGTACTTCTTTTATGGATAAGGCTAACAAAAATGTTGTTAACAAATATGAACTCCTGAGGCCTTCCTATTGTCATTAAGTACACGTGTGGGGATCTAATAATAGGTCTCTGATCAATCATAGTATGCATGTGTTCCTTGCCTTAATAGTTGCACAAACTCAATATGAAAATATGATGACCCAAAGAGTGACTTAAAGATTGATTTTGATGATCACAAAACCTTGAAGTATAAATACTAATGTTTGTGTTGCAAGAAGAAAGATATTTATTTTGCAAGGAACATAGCAAGGTGGAAGAATACAAGAAGGCCTCCAAAACTCTCAAGAAAAGTTAGAAGAAAGCTACAATTCATTGGCCCAAGTTTCAAGTTCAAAGAATTCAAGTTGAAGGAGCAAATTCAAAGAAAAATTCAAAAGAATAGTCCTCGAGTCGACTCCTGGAAGTTTAGAGTCGACTCTGGCACTCTAGAGTTTCAAGAAACAGTTCTCGAGTCGACTCCGATACTCTACGAGTCGACTCCGACTGAGAACAAACAAAAAAAACAGAGAGTTGTTTTTCAGCGCTACAGTGATCTCGAGTTGACTCCCAACTTCAGGAGTCGACTCCCAACTTCAGGAGTCGACTCCCAGCTACAGTGCCGGCAGACTACTATTCACAGATCAACTCCTGTTTCAGCCGAGTCGACTCCTACTTCAGCCGAGTCGACTCGAGCACGCTGGGAGGCATAACGGCTAGTTTTTTCTTGATTCCAACGGCTCTATTTTTGTCTCTAACGGCTAGATTTTTGTTTCCACTCCTTCTAAAGCTATAAAATCAAGAGGAGAGCTAGGAGAGAGGGCATGGAAGTGGGAGAAAACATTTAGGAAAGAGATTTGAAAGAGATTACAAGGAAAATCTCCCATAAGCACAAAAGGGCCATTCAAAGTAAAATAGAGAGAAGAAGAGCATCCAAGTGAATCCCAAAGCTTCTTCTCCATCCGTGTGCTGCCTCGGAGATCCTCTACTTCGTGCAAAATCAGAAGAGAGGCAAGTGAAGAAGAAGTCGAGTTCCTCCATCTACAAATTAGTTTGAGGGCTTCTTCTCTTTTCTTTACTTATTTACATTTGCTATATTTGCTTATTTGAGAAGCTTGTATTTGATATAAACTCTTGTTCTAGTATCTTGTAACTTGATTCAATCAAGGGATTGAATCAAGGGGTTAAGGTTTGTTGGTAAGCCAAAGGGAAAAACCAACGTTGTAAGGTTGTGGTTGGTGAGCCTTTGGGGAAAACCAACCGGGTTGATTGTGAACCCGGAAAACAATCATTGTAAGGTTGTGGTTGGTGAGCCTTTGGGAAAACCAACTGGGTTGGATTGTGAGCCCGTGAAAACAATCGGTTGGTTCTAGTCGGTGAGCCTGTGAAAACCGACCGAGTTCGTTGTGATCTCGCAAAACAACAAGTTGGGTTGTGAGCTTGTAAAACAACCGACTGTAATCTAAGGGATTATAGTGAAATTCCCAAGAGGTCTTGGGGAGTGGATGTAGGTGCTGGGGTGCACCGAACCACTATACATCTTTGTGTTTGTGATGCCTTATCTCTTGTATTTCATGCCTTCCATTCATGCTTGATTGTGTAATATCTCTAGCTTTGTTTTTCTATAGAGTTATAAGTGATTTGCTTAGCTTCCACTCCATTCTTACCATACACATAGATTAAAATTGATCATACAACTATAAGTTAGTTTTAGATCAATTGCACCCTAAAGCCATAGTATAATTGCTCTAGCTTAATCTTCCACTGGTTTACTTGTAATTGCCTAGAGCTTAAGTAAATAACATCTTATTATTCTGCTGCATTCTATTCAAAGTAAAAATTAGGGAACATAATTTTTAGAAAATCCAATTCACCCCCTCTCTTGGGTTGTCACCTTGGGCAACAAGTGGTATCAGAGCAGGTGCTCAAGATTAATTGTTGATTTCACGATCAAGAGCCAAAGATCATGACAACTCAAATAGATAGTTTTCTAGGAGAGGGACAGTTAATTGATAGGCCTCCACTGTTTAATGGTATAGACTACACATATTGGAAAGTACGCATGCGCATTTTTATTCAATCACAAAACTATTATTTATGAAAAATCATAATAAATGACCTTCACACACTCTCTCAAACTATTAATGAAAAGGACTTAGCACAATTGAATGCTAATGCTATGAACATATTATATTGTGCTATTCATGAAACGAAGCTTAATGAAATTTCTGCATGCTTATCTGCTAAGGAGATCTGGGATACTTTAGAAAATATTTATGATAAATTTCAGATTAGCTCACATGTGCTTCAATTGCGTACTAACAATGAGATTGCAGAATCTTCCACAGTAGCCGAGTCGACTCCCAGTTTGTCCGAGTCGACTCCTAGAGAAGAACAGTCTGAAAGGCAGAGACACAGTCTTGAAGACCCTGTGAACGAGTCGACTCCAAGTAGTTCCGAGTCGACTCCCAAGTTAGCCGAGTCGACTCCGACAAGGCCCGAGTCGACTCCGAGGCAGAACAATTCAAAAGACAGAGAATCATCTTTTAGGCCTCTGAGAACGAGACGTCTTCCGAAGATCTCGAGTCGACTCTCAAGTCAGTCGAGTCGACTCCAAGTAAACTCGAGTCGACTCGAGGAAGAAATAACAGCAAGAAAATTCAAAAGCTTCCTAAAGTCAAAGAAGAAGAGGAAGCAAGAAGAAAGGAAGAAAGAGATAAAAAGCAAGAAAGCTAGAAGCAACAATGAACTACAAGAGGTAACTCACTTATGTTTTATGGCACTAGAAAATAAAGTAAAATCTGAATCTAGTGAATTTCATGAAGAATTTTCTTATGATGAACTTTTAAATGCTTTCCATGATTTGTATGGTGAATGTAGAAAATTAGCTATGGAAAATAAAAATCTTAAAAAGCTAAATTTGCAAATTTCAAAAGAAAGAAATTCTAATGATGAAATACAAGATAAACTAAATTCTGAAAATAAAATCTTAAGGTCAAATTCAGAACAATTGATCCAGAAAAATCAGAATTTAATTAAAGAAAATCAAAACTTAAGTAAAGAAATTAATCAATTAAAATCTTTTATTAACAAATTCACCGTAAGTTCAGAACGATTAAAAATGATGTTTGAAAGCCAATATGCTGCTTGTGATAAATCAAAACTTGGCTTGACCTCTTTACTTAACTATAAATCTCTAGAGAAGAAGGTTATCAATTCACCAAGCAAACCATTAAATAAGATAACATATTTCAAACATGAAAAGAATGGACATAGCAACTTTACCTATCGTTCTAACATAATTAAATCAAATGGTAAAGTTATTACTATTAAACAGATTTGGGTTCCAAAAGGAACCATATGTCCTAACTCTCAAGGACCCAAGCAAGCTTGGGTACCCAAAATGAGAATATGAGGATGTAGACATAGATGTGCCAAGATACCCATGGAACAAATAGATTCATACAAATGGGTGTTCTAGACACATTGAAACTTAAAGCATACTTATGAAAAGTAATGTTTAAATAAACATAATAATTATAATAATAAAGAAATTAGTAATCCTTGCATCTCATCATTATTTTTGTTCTAGTATTTGATTAAAGTATGAATTGCATGTGTTGATCAATTTTGTGATATAGAAAATACTTTTGGAAATATAATCAAATTACTTCATTTCATAGTATGATCCACTCACTATTGGATAAGTGGCTAAATGATTAATTAATTAATGATAACTCTATGAATTCTCTATATGCTTGATTGAGAATTATTATCCACGGCATTATTTTTTATTGATCATAAACATGAGAATGTGTACTTGGTATACCTTTGAATACATGTGTTTAAATACTAAGATCAAAGAATTCTTTTTGGCATGAAAACTTACCTTATGCTAGTATGGACTTAATTTCAAAAGACTTTGTCATAGGCTTACTTAGATTATATTCTGAAAAGTCAAAGTTTACTATGCATGATAACTAAGGAAACAAACAAAAATCATTTCTAAATCTAAAGATGTTGTTTCCATCTCTAAGTTTTCAAAAGCTTACATTGGATTTATTCTTGGAAAAATAAAACTGAAGTATTTTTCTGTATTTACTAAATCTTGTAAAAATGTTTCAAATGATAAAGGTTTCCAAACTGTGAAAATAAAGAGTATCATGGCATAGTATTGAAAACCAAAATCCTGATAAAGGTTATACAGAAAATAATATTAAATCCAATGATTTCAGCACCAAGGACACCATAGGTAAAATAGAGTTAATAGAATTTTTGAAGAAATGAAAAAGACAATTATGTATGATAGTCATCTACTCAAATAATTTTTAAAAGACTATCATCACTGCTTGTCATACATATGATTTCTATTAAATCTATTTTTGATGAAAATTTTGATCTTCTGAAAAATGAAAAATGAACTATTGCATATCTTTCATATTTTTCAGTCGTACATACTATGCTTGATATGTTCGTATGAAAATAATGCCAAATCTGATAAAGATATTTCTATCCTTGGATATCATTCATCAAGCAATGCATATAGAGTATTCAATGAAAAGTTTTTAGTTGCAAAAATATCAAAGTATTTTATTCTTTATGAGACTAATGATTTATTATCAAGGTGATAAAATTAAATTATATATGTATATGGTTAATATTTTATAAATAACAATCTGAAAACTTGTTAATAATTATAACCAAATTGAATTCTTCAGATATGCTCTTAATGAAGAAAAATTGATGACTATTAAAAGACTAAATCAAGAAAAGATGAAATAGATCTTGATAAGAGTCTTGCATAATTAGAAGTAAAAATCACCATTATCATGTGTTTGCTTCATGAGCTTTATCAAATGAATGTGTAGAATGCACTCCTATGTGGTTATTTCATTAAAAAGTAGATCTATGTTAAATAACCACCATATTTAAAAACCACTCATTACAAGTATGATCAAGCAAAATATGATTTGGAACAAGCATCAAAAGCATGATATATGAAAGCTTAAGTAACTTTTTGATAAAAAATAATAATGATAAATCTATACATTAAAGAGATGAATCTGTGATATCTTGCTTGCTCAAAGCACACATTGATGGCATCACTTTTGTTCTACTGATGAAAATTTCTATGGAGATTTTACTAAGCTCATGCAAAGTGAGTTTGAAATATGTATAATGAATGAGTTAACATTTTCTTTCTCAAACTCCAAATTAAGACAAACAAGAAAGGAAATCTTCATTGACCAAAAGTTAGTTCACAAGAAAACTCTTATAGAAGATTGGCATGAAGAAGGTATATCTATGACCCCATCTTGTAGATTTTTAAAAGGATGAGCAAAGTAGATCTATTGTTTAAAGCTGTATTGAAGCATGATAGAATAATTATTTTATCATACAGCTAGTAGACCAGGTTGTATGCTCATGATGTGACCTTGTGCAAGACTTCAATCTAACTTTAATGAATCTTATTTTATTGATAACAAATAAATCATAATCTGAATTTTTGATAGAACAACTGTTTAAGATAAAGTTGATTAAAACTTAGCTAACATATCTTATTGATAATTATCTTAAGCAAATAGAATTTAAACTAAAATGATTTTAGAAATAAGAAATTGATTTGACCTTGATAAATCTTTCTATTGCCTCACATGCTTGTCCTTGAACCATCTTAGTTAATGAAACTATCTCTTTAGTTCAAGTGATATGTGCTTGCTTATATTTAGGCAATCTCTTGAGTAAAGTGACTTAACAAGCAACTATTGTCATATCTTATATTGAGTCATCTAGTTAAAAATATGTTGGATGAATGTTTTGTATCTTGAAGAAACTAATGACTCTCTTTCAAGAAAGAAAAGGAGTTTGTTAATAATGCAGAATCCTTGAGCAAGAAAATGAGTGATTTCAACTTGAAGAACACCTCTACTTAAGATACAATAAACATTCATATGCAAACAAGAGAGAGGATCTTCTTCAGCCAAAAGTTCTCACTTAGATACCTTTCTCATAAATTATTTGAGCAAAGTCAATAACTTAAATCTTATTATGGCATGATTAAATTCTTTAATTATCAATTTTTGATATCATGTCTATTGACTGACTTATACTCATAGAAATTGTTTCATGGTATGACCAAACTAAATGATTTCTTAGCCTATATCATAACCATGAAATACACAAGTATATGCTTAAAGTTTTGATTTAAAATAACTTGTGAGAAATTATGAATCCTTGAGCACAATAAAAATGTTGTTTGCATGATATACATTTATATGATACATAAGATTATTTCTTTATTCTACTCTTTCATGTAAATTACTTGAAAAATAACAAAAGAGAGAGATAAAGAAAAGAAAATGGATATTATTCAAGAGATGTAAAATCTAAGCAAAGACAAATACTCCAATCTTAAGGAAAAGGAAAACAAGCATAATATATTCGCCACATTTGGAAGGGATAAAATCCATAATTAATTACACTTAAACAGGGAGAGTTTGAAGTGAATATTTTAACCTTTCTATATTGCTCATCATAGGGATGGTGCCAATGGGGAGGCTAGTGGTAGTACCCGGCACTATTTGACCCAACTATTCGGTGTAGGGCATATTAGGGTCGGCACAAGAGGGAGGCTAGTGGTAGTACCTCGTGCCCCTTCCCAACTCCACCGGATAGGGAGCAAATAGAGAATAGAGCATAAGAAAGTTATAAATGAAAAACAAAGTAAATGAAAGTAGAATTAAGTCAATTTTTTAATCACTTGAAAACACACTTTAAGGATGAAATCATTGCAAGATTATATTTAAATAGGGGGAGTTTATTTGAAAAGAATTGATTTTGATCCTAGACATGCTTGTTCTTAATATTTTCATGCATGACTTAACACACAATATATTTAGCATGTGGCATGATGCTTTAAACTATGGTTTCTCAATGTGTTGTAATGTTCCATGATTGGATAATCTGATTGAATGATTGAAATACTATATGAAGTTATTTTATATTACTATTGAAAAGAAATTTCAGATTTGTCATTCACAATCATTTTTAAAATCTGAAAGCTAAATAAATTTGTAAAAAGGAGAAGAGAAGGATATTTCTATTTAGGCAAAATGAATTGATCTTGATCTATCTTTCTACTTGCCTAACTTTGATACATAATGTCCTAATACGTGTTAAAATATCCTTTATTTTGTATCGAGACTCATAATTAAATACAAAGATTCTGAAAGTGCTCTAATGATATTGAAGTATGTGTTTTCAATCTTAGTAAATTAAGATGAGCTATAATGTGGAAGACACATATCTCAAATTATGATTTTGAAAACCTCTATTGAAAATTCTATGTAATTCAGAATCTGATGTTGTATAAAACCTTAAACTCAATATGACTTCTAAATAAAATGTTAATGTAAGAAAAACAGAATTTATTTTGATTGCTCCGATACGCATCCGAAACATATCATTTCTGATCTTCAAAGTATACTAATATTGATCCAAATGATGTGTCTTACGATGATCTTGATTGGAAGTAAATACTTTAAATATATGACTTTATTTTAATATTTAAAATTTTTATTGGGCTTCATGTATACATTGCAATGATCATATAGAGTGAAATTGAGTTCTATACACGCACCTCAATGATCATATATATGTTTTTCTCTCCTACATTCCTAAAGACTTTCATCAGAATACATATATAGAGTGAATGTTCTTAAAGCTAGAAATATTTCAGTTCACTCAAATGATTCTTAAAAGAAAGAAAATGTAAATGCTTTTGAAAGAAACTGAGCTTCAAATAAATCATTGTCTGATTAATATTTCTATACATTTTCTCTAAGTTTAAGAGAATGCATAACTTGTTCTTAAAGGATTAGAAAGAGTAATTGCTACAAATTTTGAATAATACTAGATTACTCTACATTCTCGACATCATAGAATTTCAGTGTCATTCACGTTTATCACTAAAATCTGAAATTCAACCAAAAGAAAAGAATGATTAAAGAAGAATGCATCTTTTGAGGGGGAGCTTTAGACATTCAGTATCTGATCCTAAAGAAACTTTAATTTGATGCATACCTTGAACTTTATGGATTGATTTTGATGAACCTCCCTAAATTGCAAGACATGCTTTAATTACCTTAAGATGAGTTCTATAAAGGTTGTCTTATCTCAAACCGTGAGTCTTATGAAAATAAGCTGAAACTTATAGAAAATATATTTTTGAGATTGACAATTTTATTGAACATTATCTTCAAATTCTAAACTCTTAAATGGAATAATCAATTGAGGGGGAGGAAGAAAATTTCAGAAGGAGAGGTCTTATGGAACTTAATTGCATAAATCTATAACTAAAGGAGAGAGAAAGAATACTAAATGAAAAGTGATCCTAATACTCTCCAATATGTATCATCTGAAATTTAAATCTGAAAATCTTTATGATACACCTTGAGACTTGTCATTTGGTTAGTATATCTTCTGCACAAATCATGAACCAAATTGCAACTCACACAGTTGATCTTAAGAGTCTCTAACTTAATGAAAAAGGGGGAGAATAACATGTAAAATTTTCTTGAGTATCTTTTAGAAAATCTAATTGACTTGATCTTTAGAACTTAAATTGTGTGCCAATTCATATTTTTTATGTATCAAATTGTGCTTATTTTCTAAAGGGATAAAAGAAAGTTTGTAAAAGAACTCTAAGATGTATCAAAAAAACTACATGAATTCACATTTTGGTATTTGTGCCCCAATGCTCTTATTATCATTAAAGAACTTTGAAGTCATTAAGACTTAATGATCCAACATGATGATATGTCTTTTACATATATAGTTTTTTGATCTTTTACTCTGAAAATTAATTAAATTGCTCTCCTGTTGATAAAATACTTAATAGATTGGGCAAAAGATCCTAAATGAACAAGCTTTCACACTTATTATTGAAGAGAGGTTAGATTTCCACTCGTGTTTTCTTTGAATATCATTTGTGGTACTTCTTGAATTAACCTAAGGAAGATTCCACCTACACTTGATTAGAAAACTATCTGTGGTATCAAATTAGAAAACTTCTTGAAATCACATCCGATGTGTTCTGCTCTGAAATTATCTTAATTGGCTCTGATCTATGCTTCTTAATCTGATTCTAACATTATTGCCTTGAGTTATATGATTCATATTCTTGCAATAATTTAACATGCATTAACTAAAAATCAGAGCACCATAAGGAAAAGAAATATTTGAGTACCATTATCTTTGTGCTTAATGTTTCATTATTTTACAACCTTTTTGATGTTGTCAAAAAGGAGGAGAAATATCTAAGTATATGCTCATAATGCTTTATGTAGTATATGCTCATAATGCTTTATGTTTTGAATTGAATACAAATCAGCTTAAATTGAAATATGTTGATTGTGTTAAGCTGATTAAATCTAAAGCATTATCATGAAGTATGTTTTTAAATATATATGTTTTCTACTTCATGCAACTTAGCTATGCATTAGTTCTAGAACACAACATATTTTATATTGCATATACTCCAAGTTTTGTCATCATCAAAAAGGGGGAGACTGATGACCCAAAGAGTGACTTAAAGATTGATTTTGATGATCACAAAACCTTGAAGTATAAATACTAATGTTTGTGTTGCAAGAAGAAAGATATTTATTTTGCAAGGAACATAGCAAGGTGGAAGAATACAAGAAGGCCTCCAAAACTCTCAAGAAAAGTTAGAAGAAAGCTACAATTCATTGGCCCAAGTTTCAAGTTCAAAGAATTCAAGTTGAAGGAGCAAATTCAAAGAAAAATTCAAAAGAATAGTCCTCGAGTCGACTCCTAGAAGTTTAGAGTCGACTCTGGCACTCTAGAGTTTCAAGAAACAGTTCTCGAGTCGACTCCGATACTCTACGAGTCGACTCCGACTGAGAACAAACAAAAAAAACAGAGAGTTGTTTTTCAGCGCTACAGTGATCTCGAGTCGACTCCCAACTTCAGGAGTCGACTCCCAACTTCAGGAGTCGACTCCCAGCTACAGTGCCGGCAGACTACTATTCACAGATCAACTCCTGTTTCAGCCGAGTCGACTCCTACTTCAGCCGAGTCGACTCGAGCACGCTGGGAGGCATAACGGCTAGTTTTTTCTTGATTCCAACGGCTCTATTTTTGTCTCTAACGGCTAGATTTTTGTTTCCACTCCTTCTAAAGCTATAAAATCAAGAGGAGAGCTAGGAGAGAGGGCATGGAAGTGGGAGAAAACATTTAGGAAAGAGATTTGAAAGAGATTACAAGGAAAATCTCCCATAAGCACAAAAGGGCCATTCAAAGTAAAATAGAGAGAAGAAGAGCATCCAAGTGAATCCCAAAGCTTCTTCTCCATCCGTGTGCTGCCTCGGAGATCCTCTACTTCGTGCAAAATCAGAAGAGGGGCAAGTGAAGAAGAAGCCGAGTTCCTCCATCTACAAATTAGTTTGAGGGCTTCTTCTCTTTTCTTTACTTATTTACATTTGCTATATTTGCTTATTTGAGAAGCTTGTATTTGATATAAACTCTTGTTCTAGTATCTTGTAACTTGATTCAATCAAGGGATTGAATCAAGGGGTTAAGGTTTGTTGGTAAGCCAAAGGGAAAAACCAACGTTGTAAGGTTGTGGTTGGTGAGCCTTTGGGGAAAACCAACCGGGTTGATTGTGAACCCGGAAAACAATCATTGTAAGGTTGTGGTTGGTGAGCCTTTGGGAAAACCAACTGGGTTGGATTGTGAGCCCGTGAAAACAATCGGTTGGTTCTAGTCGGTGAGCCTGTGAAAACCGACCGAGTTCGTTGTGATCTCGCAAAACAACAAGTTGGGTTGTGAGCTTGTAAAACAACCGACTGTAATCTAAGGGATTATAGTGAAATTCCCAAGAGGTCTTGGGGAGTGGATGTAGGTGCTGGGGTGCACCGAACCACTATACATCTTTGTGTTTGTGATGCCTTATCTCTTGTATTTCATGCCTTCCATTCATGCTTGATTGTGTAATATCTCTAGCTTTGTTTTCTATAGAGTTATAAGTGATTTGCTTAGCTTCCACTCCATTCTTACCATACACATAGATTAAAATTGATCATACAACTATAAGTTAGTTTTAGATCAATTGCACCCTAAAGCCATAGTATAATTGCTCTAGCTTAATCTTCCACTGCTTTACTTGTAATTGCCTACAGCTTAAGTAAATAACATCTTATTATTCCGCTGCATTCTATTCAAAGTAAAAATTAGGGAACATAATTTTTAGAAAACCCAATTCACCCCCCCTCTTGGGTTGTCACCTTGGGCAACAAAATACATATGCATTTGCTTAGAAAAGAAAGTAATAAATCAAATGCAAAAACAAGTTTTTTTTTTTTTTTTTTTGATCAAAATATTTCCCTCCCCCCAACTTAAACATTGCATTGTCCTCAATGTAAAAAAAAAAAATGCAAGAAAACTATATATGAGAGACAATAGAGAAAATAATAGAGAGAAGAATAATACCTTGAGCTGTTGATTTCCAGAAAAGAAGACCTACAAAATAAGAAGAAAACTAGAAATAAAAGAAAAAATAATAATTCTAACTAATATACACATACCTTGGCCTTCATGTTCAGTCATAAGAAGGCTCCCCCAAGGAAAAGGAGTCCTCTTCATCTGCAAAATTCTCAAGAAAAGGTTTTAATCTTTGTCCATTTACTTTAAAAATTGTGCCATCCTGTGGATTTTCAATTTCAACTGCCCCTGGTTTGATTTCAAAGTGTCCCACATTTTCAGGAATAATCATGCATGAAGGTTGACTAGTCCTAGTGGGATGTAAATATTGTCGAAGTGTCATAACTGGGGGTCTACCTTCATCACCATGGTGACTTCCTACATCATCAGGAAAATTTGCCATCTCACAAGGTGTGAGATACTGCGAAGGAATCTCAAGGATGTGTCCTAAGGAATTGTCAAAAGGTTGTCGACTCAAACGTCCAGTGTTGTCCCTATTCCAACCTAGCATACAAAATTTCAGAGTTTATTTATTTGTTTGTTTTTTTTTGTTTTGTTTTTTTTTTTTTTTAATGACTACCCTTGATCTTTTCTTAAAGTTCTTATCAATTTTCAAGTAGCAACAAGGGTTAATGAGATTTGATGATAATAAAATTCTGATTCTAAACCAAAAAAAAAAAAAAAAAAAATTAAACACAGAAAATTCAAAGCAGACAGCAGTAAAGTTTATATTAATGTAATGGTCATAAAAGTATCAGAATATCAATCAGACCGTTCAGATGAAAGAAACATGTGTCCTACAACAGCCGACGAAATTTGAGTGCAATCAGACGGTGGATTACTCAGATATCGAGTTTGATGCAGACTGTGCAGGGAATAAAAAAACAGCAATAAAGATTTTTTTTTTTTCAAAAGAAAAATACTAACAAATCAACTAAAAATTAACTCTAAAAATATACTAATAAATCAGCCGTTCTCCGGCAACGGCGCCAAAAACTTGATGCAAAAATAAAATTGTTCTCCCAAGTGCAGGAGAATCGCACAAGTAGTAAAATCTCGGGAGTCCGAGGTCGAATTCTCAGGGAACGATCTATAGATTATTAGCGTAATTTTTAGATATAATTTTTAGTTGAATAAATATGTGGATTAAGATGATGTTTTGATTTTCAGAAATTAAAAACAAAGATGATATGCAACTAAACAAAGTTCAATGAAATAAAGATGGTAGGGATCTGGAATCCCCCTTGATGATATTGCATCCAAGAAATAAACTCTATGGTTTTTGATTAAAAATGAGTGGTAGGATAGATCTAATCATGGTATATGTTTCATGAACATATGAACTCAATTTCTAAGCATTCGTCGTGCTTTCTACGTCTACGACGAATCAAATACTAAAGCAATCCATATATCAATAATCATAATCCATTTAAGAACTATCTACGAAATAACTATGCATGAATCAAGAACATATCAATAAATATAAACCATTGAAAGCAAAAGTTTAGAGTTTACTTCAAAGAGCAATACATCAAAGGTTCCTCCATCACCCTCCCTAAGAAATTAGCCACTCATTTCATGCATTAATCCCCCTTTTATTTTTCCCTCTTTCTTTTTTTTTTTTCTTTTTTTTTTCGGAAACAGGGGCTCCCCTGTTTCCCTCTCTTCTCTGTTTTTTTCTTTGTTTTCCAAATGAGAGCTACCTCCTTCACAGCCGAGAGGGCCCTCCTTATATAGATCCCCCCGAGCCCTAATGATAACGCTGGATTCCCTGATCGCACGTGGAGAGGAGAGGGCACGGACGGCTGGGATTTTGCTGGGACTCGGATGGACGCGGAAGCGAAAGACGCGGACGGGTGAAGCTTGAAACCATCACAGACGGCTAGGACGCGTGGAGCGCTGATGGATCGGAAGCTTGGGCTCTCTCGATCGCCAACGGATGCTTGGATGCGGGATCTTCGGTCGCTGTGGAGCTTGGGATGCGAACGGATGAACTCGGACGCGAAAGAAGCGGACGGAAGCTGAGATTGGGAATGGATGCTGGCCCGCGGACGCCGTGGAAGATCTGGGGATGCTGGAAGGCTTCACAGATCCGATTCGGAAGCATGGGATGCGGAGGATTGATGCTAGGATTCGGATGATGTTCGCGGGATGATGAGCTGCACTCGGACGAACGTGGCATGCTGGGATGAAGTCGGGAATCAGGGGGATCTGATCGTGAATTCCGCGGGCTGGGAGGTTGATCATGAACAGTTGATCGCAGCTGGTAACATGCGGATGAAGCGGGATCTTTGCTGGCTCTTGGCTGAACACGTGGACGCTGGGAACTGATCACATGGACACGGGATGAGGAGTCGCACGCTGGGAGAAGCTTCATGGGCAAATCGCTGAGAAGAGGTGGACGGCTGAGAGCTGATCACACGCGCTGGGGCGCGGTGGAATCGCCACGGACGGCCGGATGTTGGACTCGGGACGCTGAATGCTTCGTGGACGCACGAGAGAAACACTTGATCGCAGGTTCCAAGAGCTGGGAGAAAGGCTGATCGCGGCATGATTTGATCACGGATCCTGAGACGCGGACGGGTCTTGAGAGGGCTGATGTGGCTCACGGACACGGCAAGGATGCTGAAGTGCTTATGAACGGCTGAATCTGGGCTCTGTTCTGCAGCTGGAAAGAGATGAATTTATATAATGATAAAAATTATAATAAGTGCTAAGGGTAAAATATTTAATCATGTAAATGTTAACACCTATTATTTTCATTATTTTGCTAGCATTAGGCTAAGTTAATTGGTACTTAGATCGCACTTTTGTGCTCTCATCAGCTCTCTTCCACAAGAGAGTGAGTCTCGCCCTGGGCTAGAATTCCCCACAAGCTCCCTCGATATATTCTTCGACTAGGAGCTTTCTTGGCCATTTTTAGGGGGGTGGTAGTGATGAGGTCGATTGGCACCTTGGCTGGAACTAGTTGTCGATCTGATTGGTGTTAGGGGGCTCCACTGATTGGGGCTTTTTCTTCAGGACCAAAACCTTGACTGGATCAGCCGGAGCTTTAACCTACTGGTGGAGCTGATCGAACTAGTCCATGGTCACCAGCATCCTAAAGGATGGTTGAGGCGATGGAGTCGACAATCGTAACTAAGAAATGTGAGATCCTCTTAGGGGGTCCTCCCCAGGCGCCCCTTGTGATCTGATGGGATATGTTGTAGACTGGTTCCTCCTTCTAAATGGCATGGCTTCTTATTCAAAGGTTCCACAGACGACACCAATTTGTCGTCACCGATCCTGGGACATCGAGGTGGACGGCCTTGTGGATCTGTGAGACAAAAAAAAAAAAAGAGAGAGCTTGCAGATTGGCTCCGGCTAGATCCTCCGATGCTTAAGTTAGAATTTTTTTTTTTTTAGGAACGAAGAAGGTGAAAAAAGAACAGAAACACAAAATCTCCCTTAGTTAAGATGATTTTTTCATAACTTTTTTTCTGGAGGACCTCTAGAGCCATTTGCAGATGGGGTCTCTAATCTTCTAGGATCATATCCTAATAAACTTAGGGTTGTGCTATAATAAATTGTTGATGTGGCGTACCAACCTTAGAGATGTACTGTAATAACCTGGCATGTGTTGGAATTGCGTGCACCTTTAAGGCGAAAGGACTAAGCTGCTTCTTTTGTAAGAAGGGCTTTGCTCGATTTAGATTAATAGTCAGGATTACTAAGTTGGGCACGGCCCAGTGCCCAACTCTAGTTGTCACACCAATATTTTTACACTTATATAATTTTTAATATTTTGATGTTTAGGATAACCGTTGTGTTTACCCTTATATAATTTTTAAGATTTTAAAATGTAGCATAACGGAAGATGCACGAATGCGGCCGTTATTTAAACGTTCGCTGTGCAGGCGTTTAATTTTATTCCAGTCAACAATCAATCAAAACAAATCCGCTGGCCAAAATACTTCGAACCTTCCACCTCTGTTCAAGTCAAAAAACAGAACCAATCAAATCCTTGATGTTAGCCACTTCTCCATCCTCTTCAACGACCCCAGTTCTGACTTCCTTCACTGAGGAAGAGGAAGAGGAAGAGGAAGAGAGCCAGAGCGATGGAGAGGGAGAGAGATGCGGCGTCTAGGCCTGGGCCTCAGCTGCAGGGCGTGGTAATAATCTCCCTCCCTCCTCCCGACGACCCCTCCAAAGGTAAAACCATCACCGCCTTCACCCTCTCCGACTCCCCCCTCCCCCAATCCGATCCCCATCCCCATCCCCAACCACGAGGCTCTCTCCCCACCCGATCTCCCACGCCGATCCCCCGCCGCTCCCTCCTCTCCCCCAAGAAGGCCCTGGCCACCTTCCTCGGCGCCTCTCTCCTCGCCTTCTCCCTCTGGGCCTGCCTCTTCGCCGAGGAGCCTCTCCAGCTCCTCGGAGAGAACGAAGAGGACGGCCGCCGCCGCAACGAGTCCCGGTCCTTCCTGTTCCCACTCTACTCCAAGTCCCGAGGCCGGGTTCTTCGGGAGGTTATGAAGGTTAAGTTCGCTTCTCTCTGGACCCCAGATGGGGTGGAGGTACGGCGGGCAAAACAGAGCAACAAGCTGGAGGCATCTTCTTCCGCCCGGTTTCCTGTCAGAGGCAATGTTTTCCCAGATGGGTAGGTGTCGAATTTGTTCATTTGTTGAATTTTTGCACAGAAATGGTGTACTAGTTTGGTTTGATTTAAATTTAGTTATGGTATTTGGACCCATTTTTATGAACTAGAAGTTCAACCATGTGGGGAGCGAGCTTCTTTCTATATATAGGGAGATAGTTGAGATATTATTTTCAGTACAATGCTATGCCCTCTATGAGATCTGAAATTGAGGGATTAAAATCTATAGAAGAAAGGGCAGTCGTTTTAGAGAATGTAGATGGTGATGTGCTGCGGCATTTCTAACAAACTAAGTCATGAAGTTTCTTTCTATCTTACTGGGAAGTTTAAGAACTACGGATCATGTCTCCTCCTCTAAGAAATAGTGCTGGAAGAACATGTTCTCCAAATTTTACTAACAGAATTTATAAACGTAAAAGATAATATTGTTCCAGGCCATGCATTTGTAACATTCTGAGAGTAATCTTACCATTACATGACTGTTGAATAAGATGACCATATTGTTTTATTTAAGCTTTTGGATATGTAACATCATCCAAGTTCTGCTATGCTGAAAATTCGCTGTTTGCAGACAATATTATACTTCTATCCTTGTTGGAAATCCACCTAGACCTTACTTTCTTGATGTGGATACCGGGAGTGACCTGACATGGATTCAATGTGATGCTCCATGCTCCAGCTGTGCCAAGGTACATATTACTTCATACTTTAATATGATGACACAATTATCTCTACAGACATTCTGTAGCATTTCTCCAGCGAAAAAGAAAGCCTTCATAATCATTGTTTTCTTACTATTGCAAACTTGTATTCTTGCCTCTTGGATACTCCTTGAGACTTTATACATATACATGCCTAAGTTAACATTATCATGCTCTGACGAGGATGTTTGATTAGGGACCCCATCCACTGTACAAACCTACTAAAGGAAAAATAGTTCCACCTGGAGATTCTATGTGCCTGGAAATGCAGAGTAATCAGAACCTTGGATATTGCGAGTCTTGCCCCCAATGTGACTATGAGATAGAATATGCAGATCATAGCTCCTCCATGGGTGTTCTTGCAAGGGATCAAATGTATCTTACTGTTGCAAATGGTGGCAGGACAAAATTGGATTTTGTCTTTGGGTATGCCATGTTTTCCTTTATCGATTTGGAGTTCTATAATTCAAGGGCCACTAAATTTGATTTTTTTTGATGTATTTATTTCTACTATTATATTTAGGTGTGCATATGATCAACAAGGTCAACTTTTAGCCTCTCCTGCAAAAACAGATGGAATCTTTGGACTTGGTAGAGGGAAAATTAGTCTTCCTTCTCAGTTAGCTAATCAAGGGATCCTCTCTAATGTCGTGGGT
The DNA here is from genome assembly GCF_051530095.1 of Phoenix dactylifera. Lineage (NCBI taxonomy): Eukaryota > Viridiplantae > Streptophyta > Magnoliopsida > Arecales > Arecaceae > Phoenix > Phoenix dactylifera. The sequence goes on along the minus strand of NC_143194.1, from coordinate 16,752,701 downwards.
CATTGTTTTACAAGTGAAGCTGATGGAGGTGGATATATGTTCTTAGGTGATGACTTTGTACCTCGGTGGGGTATGACATGGGTTCCCATACTTGGTGATCTCACGTAAGTAGCTATCTCTTCCAAATATCTTGTTATATTTGTTTAGAAATTTTGTAATAACAAAAATGTGTTTATACTGCTATCTTTTAATGTTTCTTCATATTAAACTTTGAAAACATAAGTTTTCTAAAAATGTTACTGTTGGATGATTTCTTCTTTTATTGCATCTGTGTGTGGAAAGTGAAATGGTATATTTTAAGATTTTGGTTTTCGGGTTGTGCCATAATTGTTGTTCTCAACAAAGTTATGTTCTACCAAAAAAAAAGGAACACACACATGCATAATACAAAATCTCACAATTTATGACAATAACCAATCTTGACATTTACATGCATAGAGAATAAAACCATAAATCTGACTTCAAAATCCAAAACTTTATTGATTATTTTAGGTTTAAATTTTATCGATTTTACTTGAATTACAAAGTGTACATGATGATTTTTACACTTATTTCCTATAGTGCTAAGACTTATTTGCAATTAAAGCTGATGTATCACATGTGCTTATTGGTTGGCCTCGTCATCATATTTGAATCATGTAATACTGAGTTGGCATTTGGTATGCACTGTTACAATGTCGGCGGAATTGCTACCGGGCACTATGCCGGTTGCTCTGCAGAACGAGTCGGTACGGGCCTGCATTGTGCCATGCTGGGCCCTTACCGACATAGTAGAAGAGGCGGGGGGAAAAAAGAGTGAGAGAGAAGGGGGAGAGAGGCAGGGAGGCTGGCGGAGGGTGGCGGAGGCTGGTGGAGGGCCGGTAAAGGGCCAGCGGAGAGCCATCGAAAGCCGACAGAGGGCCATTGAAGGCCGGCGACCCAAGTAGGAGGCGGAGGAAACCTCCATGGCCGAAAATAGAGCAGGTCCCCTATTTCATTCAAAATAGAGGTTCGGCCTTTTTTTTATTTCGCGATTTTTAAGTGAAGTCGACAAAATAAAAAAGAAGCCAGACCCCCATTTCAAACGAAATAGGACCCGCCCTATTTTCAGTCCATGGAGCTACGGAGCCCGGAGGAGCATCCTCAGCGCGGCTCGCTGGCCTCCACCTCCCTCTCTTCCTCTCCCTCCCTTCCCCACTTGCTCTTTTTTCTCTTTTTCCTTCTCCTTTCCCTCTAGCAACGAATTTTGTTTCCATTGTTGGAACCGTGCTGGTCAGCCGCTGGGATGGCTCGAAACGGCCGAAAACGCCCGCTCGGCTTGGTTCGGGACGGTTCCGCCGACTCTACACTGTTACAACAAATATGCAAATTGATTATGCTCCAATAGTATGCAATGACGTGCTAGAAAAACTTACAAATATTAATCTTTTTCTTAGTACCATATTTGGATAGTTTTCAATAGTCTATAGTAACTTTTGTATTGGCAATCTGTGTAGGGTGTTAAGCAAAGCATGCATTAAAAAAAAATGTTGATGTTTAAAAATTATTGGTTGATCATATTGACATTACTAATATCCTGCATTTAAAAAAGTTAATATTATTATCCTCAGCTGTCTTGTAGACTTATAGTCTCAGGTACACCCTACCTTCTTCTTTTCTAGGTAAGTGATATTATAGTAGCAAAAATTTTTGAAGGTCAAGGCACTAGGACCCACTTTACTATTCTCTCCATGTTATCTTCTTTCTAAGTATTTGACATCGGTTGCACGCCCACGCTCATGCAAAAACCTTCTAAGGAAAGCCTGTGCCGTCCATATCCCCCTAGTAGAAGATTTTTTTGTCAATATCTTTTTTCTGACACGTCCGGTGGGATGTCGTTGCATAGGCCTGTATGGCCTATTTAAATGCTGAAGTCAGTTGTGGAACAGCACCGGATAGCTTGGGATTTAGTAATGTACCAAGTTGGGAGACTTGTTTTTGTTATTGATAGCCAACATAGAACGCCACAACATGCTCTAACACATAATATGGTGAACTTGGCCGATCACACCTTTGAGAAAACGAATCGCCCCAACAATCTTTGCATATAAATGTAGAGTTTTCAAGAAACTTGACTTTAGGATTTTGGCCTCTCAGGAGGAAGAGGCCAAAAACTATCTTACGGTATCCTCGGAATTAGCAGGTCGAGGCGAGGAGGAGACTTTGCAAGATAATGCAGAATTATAACAAAACAAACTAGGAATCAATATTTCAATCAATGCTGGACTGATATTCAAGCTTGAAACTCGCCATCTTAATTTGCAAAAGGTTGTTATTAATAAGGCCGGCGAGACTATGCCGACACAAACCTTTGATGACGGAATTAGTCACTTAATGGATGGGGGGCAGTATTACGACCTTACAGTACTAGCCATCCCAATTACAAGGGTTGGGAGGCAAACCTACCGATTGATACCATTAGGTGATTTCTAGCTGGCATTGTACTAAGTTCATATGCCAAGAGACAATGTCGCTATGGTTTCTTCTGGAAAAGGTTCCACTTGGTCTAGGACTTGGTTGTTCCATTTGTAGAACATTGATTATGGATTAAAGGGGCTTTGGTATTTCATAAATACCTGAGGAATGGATGGGAATGGAAGTTCTAAACTTAATCCAAAAGCGGGGTTACAAACAAAGTGGTATTATAAATAACAATAAATTGCACGATAGTGGTTGGATCGAAGGGATCCATTCATTGCTTTCAACCCAAAAGGCCATACATTGTTTACTTAATCAAAGTTATAATGTAAAAGGTGGTTTACAAATTCTACCTGTCTTTGATGTGCTCCTATTCATGTTGTAATTGTTTGGCCAGCTCGTTGACCTCTTTTGCATTTTAGTAAGAAGATCAGGAAGTTGAGATACGCAGTCTCGGAGCTAGGCCCATGCTTTAACTAGAGCTTGAAATTTGCCTCGTGCTTTCTCCTCTTCAGCTAAGTTCATCCCTAGTGCTTTCAGCCTGACACGAGTTTGAGTCAGCCGAGTCTCCAAGGAGGTAGTCAGATCCTCAGTCAACTTGATCTCGTCTTAGAGACTGTTGCAAGAGCTCTTGTGGGGTTTGAGTTTGTCTTCTAGGACAGCTACATTGAGCTCGAGTTCCTTTTTGTGTGGTTCTTTGTTCGACCTCCTCGATCGCTAAGGTTATAACTTAATGCATCCAAGTGAAGCTAGAGAGTCGAATCCTCAAATCAGTCAGGTTTGTTGCTTGACTGATAGGCAGATCAGAAACCTGCAACAAAGTTTTGACCACACTCCGAACCTCTACCATCCTATGAGAACTGGCTAGGTCATCGAGATGCAGGTTGATGGCACTCCGATAGCTCTCCTAGTCTTCATGACTTCAGTTGAAGGACTCGATGGGCCGGAGACCCTAACCGAGGAAGGCGTGGCTGAGTGTGCAGCTAGCTTAGTTTTCACTTGGGCCATTGAGCTGAGGATAGAGTGGCCATGGCCACTGCTAGTTTGCAAGTGGGATGACTCGTTAGGCCGATATCAAATAATAGAGGAGAGAGTTGATTTTGTCCCTTGGCCTCTTGGCTAGCAGTTGAGGAGCATGCGGGGAGCTTGAGAATGACAATCTGGAGGTTGGCTCCAAGATTAAATCTGTGTGAGGAACAGACATTGGAGGCTCTGCTATGTCAATTTGGCCACCTTCAGCCATCGTGCCTAGGCTCTGCAAGGTTGATTGAGGCTTTGCAATGTTTACACTAGCTGATCGGGTAGGCAAATAGGGTTCTGCATTGGTTGATCGGGCTGATCAACAAGAACTTCAGCAAGGTCTGCCAACTCCTCCTAAAGTCATTCCTCCGGGGACTTGGCTAATAGGGAGGAGATGTTAACAGGGTCATCAGCTATATAAGACTTCTCTGACCCTTCAGTGTCCTTCTAGATCACTAAGGGGTTATAGGGTGCCTTGCCACTTGGGCTGCTGTTTCGTCTCCGTTTAGATGGAGTTGGGGAAGTGGTTAGCTTAGGCTTGCGGCCACAACTTTCTTCCATTTCGGGCTAACAATTCAGCCTCGGGCTACACAGGTTGAAGTGTTAGTGCCACCAGAGGAGCTGCGGAACAAAGTAAAAAGATTAAGTTGGTGAAGAAATAATATGATGTAAATCACTATGAACTCACCCTTGTAGTCGGGACCTGCAGACATTGCTCTTCGAAAAGGCTGCCATTACTAGTCCGGACAATAGTATCTAGTCGGGGTGATTGAGCTATTTGTTCAACGAGAGCTACCAAGACGATAATCCTGAATTTGGCCATTGGTCTCTTAGGCTGACTTCTAGCCAACCATGTGTAGAACTGCCTACCGCAGGCTGACAATCTATACACCGCTCTGGCCATCTTTTCTTGGCTATGTATTTAGCCTCAAACTCTTTCCTTTGTTAAAGTTTCGATCTTTCTTCTCCTATCTTCATTAACATATCTTAGAGACCCAATGTAGTTGATCCTGTAAAACTTTTTATATCTCTTAATATCATCAATGAGATTTTGGATCATACCTTTGTCGTTGGAGAAGATCGAAGCCGCTTCACCTACAGGCTAAGAGAGAGAGTCATTAGTCGGGTTAGCGATGAAAGAAGATGGTTCACCTCCCGATTCAGATTCGTTTACCTGAGCAAGAATGGTTTTGCTGACTCAGACTAGATCCATGATACATAGTTGTCCCATCAGCCTACAAAATCCTCAATCATGGCTGGCTTGGGTTGAAGGGGATGAAAGTGTAATCCGAACATGATTGGTGATAAAAATAATCAACTATGGTTATTAGTTCTTGGTCAAATCAAAAGTCGATTGTGATAGGTTTCGTTTAAACAATATAGGGCAGATATTGAATCGTCTGAGCAAGATTGAATTGGTGGGCTGTTGCCCAGAGATGGTCACCCAAGAGGGGGGTGAATTGGGTGTTTTAAAACTTTTTGTCTAATTAAAACAAAACACACAAGTGTATGTGCAAAGGTGAAACTAAAGTTGCAATCACAGTCAAACGCAAACACACAAAGGTTTATAGTGGTTCGGAGCTTCCACTGCTCCTACATCCACTCCCCAAACACCTTTGGGAATTTTCACTATAATCAGCGATTACAGTCCGGTAGTTTTCCGAGTGCACTACCCAACTCGTTGTTTTATCCCGGGCTAACAACGAACCCTACAATCCCCCAATTTAACCTAGGCTTGGGACGCCTATCCCTTGTTCCAAGTCCCTTGACTGGAACAAGCACAATAATCAAATGTTTTACAAAGATTTAAAAGCTCTTATGAAAGCAAATATAACAATGAGAAACAACAAAACCGGAAGAACCCTTTTTGCCGTTGGAAGCGTGGGTGATGGTGGTTCTTCCGATGTGGATCACGTTGGCTTGAATGCGAGCTTTGAATGCCGAGTGGGAGTGAGTAGTTGAGCACGAAATCAGATGAAGAAGACTTGAATGCACTTGATTTCTCCTCTTGAAAGTACCAACTCCCTTGAACCTCTTTTTCTTTCTTCTCTCTTGAATGATCTTGTGTTTGGTTGGTGAGAAGTTGTTTTAAGGCACTTAAAAGCTCCTTTTTATAGCCCTACAAGCAATAGATCCGTTAGACACAAAAATATAGCCGTTTGAAATTCAAACAAACCTGCAAAAGTGTGTCAGTCGCGTCCCAGGCGCTCCGGAGACGTCTCCGCTTGAACGCGAGACGTCTCGGCTGTATAAAAATTCTTTTGACGATGTTGGAGTCGACTCGGCGCTTTCTGGGGACGACTCCGAAGAAGAACAGCTTGAATGCTTGTTTTTCTGTTTTTCTGAGAGAGTCGGCTCGGTGCTTTATGGGGACGTCTCGGGTTGTTTATGCTTTATGTGTGGGGACGACTCCGCGATGTCGGGGACGACTCCGCGATGTCGGGGACGACTCCGACGTGTTATCACCGAAAAACAAGTCCTCTGGAATTCCTGAGAGAGTCGACTCGGCGCTTTCTGGGGACGTCTCGGGATGTTTGTCCTTTATGCGTGGGGACGACTCCGCGTCCTTCGGAGACGACTCGCGCGCATCCCTTGAAATCAGCCTTTCTGCCGTCTCTGAGAGAGTCGACTCCGAAAAGTTGGGAGTCGACTCCGACCCTGCGAGACGCCTCGGCAGGTGCCGGGGACGTCTCCAGACGTGCCAGTTCTTCCTCTACGTGCCAGAGACGTCTCTGGGACAAACCGGAGACGTCTCGGCTGTCCCTGATCTGTTTTCTTCATCTCAAAAAAAATATTCAATAAATTTTTGAAAAATATGGGAACATGCCTTGACAATTCTTAACAATATTCTTAGTTAAACACCTGAAATGCTCAAGTAAATTGTTAATTATAAAGAGAATTATACTCTAGTGTTTTGTATTCATTAAAACCCATTAGGGGGTCAACAATCTCCCCCTTTTTGATGATGACAAAACACTGAGTATATGCAAAAATTAAAATTTAAACATATACACAGTATTTGATCAGATGTTCAAGTGTTGTGTTCTGGTTAGAGCTAGATACAGTATGCATAATTCAATATAGTCAACTGTCAGTTCTACCCTTATGCATAAGTATTGAACTTAATAGCTCTTTGAGCAATTTTGGCATGTCATCTATCACTTTTAGATTTGAATCAAGTTGAAGTGTAAATTAATGAAATATTGATGCTAAAAACAATTAAAAACCAAATACTTTTGACTCCCCCTTTCTTTTCCAGAAGGACAATTGTCTTAAAGCCAATATTCTTCAATTTTATCTTTTCATTTTGGTGATTCTAGTTCAACTTTCAAGTATGAGTGTAAATTTTGCATTTTGCATTATTCCATATTGATTTTGCATTATATTCCATATTGATTCTACTCCCCCTTTTTGTCATCAACAATGAAGGGGACAAATTTTCCTTAGGTGTCTAAAACACGAGGCCTATTAGAATTCAGCATTCATTTTACTATGAATCAATCAATGATTTCCAAGTTATGCTCCCCCTTTCCAAGTTATTTCCATTAATGAATTCAGCATTCATTTCACTCCCCCTTTGTTTTGGAATTCATTTCAGACCTTTCAAATGCAGTTATTACAGATTGTGCTCCCCCTGTTTAATATGCATTGTTAAGTTGGCAAAATAGTAAAATGATTGCACATTGTCAAGTTTGAACATTTAAAGTATGTTATGACATTTCCATGGCACATCAGAATTAGAAACATACACAAGGTTTGATACCACAGAATTAGAAACATACACAAAGTTTCAAAAAGAAGGATAAGACATTCATATGGTATTACAATCATTTGAAGTCATTACAAGGATTGATTGCTAGTACAAAAGAAGTTTCAAATAAGCCTAGGGTTTTACAAAAAGATGAACCCTAGATGTCCACAAAATGTCCCTCACCGGCGACCACGCTCAATAGCCCCAGCAGCAGCCTCTATAAATCTATTTATTGAATCCATTAGGGTTCTGAAGTGATCTCCTTGAGATTGATTGAAGGCTGTCACCAGTGCTTCAAACTCATGGGTTGCCCTGTCAATCCTTCCTCTAAGTTGGGCAGCCACATTGCCCACATTGCCTTCAGGGCTCGTCAACTCTTGAAGACCATCTGATATGATCTTCAATTCAGCCTGTATCTCAATTGATCTTAAAGTTTGGTTTGTTGCCACATGAACCAATTCTGACCCTATAGCTTCCATCTGAATTTTGATTTCCTTCAATTGTTCTAGGAGTGCTTCATGTGAGGTGCGGATGGGAGCTATCTCAGCAGAAATTATTGATCTCATCTCTTCCCTCATCTGCTGGCACATCATAGATGCTAGGGTGTGCATCTGCTCATCTGATAAGGACAATGATCCACTAGCTGGAGGAGGAGGCACTGAAGTGGATGGTCCAGCCGAGCTGGAAGGTACATCAGGAAAGGCCATAGGGCTATGTGGAGGAGAGAGGTGGTCAGGCTCCTGATGTTGGATCTCAGGCTCTATGGTTTGGGATTTTCTTTTAGAGACCTTAACCCAAGACCCGTCTTTCTTGTGAAACTCCATCCTATGTAATGTGCTCTCATTGTAGTAATCAGTGTTTCTCAAGGGTTTTTCTGGCTCATTTTCAGGGATTGGAACCTTAAAGTGTTTGAAAAGTAGGGTGAAGACCATCCCATATGGTATGCTAAATCTGGAATACCTATGACATATGGAGATGTAGTTCAACATGAGCCTCGGGAGGTTTAGGGGAATCCCTAGCAAGATGTGGTGCATAATGGCTAAGTCTCGCTCCGAAATGAAATCGAAGCGACCAGTTTTTGGGAACAAGACCCTGTTGATTATGCTCAAGAGTAATCTCATTTCAGCATTGAGGTCTTGGGACTTAACTATGTCAAGAGGACCGCAGTCCTCTCTACCTAAAATTAGGTTTAGGGCAATCTCCCTTTGGGGATGTGAGGTCGGAGCCTCACCGTATTTGGGTATTTGTAACAAGCTAGATAGGATGTCCTCATTGATTTCTAGCAATGTGCCTCGGACATATCCGGTGTACCCCGAGCTCCCTAAGGCCAAACTGCTAAATATTTCTCTCATTAGGCCGGGATAGGTTGACATATTTAGGGAACATAGATGTTCCCAACCTTGGGCACGGAGTCTCTCTCCAATAGAGAACCCCTCACTAGCTAGGAATTGGAAATCAATGTATCTACCTGTGGTTACTGTGCGATTCGCACAGGAGGGGGTGACGGTTGGCGGAGCAACCAGAGGAGACGGCGCGGAGGACTCTTCCCTCCGTTCCTCGTCGTTTGCTACTCTAGGACGCCTCCCACCCGTTCGCCTAGCTTTCTTAGGGGCCATTGATTGGAAATCTAAGGAAATGGGGAGAGATTTTGGTTCGATTTGTGGTGGAGAGAAGATGGAGATTAGGGTTTAGGTTTTCGTTGGGGACGAAGGAAGGCAGCTCGGGACGGCTCGAGCTGTTTCGACCTATTTTAAAAACTTTCATTCGGTCCCCGAGACGTCTCCGCGACTAATGCGAGACGTCTCGCCAGGGGGACGTCTCTGTGATTTGCCAGAGACGTCTCCGGCACTGAAAAATTTCAGAATGATTTCCATCTTTTCCCAATTTGTTTTATTAAACCACAATAATCAGCGTGATTTCTTTTGGTGAATATAGAGTGAGCTTGCTTGTGATCCTTCCCCTCAATAATACATCCTATAAAAGTTTGATAATGATTTTTGAATTATCAATATTGAAATGAGGAATGTTTGACCAAATTTCGAATGCCTATGAAATAGGCTTTGAAAATATCTCCATGAAGAGTCCAAGGGAGGGTAACTATCCTCCGGAAAGTCAAACAATTCGTCATCTAACTTTGATAGATTCATGTTTTCACTTATTAGGCACTAGGTTTGCTATATGTGACCTTGAAGTGTATTATTAGTTTGAGTAGCATTCACATGTATCTCTAGAGCTTACAAAGCATTGCATTACAAGTTCAATATATTTGCTAGGATCATACAAGCACAAAGCATTCCTTAAAAAGTTGAACCTATCTTTACAAAGGGGCTTTGTAAAGATATCGGCCAATTGATTTTCAGTACATACATACTCAATCATCACATCATTTTTCAGCACATGATCCCTTATAAAGTGATGCCTAATCTCTATGTGTTTTGATTTAGAGTGTTGGACAGGATTTTTTGTTAAATTGATTGCACTTGTATTATCACATCTAATTGGTATGTTGTCCATTTTAATACCAAAATCTTCAAGTTGTTGCTTAATCCAAAGAACTTGGGCACAACAGCTTCCGGCTGCAATATACTCAGCCTCAGCTGTGGACAAGGCAACTGAATTCTGTTTCTTGGTTTAGCACCCAAGAATTGACAGGTGCCACTTGTGCTTTTTCTGTCGAGTTTGCACCCGGCAAAATCAGCATCGGAATAAGCAATTAAATTCAAATCAGATTGTTTAGAATACCATAAGCCTGCATTAGATGTCCCTACTAGATATCTGAATATTCTTTTAACAGCTTGCAAGTGTGATTCCTTAGGACATGCTTGGTATCTAGCACACATGCAAACACTGAATAATATGTCTGGTCTACTAGCAGTAAGGTAAAGTAAAGATCCTATCATACCTCTGTACAATTTGCAGTCTATACTTTTACCTTTTTCATCTTTGTCAAGCTTGCAACTTGAGCCCATGGGTGTGCTGATTTCCTTTGCATCCTTCATCTTGAACTTCTCCAACATTTCCTTGATGTATTTGGACTGACTGATGAAGATGCCTTCCTCTGATTGTTTTATTTGTAGCCCAAGGAAGAAGTTGAGCTCACCCATCATGCTCATTTCAAATTCTCCCTGCATAAGCTTAGCAAACTCTCGACAAAGACTATCATTAGTAGCACCAAAAATTATATCATCCACATAAATTTGCACAAGCAATAAGTCATTCCCTTTTCTTTTAATGAAGAGTGTTTTGTCTACATTTCCTCTTTTAAACTTATTTTCAATTAGGAAATTACTTAATCTTTCATACCATGCCCTAGGGGCTTGCTTAAGTCCATACAATGCTTTGTGCAATTTAAAGACATAATCTGGATGTAAGTGGTTTTCAAATCCTGGAGGTTGTTCTACATAAACTTCCTCCATTATATAACCATTTAAAAATGCACTTTTTACATCCATTTGATAGAGTTTGAAGTCCATGAAGCATGCATATGCCAAAAGTAGTCTAATAGCCTCTAACCTAGCAACAGGAGCGAAGGTTTCATCAAAATCTATGCCTTCTTCCTGATTGTAGCCTTTGGCAACTAGTCTAGCTTTGTTTCGTATTACTATTACATCTTCATCTAGTTTATTTCTATATACCCACTTGGTGCCTATAATTGAAACATTAGGGGGTCTTTTCATTAGAGTCCAAATTTGATTTCTTTCAAATTGGTTTAATTCCTCTTGCATAGCATTTATCCAATTTTCATCTTTTTTGGCTTCCTCTAGTGATTTAGGCTCTATTTGTGAAACGAATGCAAGATAATTGCTAGTATTTCTTAAAGAGGATCTTGTTCTTACCCCTTGTGAAGGGTCACCAAGGATTAGATCCCTTGGATGACCATGTGCATACCTCCATTCCCTCGGAAGATCTTGATTTCTTGCTTGGGGTTGATCCTCTTCATCTTGCTGAAATGTATCTTCTTTGATTTCATCCTCATGTTGTTTGTCTTGTATGGAGAATTCCTTCATTCTGTCTTCAAGTATACCTGCATTACCATCTTCTTCTTTTCTAGAAGAATCTCCATTAGCTTCATCAAAAACAACATGAATGGATTCTTCAACAACGAGAGTTCTCTTGTTGAAGACCCTGTATGCTCTGCTAGATGAGGAATAACCTAAGAAGATCCCCTCATCTGATTTAGCACTAAATTTACTTAGATTGTCCTTTCTATTGTTTAAAATAAAGCAGCGACAACCGAAAACATGAAAATAACTTATATTGGGCTTCTTATTTTTCAACAACTCATAAGGTGTTTTCTTTAAGATAGATCTGACTAAAGCACGGTTTAAAATATGGCAGGCAGTATTGATTGCTTCAGCCCAAAAATACTTTGGTAGATCCGATTCGCACAACATGGTACGAGCCATATCTGCTAGTGTGCGATTCTTCCTTTCTACCACCCCATTTTGTTGGGGTGTCCTAGGGGCCGAAAAATTGTGATTGATACCGTTTTCTTCACAAAATTTTTCAAAATGCTGATTTTCAAACTCGGTACCATGATCACTCCTAATTGCTTTTAGTTTAAGATTAAGTTCATTTGAAATCCTATTATGAAACTTGATAAAAGCGGGAAAGGACTCATCTTTGTGGGCAAGAAATGAAACCCATGTAAAACGTGAAAAATCATCAACAATTACAAGACCAAACTTCTTACCCCCTAGACTAGCAGTTCTAGTGGGTCCAAATAAATCCATGTGAATTAGTTCTAGGAGTTTTGATGTTGAGACTATGTTCTTAGACTTGAAAGAACTTCTTGTTTGTTTCCCTAGTTGACATGCAGCACAAATTTTGTTCTTTTCAAAGTCTATTTTTGGTAGTCCTTTGACTAGATCTTTTGTAATCAATTTAGAAATTAAATCCATGCTAGCATGCCCTAACCTACGATGCCATAACCAGCTAGTCTCATTGACCTTGGCATCCATGGCTACAAGACATTGGCCATCTTTCATGGTGAGATCATCAAGATCTACCATGTAAACATTTCCACGCCTATGTCCCATAAGTATGATTTCATTGTCAATTGGACTACTGATTATGCATAGGGAAGATTCAAATGACACTTTAAACCCCTTGTTACAAAATTGACTTATGCTTAATAAATTATGCTTTAATCCATTAACCAACAATACATTGTCAATAGATGAGGAGGGGATATGGAGATTTTACCAACGCCAATGATTTGACCTTTAGCATTGTCTCCAAATGTGACTACTCCTCCTTCTTTTGATTTCAAGGTGACGAAAAGGCTCTCGTCACCGGTCATATGCCTTGAGCAACCGCTATCAAGATACCACATTCTCTTTTTGCTCCCGGCTGCAAGGCATACCTGCAAAATAATCATGTGAATCTCTTAGGTACCCAAGTTTTCTTGGGTCCTTCTTGGTTAGTGTTGTTGGTTCCCTTAGGCACCCACATTTTGGTTGTGTTTTTACCCTTTACAAATGTATTCTTATTAGTTTGAATCTTTCTTTGAATGCAAGAATAGGCTTTATGTCCACTTTTCCCACAATAAAAGCATGTAGGTTTTTCAGTTTTGACATCTATTGCTTTTACAAAAAAGTTCTTTAGATATTTTTGTTGTTTGCTAGTTTTGTATCCTAATCCGGCTTTATTAAAAACAGCTCTTTGATTGGATAGAATAAGATTTAATTTTTTAGAGCTATGTGTAAATTTCTGCACAATTGGTTTGTACTTGTTTAGCTCATCTTTAAGGTCCAAATTTTCTTTAGCCAATTTTTCCTTATCATTTTTAAGAGATTCAACATTTTGTACAAGTGAAGTATTACTATTGAGTAGGAATTTAACTTTTAGATTAAATTCCTTAATGAGTGTTTTTGTCGTATCATTTTCAATGCTAAGTTTTGAATTTTTATTCTTTAGGTCAATGATATTATCATTTTCATAGCTCTCATTTTCAATTAATAGATTTTTAATGTCATCCTTTAGTTTTTGATTGGAGGCCTTTAATTCTTTATTTTTTGCTCCTAACATACTACAATCACTCATGAGCTTGTAGTTGAGTTTTGACATACCTCATCGTCTTCGAATGCCATGAAACACAAGTTGGCGGTCTCTTCCTTCTCTTCCTCGGAGGAGGATGTGTCACTATCATCCCAAGTTGCTTTCAACGCCTTCTTCTTCTTCTTTCCATAGTGCTTCTTCTGTTGAGGGCATTCGGAGCGGATGTGTCCCGGTCTCTTGCAATCATAACATATGATTGGGTCTCTTTCTTTTTCTTTTTCCTTTTTCCAATCATTTCTCCCTCCAAACTTCTTTCTTGGGAAGGGTTTCTTTCTTTTCATGAATTTTTTGAACTTCCTTACTATTAAGCCCAAGTCTTCATCTTCACTTTCTTCTTCACTCTCACTGCTTTCTTCTTCACAAACAAAACAAGAGGGGGATGAATTGGGTGTTTTAAAACTTTTTGTCTAATTAAAACAAAACACACAAGTGTATGTGCAAAGGTGAAACTAAAGTTGCAATCACAGTCAAACGCAAACACACAAAGGTTTATAGTGGTTCGGAGCTTCCACTGCTCCTACATCCACTCCCCAAACACCTTTGGGAATTTCCACTATAATCAGCGATTACAGTCCGGTAGTTTTCCGAGTGCACTACCCAACTCGTTGTTTTATCCCGGGCTAACAACGAACCCTACAATCCCCCAATTTAACCTAGGCTTGGGACGCCTATCCCTTGTTCCAAGTCCCTTGACTGGAACAAGCACAATAATCAAATGTTTTACAAAGATTTAAAAGCTCTTATGAAAGCAAATATAACAATGAGAAACAACAAAACCGGAAGAACCCTTTTTGCCGTTGGAAGCGTGGGTGATGGTGGTTCTTCTGATGTGGATCACGTTGGCTTGAATGCGAGCTTTGAATGCCGAGTGGGAGTGAGTAGTTGAGCACGAAATCAGATGAAGAAGACTTGAATGCACTTGATTTCTCCTCTTGAAAGCACCAACTCCCTTGAACCTCTTTTTCTTTCTTCTCTCTTGAATGATCTTGTGTTTGGTTGGTGAGAAGTTGTTTTAAGGCACTTAAAAGCTCCTTTTTATAGCCCTACAAGCAATAGATCCGTTAGACACAAAAATATAGCCGTTTGAAATTCAAACAAACCTGCAAAAGTGTGTCAGTCGCGTCCCAGGCGCTCCGGAGACGTCTCCGCTTGAACGCGAGACGTCTCGGCTGTATAAAAATTCTTTTGACGATGTTGGAGTCGACTCGGCGCTTTCTGGGGACGACTCCGAAGAAGAACAGCTTGAATGCTTGTTTTTCTGTTTTTCCGAGAGAGTCGGCTCGGTGCTTTATGGGGACGTCTCGGGTTGTTTATGCTTTATGTGTGGGGACGACTCCGCGATGTCGGGGACGACTCCGACGTGTTATCACCGAAAAACAAGTCCTCTGGAATCCCTGAGAGAGTCGACTTGGCGCTTTCTGGGGACGTCTCGGGATGTTTGTCCTTTATGCGTGGGGACGACTCCGCGTCCTTCGGAGACGACTCGCGCGCATCCCTTGAAATCAGCCTTTCTGCCGTCTCTGAGAGAGTCGACTCCGAAAAGTCGGGAGTCGACTCCGACCCTGCGAGACGCCTCGGCAGGTGCCGGGGACGTCTCCAGACGTGCCAGTTCTTCCTCTACGTGCCAGAGACGTCTCTGGGACAAATCGGAGACGTCTCGGCTGTCCCTGATCTGTTTTCTTCATCTCAAAAAAAATCTTCAATAAATCCTTGAAAAATATGGGAACATGCCTTGACAATTCTTAACAATATTCTTAGTTAAACACCTGAAATGCTCAAGTAAATTGTTAATTATAAAGAGAATTATACTCTAGTGTTTTGTATTCATTAAAACCCATTAGGGGGTCAACATGGGCGAAATAATTTGGGCAGCCTTTAGACTTTAGACATGGAATCGTCTGAGCAAGTACCCAAGGTGAAGTGCTTTAGACTTTGGTAAAGATAGCCCAAGACTAAAGATCCTAGGGATATAGATTGATCTTCAGCTAGGGTAGTAGCCATTTGAAGGTGAGCTTTTATAATCTTCACCGACCGATAACAAAGGAAGAATTTACAAATCCAAATAAGAAAGAAAGTGACATATTCCTGCTTAGCGACAGGTTCATCCCGATAGCAAAAGAACATGATATAGGATGTATAATTGGCCAATTTGCTAAAATTAAGGTCGAGGATGCCGTGAAGAATCTGAACCGAGATGTTTGCATTAAACACCTCACTAGCAGGTCGGTTGTTTAAAAAGAATACTAAATTGGGAAGAGTAAAGATGGGCATGTCGAAGTTGAAATGAGAAGAGTTCGTCATGGGAGACCAGAAGCACGAAGCAGCCATTACTAAAGGACAACTGGCAATGGGAGGAAATTTCGAAAAAGAAAGAACATCAAGAAGACTATTAACCTCCCAGATGGCAGCCTTTAGGCGTGAGACTCGGTCAAACCACAAATCCCATCGGTGGGTCTTGGTTGGCCATAAGCGATGACAATTTGGGTTCTTCAAGACTAAAGCCCTAAATTGTCACCTTTCGCTCATAAAGGTCTCTAGAAGAGGGAGGAATGAAGAAAGAAAGAGAAATAGGAATCTTGAAATGGAAAACAAGACCAAAAATGAGGAATCCTAAGGAGTCCTCGATCAATACCTGCATTTTCACTCGCTTGAGAATATCGGAGCGAGTGAGGTCATATCCGTACCATTGAGCAATAGTTTGAAATTTGGTTTCTTGGTCCATGGTAGCTAGGTGGCTTGTAGGAATGATCTGCAAGAACGGTAACCGACACTTGAGAAGCTGAAGGTTGTGGTGGAAAGGATGAAGGTGGCATTCGATGTATAGCCAGATAGTGCTCCATATTGAGATGTGATTCGACGAGAATCATCTTGATTACGAGATCTTTGGAGATTAGGTTGCAGCAAGTTTTGATCGGCAACCTATGCTATGCGGGCACATGGCCACTACGTCAAGGGAGAAGAAACGCCACTACATGATTTCTTTATGATGATAGAGACAAATTTAAGAAAGGCGAAAATCCATATAGGTAGAGTTATTTGAAAAGATCCTTTCAAATGCGGCATTTTGCACAAAGTACGAGCATGCTTGGTATATTCCATCATCATTTATGATCGACGGTCAATGAGATGTGGGGGGCTCTATTTACACCACATCTTGGATCATAATGCCACTTGAGAGATGTGCATATTCAACCACGTGGCACACAAAGGTAGGATAATGATAACGGAGCTTCAAGCGAACATCCTAATGATAACTGAGTCTGAAGCATCAAATACTGTATAGGAGAGCTAACTGAGTGAGCTTGAAGGTAGCTTAGCATCACTTCATAGACCAAGTAAGGATTTTGGCCAAGGTGAACTGCTAGGGGTAGGCCAAATGAAGATCAATTATGATAAGTTTGGAGCTGATCAAGTATAATGATTTAGAAAAGCTCCATTAGCCGGGCTTCTATCACTAGAAATGGATGGTTACTGTATCATTTGTCATGTTGTATAAATAATAAGATGTAACATGAGAAGAAAGATCCTTCTACCAAACAAATAATCAGATGCTATCTTTATCTTTACCTTCAGTTTATCATTGTTTTTATTCTTTAAATTTCTCGCTTTTAGTTACCTAGTTTAACTCTAGTTTATCCTTAGCTGTAACATAGACTCGTAGCCTCGGCTACACCCTACCTACTCGTCTAGGAAAGCGACATTACAGTAGCGAAGGTCCTTGAAGGTAAAGGCACCAGGATTTGTGCTACTATTCCCTCTATGTTATTTTCGTTTTAGCCATCCGACACTGGTGGCATGCCTATGCACATGCAGAAACTTGCCAGGGAAAGCCTGCACCATCCACATCTCCCAATGGAGGATTTTCTAACCAACACTTTACCATGTGGATGTCCCATTTAATTAGGTACTCCACATATGGTTGGATGCATCGTCACTAGATGGTGCACATGTTAAGCACACTCTCCACTTCCTTCTCGAATGATGTGGTCATCAATTCATCATTGCCAGTGCTCGATGTGAAATCCCTTGTGCTGGATCCTCCTTGCCTTCATGATAAGGCTTCAAATAGCTCACATGGAAGACATGATGGTTTTTCAGGTTGGCTGGGAGTTGCACCTTGTAGGCTGCTCTGCTTTCTTTAAAATAGGGAATGGTCCTTCATACTTCTGGATCAACCGCATGTGTACCTTTCAGAATACATTGAATTGCTGGGTTGAAGCTTGACCATGACCATGTCCTCTTCCTTGAACTCCATGGGTCTTTGTCGTTGGTCGGTCCACTTCTTCATCTACTTTGTGGCCTTTTCCACCAATGCTTTTGCAAATATTTCCCTATCTTCTCTTTTAAGTTTGCCGTGAACTAGTGACTCAAAGGGCTCTTGCATGTTTCTCCCACAATAAGAGTGTGTAGGGCAAGGGTTGCCACCCCATCACCCCTTCGAATAGGCTATGGTGTGAGACTCTCTCTTCTAGAGTTCTCCCGTCCATCTAGGGATGAAAACTTGTGGAGAAGAGCAGCTCGGGCCCAAGGATCTTGAAGACCTCTATTCATAACTTGTTAGTAAATTTCGGGCCTCAATCACTTATGATGTTTTTTGCAATATCATTTTTTAGAAAGAAAAATGCTACTTATCATTTTTTAGAATGCAATATACATTACATTGTTTGATGACAATTTAGTACACCGGATCTTCTTTATGGATGAGTCTTTCAGGTAGAAATTGGATACCATATTATTAAACAAAAAATTTACAATTCACATATTTTATAGATCAATTGCAGGACTTTCACTTAAATTTTGCAAGGAATCTGTATGCTTTGGAACAAAGTTGATGGAAGGGATTAAAAATTATTGCACACTTAAGATACTACAGAAATCTGAGTAGGGTCGCAACTGAGTTGGGTCAGGTCATATACAGGTTGGATTAGAAAATCCGAAACTCGAACTTGACCTATTTAGACCTGTTTATTAAATAAGTCAAAATTTGAAATCTGAACCTAATATGTTTAGTAAACAGGTTACTTGACTCGACTTGCTTAACCTATTTAATAAATAGGCCTATTGGATCAAGTCAAACAATTACCTATTTACTGTTATTGTAAAATCTGTTTACCTGACTACAAGGTCAACCCCTTAACCTATTTAACAGAAATCTGATCATGCAATAAATATTCTATCAAAATAACAATCAGCGTTAAAATACAAGGTTAATCGTGTTCCCGTGATGCCATGCATCAAAATATCAATTAGCAAACAAAAAATTCTGAACATGGAAATCTTGAATGAAGTACATGAACATGAAAATCCTAAATGAAGGATATCCATGCTGGAGCTAAAATAGTCAACATAACTAACAGAGAAGCATAAAAGATGAAAGAACTTGCGATACTTCTATATTTCCATCTAGAAATTGCCGAATTTTCGGATGTATTGAACCGGATCGGTTGGTTACCAACACGGTTCAACTGGTTGGTTGAGTATAAAAGCCAGTTTTCTTTTGTAAGTCTCCTCGATTGATCATGACGCTCGAACTTGTGGTTTCAAAGAAGGAAATCTCTGTCCCAATGAAGTTTTTTCCTCGAAACCCTAATCAGTGAAGCCTAGGTAAGTTGACCCTCTCCCTCTCTCTCTCCCTCCCTCTCCCTCCATCGGTTCCCATCACTCAGGCTTCGAGCATCTCCCTCCTCTTACTCTTTCCCTCAATGCTTATCCCCGGATCCAAACCTCTCGAGGCTCTAACATGATGGATTGAGTCCTCAACCCCTCTCTCTCTCTCTCTCTCCCCTCTCTCCCTCTCTCTCCCTCCCTACCTCCCTCGCCCTCTCCCTCTCCCTCTCTCTCTCTCTCCTTCTTCCTCTCCCCCTCCCTCTCCCTACTTCTAGTATGCCTCAAAATGGCACAATATGGACCTATATTGTGCCGGTCACCAGCCGGTACGACCTTCAGTATAAATTCGGTGAATCTTGTTTCCATCTTTCAACAGTTTGCCCTTCAGGCTTATTTGAATTTGCAAAGTGAACACAATTTTGAACAAGCAAGACTCGCTGCAAGGAAGATAAAATATTTAAATCTTTCCATTCATTTAAAGAACTAATACAACTCATTTAAATATTCTAGAGGACCTTGCCCGAATAAATGTGGCTATTTTACTAGAACTTCCATATCCTTGGAAACTTAATATCGATGGTAATATGAAAAATTGATCTGTTAGATCATTCATAAGAAGTGAGTGAGTTTGCTAAAATTTTTCTTTCACAAATTTCTCCAAGCATGAAAGGGAAAATTAACGGTCAACTTAAGAAGCAAACCATCAACCTTTGAAAGAGTATGCCCCAAGACATCACCAAAGTAAAGAACCAGACCACTTGACATCAGAAGTTCTTCTCCTGATATAAAACAAAAGGTTAAACTTTAAAAAATAAGGGTAGTTTCTTCTATCAACTCAGAAAAACTGGTTAAGGATGTTTTCAATAAGCAATAACACCATGATCTGCAGTAAGGAGTCTGAATTATGTTTCTCAAATAAGAATGTTATAATGATGGTGCACTGAACTGAAAAATAAAAACTATACTGGACCAGCATTTATCAAAATGAACATGGTGAATCTTTAGTGCATTATTGGCACTCTCTAGGAAAGGAAATGAACACGGGATCATCGATGTGGATCAAAACCTGGAGCATCTCTGATTCTTATCAAAGACCAAATCCTTGAAGGATGCTTCTTGAGTCACATATCAAAGAGTAAATCCTTGAAGGAAGCAAAGAGAATACCTTGCAACTATGGGAGGTGGAACCATAGACCTCTATCTTCCATGCTGCAATTTTGGCAGCCAAAGCATCAATCATTGCTTGTCAAGATCAAGTTTGGAGGAACTGGTACTGGGCACCGTACCGGTTCCTTGGCGGGATGACTCGGTACGAGCCGTGCCGGGCTGGTACCGAGAGAGGAACCGTGGGAGAGAGGAAAGAGAAAGAGAGAGCGAGCGGGGGAGGGAGGGCCGGAGGAGGGTGGCGGATGCCGGCGGAGGGACGACGGAGGCCGCGAGGGGCGACTCTGCAACCGTTCTCCTGTTTCGAACGAAACAAGGGGTTCGACTGCGACTAAAAAATTTTGCGTTTTAATTTTGGTTTTTTTAAGAAATTTCGAGATTTTTTAGCTGTGACCGGACCCCTGTTTCATTCAAAACAAGGGAACCGGCCACGATCTCGGCCCCCGCGGCCTTCGCCGGCGTCCGCCACCACTCCTCCCTTCCTCCCCCGTTCTCTGTCTTTCCTTCTCCGACTCTCGCAACCGTCTCGTTTTTACAGCCGAAACCGTATCGGTGAGTCTTCGGTACTTCTCAGAATGGGTAGAACCGCCTAGTTGGGGACGGTTCTGCCGACTTTGGTCAAGATACAAAACAGTAGCAAATCAAATATCAAACAAAATGCTAGACAAAAATAAACTCACAAGAGAAAGCAGCTTGTATTGGACCCACTACTCACCAATCTACCTTGATATCATCAAAGATTGTGCATTTGGTAGTTGAGTTACAGCTATTATATTATCTACTAGTAGCAAAGTCCAAACCCAATGTTTAATTGCTAAATAAAACTTCTTACAAAAATTATCAACAAGCAAATAGCTATGAGTATCTAGTAAGAAAAACTACAAACACCATGAGTCTAAGGATAGGATTCATCATTAGAATCGTATAAACATATTGACCACATAATAACTGCCACCATAATACAGAATAGAGATCTTGTTAAGAATCCGATCATAGAAATTCATAAATGTGTCTATAAATGGGAAAGAAATTTAACGAAAAAAGTGAATATTACAAAAACCCTGATCAGCCCCTAAGCAAGGGAGAGAAGCATTGCAGAAACCACCACATAGAACCAGCGAGCTTTTAAAATAAAATGTCACAAACCCTAGTCCCAACCAAGAGTTCCCTAATTTTCAACAGCAAACTTAGAAAATTTGAGAATTTGGTTTCCCAAAACCCTACCTAGTTGCTGTTAATATAATGTCTACATCCATTAGCCTTGAAATCCTATGAATAATTCGAGGAGCCACGAGAAGAACTCATCTGAAAAGAAATAAAAAGAACATTTCAAAACAAAAACTTGAAAAAAGAAATTAGAAAAACGAAGAAGGGAAGAGGAAAAGGAGACTCAAATTCACCATTTAATCTACAGCTAAGTCAAAACGGCTGCAATCGGTTGCTTGCAAAAGCAGAACATCCAAGATTGGTTGCCATCAAAAACAACCGATTTTTGCTTCAAGAATCAGCAAAATCTTGTCCCCGAATTCTCTCTTCATGCAAACCTAAAAACAATGTTCATGGCCGAAGCGATTACAACCCGGACCTAGGACCGGGAGGTGAGTGGAAGCTTCGCAAGCGGAATCCGGTGAGGCTATAGCTATTGCGGAGCCTCACCAGGGAGCCACTTGAAGGGCATGACGAGGCTTGAGAGATCATGAGCTAGCTTGTCCAAGCGAGGCTAGTATCTTGAAACCATATTCCAACAGTGTAGATTGGTCTCCCCATAGTCCCATGATCATGGAGTGAGAGAGAGTTAGAGAGAGAAAGAGAAAGGGGGAGGAGATTGGTGTTTGTCACCCAGATAGATGGGAGCAACAGTTCAAGAGAGCGAAATGGAGGAGAAGAAAATTTAGGGTATGAGATAAGGTTTTAAGGAAGATCGAGTTTTTTAGGGAGTTAGGGTTTAGATGGAAGATTAGATGTAGCGGAAGACTAGATCTAAGACTCAAGAACCAAGATCTTGCCGAAAGAGAAGAAGAATTAAGAACCCGACCTCGGAGGCTCAAACCATCGATGTCTCGGATGGAGCTGGAGGAAAGGGTGCTTACCACTTGATCGATGACGAATGGGAAGGGTTTGAGGTGAGGTTTTGAGGAAGATAGTGGTCTTGAGAGAGTTAGGGTTTTGAGACGGAAGATTAGATCTAGGGGAAGACTAGATATAAGACTCAAGTACCAAGATCTTGCCTAAAGAGAAGAAAGAATGAAGAAATTATCTGACCTCGGCTGCTTGGATCGTCAGCGTCTCGGAGAGACAATGGGAGGAAAGGGTGCTTGTCACTCAATTGATGAAGAATGGAAAGAGCACTCGGTCAATGCTCACCACTTAGAACTCTTTAGAAACAGAAGGCAAAGTGAACTATAAGTCTGAGGGTATACCCTAAACACGACCTTGGGAGTTGGGACTGGGTTGAGAGAAAAATTGGAAAGTGGATGCGGTTTAAGCGGGTTAACCCGACCTAACGTGATTATTAATTAAGTTAAATGGGTTAAAAGGGTTAAGAATCTGAAACATGAATGCAAACTATTTAATAAACACGTCAAGACAAGTTGACCTGTTTATGGCTCGGACCTATTTAGCCTGAGCACAAACTTGTTTATTGCAGGTCAGATACGAGTTAGGTTGATGGGTTGGATCACTTTTTTCCACCCATAAATCTGAGCCCAAATTTGCAAATCCAAACTTGAATCTTGCGAGTACTCTCTTTAGCCTCTTGTCCTCTTCTCTTTGGAAAATCTTTTTAATGCTAGATAAGTTTTTCCAACCATGAAAAAAGTAGAATATTTCTCATGAATCTTATAGAATCAAATATAAAACACTTTTAGTTCTCTCAAAACTTGCAACTTGCCAGTTTAACCTTCAATAAAAATTAGAATGCTTCTTGAATCTCAACTGTACATGGCCTTATAGTTCATATACAAAGATTATTTTTGGGGATTGCTTTTAATAAAAACCATAACATCTTGGAAATTTAGAGATCTAACCAAAACATGTTACCATGGAATGAGTCTCTTTAGTTTGATGGCTAAAAAAAATTTAGAGATTGAACTCGTAAAAGTCAGTTTTATGTAATACTGTGGTTATATTTAACACTAGAAACCGTCTTACAGAGAAATTCAAATCAGTTGTATTCATATGTTTTCATTACACCTGTTCATGTAAGTATAGAGCAAGGTCTGCTGAACCGGTCGGAACCGAACGGTTCAGCCTGTACCGTACTGGTACCGGCCAGCACCGATACAATACAGTCATAGAATTTGGTTCCGACCCCTCTTTGGGTCGGAACCGAACGGTTCCTTGCCCGTATTGGTGCGGTTCACACCGGTACAAGCTCGGTACCGGTACTCGCGGGGAAGAAGAAGAGGAAAGAAGAGAAAGAAAGAGGAAAAAAGAAGAGGAAGAAAAAGAGGAAGAAGAAGAGAAAAAGAAGAAAACTACCTATCGAAGGGAGGAAGAAGACCTCTCTTGCGGGGAAGAAGACTACCGGGCCTCTTTCTTCCTCCCAAGCACCTCGCGGGAAAGAAGACCTTCCTTGCTCGTGGGAGAAGGGGGGAAAGAGAGGAGAAGAGAGGAGGAGAGGAGAAGAAAAGAGAATGGCTCGGGAAGAAGAAGAGAAGGAAAAAAAAGGAAAGGAAAAAAAAGGAGGCCGGGGAAATAGCGCCTGCGCGCGGGGCAGCACGCCCGTGTGCGGGGGCGCAGGCGCGAGTGGGGAAACGCGTCCCCGACTCGCGCCCGCGCGCATTCCACGCAGTGCGAACTGCTCGTCCATGCGCAGGGAACCATGCGTGCGCGGGGCAGCGAGCCCACACGAGGCAGCGAGCCCACGCGGGGCAGCCCGCGTGGGCTTTTAATGCCACTCTGTGGCATAAGCGTCCGTGCGTTTTCTTTTTTTTCTGAACCGGTTCGATACCGGTTCCAACTGGTACCGAACCGGTACCGATCTCCACCAGTATGTCGGTTCGGTCGGTACCGCGTACTATAGAGTGAAGAAACCAAGGTGGTTTCAGTCGATCTTCTGAGCAAACAAAACAGACAAGGTGAAATGTATGTGATGTTAAAGATATCTTCACTAAGAACTTTGAAAGCAAAAAATTCAGTCAATGTTTGTTGCTTCTTGATAACATATAACACAAATCAATAAAAATCAACATGGAAAAAGAAGTAAAAATCATTGTGTATACAGTTCCTAGAAATGCGTTAGTGGATCGCATAATAGAAAGTAGATTTAAAAGAGCCCTCCAGAGAATTGCTTAACATGCTTAATACAGCTAGATCTGGTAGGAACTTTGTTAGAGAATCCACACATTTTTTTCCTCCCCTTCCATTTCCCTGCATTCTTTGATATAAGTAGAAGTAGTTTAGGTGCTAACCTGAAAAATGACTTTTCTTTGTGGTTATAATCAATTTACTTTTGTTTTCATGCTGGAGATGAGTAAGAGTCGATATTTCTCAAGAAAATTGTTAATGATGTTATGAAGGTGGAAGCTGATTATGTTTATTCTTCATATTAAGATGTCTATATGACACTTCTTCAAAATAGGAGATAAAGCTGCAAAACTGCTTTTGCTTATTAAGTGAATTAGCATGGGCCAAATACTAAGAGAGTATGATTTAAAAAACTGTACCATTTGCCTTGGTTATTGAAAGTGATGCTCTCCTAACATATAGAACAGCACTTGATGAACTTGCTGATCAAAAAAGAAATTAGCATCCCATTAAATTACCTTTATGTATATCAAAAGATAATTATCCAGTCACAACTGCATGCATCTGATCATCAAAAGAAAATAACATTCACATGAAGGTGATATGTTGAATGTGGCTGCACAAAACAAATGTAAAATTGAATTGTCTTGCTTGTATGGTCTCCATAAGGTGATCTTGAACTCTCAGTGATTACTCCATCAGTCACAATCATGATGTCGTCCAGTATGCACATGCTCTGCTCCTGGTCTCTATAATGATGAATGAGAAAGGTACCTCAGGTGGAAGCCTTAGTTTAGTGTCTATCAAAAGAAAAGGGGAAAAAACATGACCAGGTAAGTAAATCTTGCTCTCACATGCTATATACATTCAGGCATCCACTAGGTTCTCATACGTCATATTGCATGCCCCAAAATGAAATAAGAGACCATCACATGAGAAAGAGAGATCAACATAGTAGGTTGGGCCAAAATCTAGCTGAAAGGGGCAGCATTTAGAAGCTAATGGGTCATGAAATAAAAATTTCATGCATGGAAAGTCTAATGGACAAAGTAATATTTCATGATGGAGAAATATAAGATTTGGTTCTACGGCTTCATTTAAATAAGCATCTAACCTGATTTTTAATGCATACCCCTATAATAATGCTAGTAGATGCTGACTCGTAGAAATTGAAAAATTTAAAAACATTCATTTAGCTAGTCTGCTATGAAATGCCAGCCTGAACTGGGTTCAAAAAGCTTTTTATTCCAGTAAGTATACATTTAATGGATCTGAATTGTAGCTTTTTTGCATATTACTTAATTGGACAAACTTTTTACTTTTATTAATTCCTTTATCTTACTCTCTTTTTTTCTACATTTCACAATCTGTCTTCTAGTCCCTTGTCACAGTCTTCTCTTTTTGATGGTTTCTTAAATGGTCATAATATGAAACAAATATTTCTTATATTTTCAGAAATTATTACCGTGCTAGAGTTCTGAAAATAAGTTATGGAGGCCAGCAACTCAAGGTGGGGAGGAAGGGGGGCAATGTGATCCAAGTAGTTTTTGATAGTGGCAGCTCTTATACTTACTTCCCAAATGAAGCATATGCCAGCCTGGTTGCTTCTGTAAGTATTTGATAATAGTCATTTTGAAGTGGTGAGATCTGTTATTTCCATGTACACTTACAAATTTAATTTCATAAACTTGGCAGCTTAAATATGTATCCCGTGGTCTTGTCCGAGATGACTCCGACCCAACACTGCCAATATGCTGGCGAGCCAATTTTCCTGTCAGGTAACATCCCAAAAACTAAATGGCAGTCATTAATTTTGCTGATATTTTGAAATTTTTGCAATCTCAACTAGCAATCTATCGAACTGGTTCTAGAGTAACTCAATTCCAAGTGAAAATAAGGGACATCATTCCCTTCAGAGAAATGTCCTTGACTGGCTCTATTGCTTCAGATAATCATGACTTAAGTTAGATATATATGATGCTATCTTCTGTAATATTTTCTTGAGAAAAATACACAATCCGAATGACATGGTTGACTTTGGAGTTTCTTAGAAGATTCATGATATTGCAGGTCTCTAAAAGACATGAAGCAGTTCTTTGAACCTGTGACCTTACAATTTGAGAAAAAATGGGGGATCATGTCCAGAACATTAACTATTCCTCCTGAAGGTTACTTAATAATAAATGTAAGATTCTTTGATCCACACAGTTCTTGTATAGTGAATTCCTTTGCCAACATCTATAGCACCATTTCCAGTTAAAAATCTCTCATTAACATAATTGTGGTCCTGCCTTACAAATTTCATGCAGAATCAAGGCAATGTATGCTTTGGTATTCTTAATGGAACTGAAGTGCATGATGGAATGACAATTATATTAGGAGGTATGAGTAGCTTCTTATAACTATGTTGAAAGAGTTAACTATGCTCCATCAGCAATGCTAGTTATGATCAGTAACTTTTATCAAGCTGCATGGCTTCATTACTCACTCACACATCATCAATTAAAATTTGCAGGTATATCTTTGCGTGGGAAGTTGGTTGTGTATGATAACATGCAGCAAAAAGTTGGATGGGTTCAGTCAGACTGCATTAAACCACAAAGACCTAGGGGATTTCCTTTCTTTATCTGAGATGCATTGAATTTCCAGCTAGAAAGGTATTTGAGATGGTACCAATCACTTGATATCAACTAGAATGCAGTTGAAGATACATGTTCATGAGTCTTCTTGGTTATGTATTTATAAATAATACTGGTTTGATTGCAACTGGCAGTCTCTGCATTGTGTTATTGTACAGAAAATTAGAACAAAACCTCATTTATTTTATAAATCTTTGTGTTCTTGTTGATGCATATTCAAGTGTAGCTATAATCTTAGTTCTTTCCATGGTAAGCACAAGAGGTTGACAACTTTGAGCGCAATAAGAGACAATCAACCTATTCTGGTTTTATGGTATACTTTTAGGTTGTTACCATAGTGACCTCCTGTATAATTCTGTAAAATTCCAAACTCGTAAAGAATCTTGGTCAATATGTGTTAACTAACCACTTGAAGCAAAAAGCTTAATAAATCC
This sequence comes from Phoenix dactylifera, assembly GCF_051530095.1. Classification (NCBI taxonomy): domain Eukaryota; kingdom Viridiplantae; phylum Streptophyta; class Magnoliopsida; order Arecales; family Arecaceae; genus Phoenix; species Phoenix dactylifera. Next base: position 16,725,342 of record NC_143194.1, on the reverse strand, counting down.
CTCACATGCAGTCCAGACTATGTTAGCTAAATCACTTGAACTCAAACACACAAGTTTTTAGGAAATCATTCACTGACATCATACTATTCTTGAAAATTCCAAACTTGTAAAAGAATTCTTGATTAATTTGTGTTAACTAGCCACTTGAACCTAGAGTCCTTTTGCATCCCTCGCATGCAGGCTGGACCATGTTAGTTAAACCAGCCGAACTCGAAAGCTTAAGTTAGGAAATGATTCAACAATGTCTATTAGGCTTAGCAATTTGCATATTTGAAGATGTGTTGGCTAGTTATATGTACCAACCATAAAAATCTAAGATTCAAAAATATCTGATATTGTTACATCTACTTCTTAAGACATTCTTCTTGAAAATTTTTACTATAATCTTTCCAAGATTACAGTCTGATTGTTTTAGTTGGACTCACAATCAATCCAGATGATTTTTACTGGCAATCAACTAAAAATACACCCGAGCCTTTTTCTAGTATCAATATAATCTAATTTAAAATTTGGATAGACCTTTTTCCAAGTTTCAAACTCTGAAACTTATCTCGATAGAATGTAAGAGAAATACAAAATAAATAAATCATAGCTCATAAAATTTAAGTACACAAAAATAAATGAAGCCTTGAATCAGTTCGTTGCTCTTGACTAGACGTGAATGCTTTTCACCAACTCTCTCAATAGTTGAGGATGTAATCTTTCAGCTCTTGATAGATTAGCACCATTTCTCTTTCATGGAGGTATCGTAGTAGCTACCTATACCCCATGTGGCATGCCAGGAAACTTATTTGTGCTTCTTTCTCTTCTTGCCCTTGTGGCAAGTTGGATAGAACATCGACCAACGAACCTGGATGGATAGATGCACGGATGTGCCATCAGTGTTCGAACCGAAAAGGAGGTGGATGATAGTGGCTCCTAGTGCCCTAACTTTCAAGAACTTTCACTATCATAGTGACACCTTTTTTGAAAAAGGAGAGATGAGTAGGACATGTGAACTATGGACTGTGACCTAAGGGTAAAAATGCTGGAGATAAATTGAAAATAAGATAGGTTGGTAAAAGTAAAACTTGATGATTTGATTAGATTAGTAGCTAAATGGCCTATTATCAGAGTTGCAATTTAATATTTATATGTATTTTTCTCAACCACTTAGCAGCTGTCTCTTCCTCATATTGATACCTATTCTCTATTGACAACAACTTGTCCATCCACCTCCTTCTAATGGTTGTTGTCAGTCGTGAACGTTTACTCTATTTTCCATGTCTAGTCATTTTAGCAACCATCCCATGGTCTACTCACACATCCCTCGTACCTGGCTGATGGTTGGAGCTATGTAAGGTACCAAACTGAATTGGCCTTGATGCTCCCATATAGGCCACATTCATAATTAGCCTGTAGTTTTGACCTTTGTTTTTTGGCTTAGTGTCCGCATTGGCCCTTTCATGTTGATAGTGCATTACTCAGTCTATTTCCATTACCAAAAGGTGCTCTAGCTTCTAGTTGCATCACGTGGCCATCACCCACATGTTTTCCAACTATGTGTTCGGATGTGGTGGAAACACTAGCCAAAGTAAATGTTGTATGTTGACAAGGGCTTGCCAAACTCCGAGTAGGGCTCTCCCAACAACTAACTTAATTGGACCAAGATTCCAATATAGCACTCTTGGTCAGACTAGGCCTCCCTACAATAGTCCTGGTCGGTCAGGACTTCCTTATAGTAATTCCTTTTGGACCAGGACTTTCCAACAATAGTCCCAGTCGGACCAAGACTCCTCCACAACATTCCTAGTTAGATCGGGATTCCCTGCAACAATCTCAATCAATCCAGGACTCTCTTGTAGTAGTCCCAATTGGATCATGACTCCCTAATAGTGGTTCTAGATGGATCAAGGCTCCCTATTAGTAGTACTAATTGTACCAGGACCCCACATGGCAGTTCTAGTCGCATCAAGACTACTTTATAGCGGTCCTAATTAGATCAAGACTTCCGGAAAGTAATCCTAGTCAAACCAAATCTCCCCTACAGTGGCCCTAATCGAATTAGGGCTCTCCCGTAGTTTTCCTAATTGAACCAGGAATCTCCTGTAGTAGTACCAGTTGAACCAAGTTTCCCGAGCAGCAGTCAACTTCTACTTACGATCACCGAAGTAGTGAAATCTCCATTCAACCAACTTGAACAACGAATTAAGAACCACTGCTGATCCAAACTTTGTTTTCTTGGTCAATTAGGTGGAATGTTTGGAGGTCAAGATTGGAAACCCCGTCACTGCAAACAGCCAAAAGTTCAAAGCACTAATGGCAAAAATTGAGGCTATGTTATATGTCTTCCGCAACAACTTGACCAATGAAGATTGTGTTGCCTCAATGAAGGGAGGTGATGAGAGCACAAAAGTGCAATCGTCAGACCATCTTAATTAATATTTTAGCTAATCATTAATAATAAAATTAATTAATTAATGTTTTAGTTGTGCAAGTAGCCCAATCAGCTCGTTCCCCGCATTTCAAACGATCAGCCCCCATCGTATCACCTAACCCAGCCGTCAGCATCCAAGCTCCCGCTTCCAATCCAGCACCCAAAGAAGGAAACCCATCTCATCTTCTTCCGTTCACGCCATCAATCCCGGAATCCCAGCCATCAACAGCCACCGTGCCAGGCCGTCCGCATCCTCAGCGTCCCCACCGCGCGCCAGCCACCGTGCCAGTAACTTCTTCCATTTCCAGTCTCCCACGTGCAGTCCACATCCTCCGCCATCCACCCAGCCGGCTGCGTCGCTGCCAACGCGTCTCCACCGCGCCTCACAGCCGCCCCAGCTCATCCCATGCGAAGAACAGGGGAGAAGAAAGGATCCCGCGCCCGAAGAAGAAAGTCCGGATCCGCGTTCTCCTCCTCGTTCCAGCAACCGCGTTCTTCACGCGGTGAAAATGCCCAAATTTCCTTCCATTTCAGCGCATCTCATCCCGCCTCTGCATCCACCTCTTCCGCGTCAGAAGGAGGAGCAACGGTCCCCATGGATCCACGTCCTCCGATCCCAGCCGCTCTTGATCCACCTCCCGGAATCCCGTGATGCAAGCCGTGATCCCAGCATGGCCCGAAGAAGGAAGTCCGCGCCTTCCTTCCGCGATCCGCCCAGCCGATCCCTGCATCCGCGCCGGATCTTCACCCATGATCAGCTCCCATCGATCTCGCATCCTCTCCACATGCTTGCTGATGGGATCTATATAAGAGAGGAGAAGAACAAGAGGGAGGGGGTGCTCGGTTTTTGGGACCAAAGAAACAGAGGAGAGGTTCTCAGCTCGGTTTTTGGAAAAGAGGGAGGTGGTCGGCTGTTTTCAATGAAGTTGAAAACAGAGCATTGTGTTTTTATTTTTTAGTTTTAGCTTTCTGTTTTATTTTTTTAGTTTTGTTTTAATTAAGAGCAATGTGTTGTTTTTAGTTTGAATTTTAATTGAGAGCAATGTGTTTTGAGTTTGAATTTTAATTGAGAGCATGTTGTTTTGGGGTTTTTAGTTTTATTTTAATAGAGAGTTTTATTTATACTAAAGTTTTTAATTTCTGTTGTTTTTAATTTCCGTTCTTCAAATTCTGTAATCTTTCTTTTTTTATTATTATTATGCAATACATTAAATCTTCCTTTATGCAATTTGTATTCGCTTCAATCTTCTTGTTTTCATCCATTTTAATTTATGCCAAAGCTTTTCTTTGATTAGTTAAATATATAAATGCTTTTCGAATTTAAATACCTGTCTTTTTGTCAATTTCAAGTAGAAAACATTCTCTGGTAGTCCAGAGAATCATTCAAACATCCCCGACGTAATGTTTTTCTTTTGTTATTCTAAAATCAATTTTGAATCCGAATGAACGTTTTGATTTTTATGCAACTCCAATCGCCACCATGTGGATCGACCTCTTACGACCACTATTCTTCGAGTAGAAAAGGTAAGAATAAAATTAAATTAAACTTTGTTTGTCGGTTCTAACAACGATCTGTTTAGCATATTTTTAGACAAACAGGAAAAGGACAACAAAATTTTGGCGCCGTTGCCGGGGAGGCAAATCGAGAGGCAAGAACGATCACGAAGATCAAATCAAATTTTGGATGCCCGGAGTGAACGCACTCCGGTAGTAAGTTTTTTTTTATTTCTATTAATTTCTCTTGTTTTGTTTATTTTTAGTTAATAATTTCGTAGTTATTAAATTCTGAAATTTGAAATTTGGAATTTAAAAAAAAAATAAAAATTTTAAAAAAAAATTTGCTAGCAATTGATAGGGTGCAATCCTCCGAGGTTATCATACCTCTATTGGGGCTCCTCACGGAGTAATCTCCAGAGTTTATTCAACGGGCATTCGGAGATTGACTGACGCATAAGGATTAGTTTTTAGTTTGCATTCAAGTTATTCCTATATAAATTTTTTTAAAAAAAACATAAAATTAAAAAAAAGGATTTAAAGAAAAATAAATATAAAAATAAAATAAAAAGAAAAAAAAATCTGCTTGCTCATTTAATCAATACAACCTAATGACATTCCATAAACTTTTAAAAAATCATTGATTATTTGCTGCATTTAGTATTAAGTATTTGCATAAAATAATTTAAGGGCAAAACCCATTAAAAAGATAAGGTCGGGAAGTCATTACCTGTCTTTAGCCCAAAAATCACCACCTTGCATACATATCCTAAGCCAAATTAAATTAAAATCAATTAGACGTTGGCCTTAGGGTTTTCGAGCTCAATTAGGCTATTGGAAAGAAGCGGCTGAAATCCACTCCAGTGAGAATTTAGTAATTGGTGATGTCTAGAAAAGTTTTACAACAGTGAGAACTATTACGGGTATTGTGGTATCGGTGTATCCCCTCTGGCACCACCACACACCCCGGGACTTTCTTGGTCACTGGTTACTGGATCGCTTAACTGGTAAGCTCAAGCTTAATCTGAAAGGGATATTAGGAGCTGTCTAATCTAGAGAGAATTTCAGAAACTTTTTAACCTGATAAATCTCTGTGCAACTAGATTTAAGAAGCCACTAAACCTCACTTAATTCTAAGACTAATAGGGTCAAATTGTTGTGTGGTGTTGGTTGTGGTCATCTGTGTCTAGCCCTTCTCTTCTTTTAGGATTTCGTTCATTGTAGGAGTCAAATCTAATGAAGTGTTGATAATGTATGCATGGTAGAAGGTCATTAAGGGATAAGTTAACCCCATTTGATCCTGAGATTGACAGAACTTTTCATCACAACCTGCGAACTGTAAACCAACCGTCAATCTCTACAATGGGTGAACATATTAGAACTTTGAATGAGTTGTTCGCACCCGCATCCGCTAGTCCCCCTACTTGCATAGTATTACCAATTAATAATGCAGCCCAATTCGAGATTCGAGCTGCAACAATAAACATGTTACCCAAATTTCATGGGTTTGAGAGTGAACAACCGTATATTCATCTAAACAAATTTTTGACAATTTGTCAAACGTTTAGAAATCAAAACTTAGATGAAGAGGGTATTAAATTAAGGTTGTTTCCCATGACTTTAGAGGATCGTGCTGCTGCATGGCTGTATTCTCTTGCGTCAAATTCCATCACATCATGGGAACAACTATCTAGGAAGTTCATGGCTAAGTTTTATCCCATGGTAAAGACTGAAAAAATTAAGGATGCCATAAGAACTTTTAGAGGAAAATCTAAGGAGGAATTTTCTCAACTTTGGGAAAGATTCCATGATCTTTTGGTCAAGTGCCCGCACCATGGGCTTGACAAGGCTGATCTAGTACATTTCTTTTACAAAGGATTACCTCCAGCACATAGGAACATGATTGAGTCCATGCATAAGGGTAGGTTCATGAACCAAACCCCTGATCAAGCCTATGAGTTCCTTGTGGACTTAGCTGAAAATGCTCAAAATTGGAGTAGTTACAGTCAGGAGGTAGATAGAGATGATTATGGGTCTAGAGAACCAAGTACATACGGAATAAAAACAGACCCAGAACTCAAGAATGCTATGTCCAATCTGGTGAATGGGGTGAACAATCTGAGCAAAAAGTTGGATGCTTTTACTGTTTCCACTAATTCAAACTCACACAAAGAGTCAAATTCCATCATGAAAGTGGAACACGAGCCACAGGGCTTATGTATCTTGTGTAACAGTTCTGAGCATCTAGTGGAGTGTTGTCCTAGTTTACCCAACATTAAGGCTGAGCAGGCAAATGCTCTAAACTCATATAGTGCCTTCAAGAAGCCCACTCCCAATTCATTCAGCCCAGTCTACCATCCTGATAATAGGTTCCACCCAAATTTCTCATACAAGCAAAATGAACCTATTCAGCATCAGGGTGGTCCACCAAGTTTTCAAAAAAAAATTTTCAGGATAGGTCCATCACAAATAAACCAATCATTGGCTCCACCTATTCCTACTTATAGTGTCCCTATCCCTCAGCAAACTACATCATTGGAAGCCATGATGGCTAACATGATGAAGCAGCAACAAGACTTCATCCAACAGCAACAACAGACCAACATGGCTCAAACCCAGACTAACCAATTCCATGCGCAAGCGATTGCAAAACTTGAGGTTAGTCTAAGCCAAATAGCTAACTCTCTAGGGGATAGGAAGAGAGGTGAATTGTCCAGTCAGCCAGTGCCTAACCCTAGTAGGCAACAAAATCAAGGGCCAAGAGGCCAGTTTCAGATTTATTCGAATGAAAAATCAACCCATGAAGTCCAGGCAATTACCACCTTACGGTCTGGCAGGCAAGTGGATAACAAAGTCCAACTTCCTGTGCAAGAAGAAGAAGAAAAGCAGGAACCTAACCCCACTCAGAAAAAGGCACAAGAACAGGGAACACAAGGAATAGAGGAGAAACCAATAAAGACGTACACACCCAAGGCTCCCTTTCCTAGTAGACTACAAGACTCAAAGAAAAAATCTCAGTATAATGAAATCATGGAAGTCTTTAAAAATGTCCAAATAAATTTACCCTTCCTAGATGCCATCAGACAGATCTCCTCCTATACAAAATTCTTAAAAGACCTAACCACGGTCAAAAGAAAAATCAGCATTCCTAGGCAAGCTGTTATGGCTACACAGGCTTCATCTCTCATTCAACAACAAATTGCCCCAAAATACAAAGATCCTGGTTGCCCTACCATTGAAATAAAAATAGGAGAAACGATCATCCAAAGAGCCCTAGTAGACTTACGAGCAAGTGTAAACCTGTTACCCTATTCTGTCTACACCGAACTAGGTTTGAGGGAATTAAAGCCCACAAACATTACTTTGTCATTAGCAGATAGGACTGTGAAGTATCCTAAGGGAATTGTAGAGGATGTAATTGTAAAGGTAAATGAGTTTTACTACCCTGTGGATTTTGTAGTCCTAGAAACTGAACCAGTGAAAAATTCAGCTAGTCACATCCCGGTAATCCTAGGCAGACCATTTTTGGCCACGTCAAATGCTGTGATAAGTTGCCGAAATAGGATAATGACCTTAGCATTTGGAAACTTGACTGTCCAGCTCAATATCTTTCACAGTAGTAATCAACCATCTGAGATGGACGATTTAGAAGAAATTCACATGATTGAGAATATAATCAGCAAGTCCTTCGAGGAATCAAGTTATTCTGATCCACTAGAAAGATGTTTGGCCCAATTCAGTCAAGATTGTGAGGAAGGAGAGTCGAATCAGGAGGTTAATGCATTGTTAGATTCCATTCCTGTAATAGATACTAGCAGATGGGCTACTAAATTTGAATCATTAGCTATACCTGAATCCCAGCTAGTACCTTCAAGTGTAAAACCTCCCCAGCTTGAACTTAAAGATCTGCCTGAAAACTTAAAATATGCATTTCTCGGGGACAACAACACCTTACCTGTTATTATTGCATCAAATTTAACTGAAGAACAGGAAGAGAAGTTGTTAAATATCCTTCAGAAAAATCAAGAAGCAATCGGCTGGTCTATAGCTGATATCAAGGGGATTAGCCCTTCTGTGGTCCAACATAAAATTCATCTAGAAGAGGATGCAAAAACCTCTAGAGAACCACAAAGGCGACTTAACCCAGTCATGAAGGATGTGGTTCTAGCTGAAATCATTAAACTCTTAGATGCAAGGATTATATATCCTATTTCTGATAGCTAGTGGGTGAGCCCAGTTCAAGTCGTACCAAAGAAATCTGGAATTACTGTGATTAAGAATGACCGCAATGAGTTAGTACCAACTCGAATCCAAGCTAGATGGCGAGTGTGCATCGACTACAGAAAGCTGAACGCTGTGACTAGGAAAGACCACTTCCCACTACCCTTTATTGACCAAATGTTAGAACGTCTAGCTGGCCACTCTCATTACTGTTTCCTTGATGGTTATTCTGGATATAACCAAGTTCCAATTGCACGTGAGGATCAAGAGAAAACCACATTCACCTGTCCTTATGGCATTTTTGCCTATCGTCGCATGCCTTTTGGGTTATGCAATGCACCGGCTACATTCCAGCGATGTATGATGAGCATTTTCTCCAACATGGTGGAGAAATTTTTAGAAGTTTTTATGGATGACTTTTCTGTATTCGGATATAATTTTAATGAATGTCTCCTCCATCACTTGACCCTTGTTGTAGAACGATGTAAAGAGAAAAAATTAGTTCTTAACTGGAAAAAATGTCATTTTATGGTCCAATCAGCTATTGTTTTGGGACACATTATGTCACAAAGAGGAATCGAGGTGGATAAAGCCAAAGTAGAAATAATTGCCAAGTTACCACCTTCCAAAACTGTTAGGGAAGTCAGATCCTTTTTAGGGCATGCAGGTTTTTACCGCCGCTTTATCAAGGATTTCAGTAAATTGTCGAAACCCTTATGCGATCTGTTGGCGAAAGATGCTACTTTTAATTTTTCGCCAATTTGTATAACTGTTTTTGAAAGACTGAAGTCTGAACTAACCTCAGCACCCATCATAAGGTTTCCTGATTGGAATCTGCCATTTGAAATCATGTGTGATGCATCTGATTATGCAATAGGTGTCGTCCTAGGTCAGCGAGTGGGGAAGCTTCCCCATGTGATTTATTATGCGAGCAAAACTCTGAATGATGCCCAACTCAACTATTCTACCACTGAAAAAGAGTTATTGGCTGTTGTCTTTGCTCTTGACAAATTTCATCCCTATCTGATAGGATCCAAGGTCCTTATTTATTTTGATCATGCCGCCCTTAAGTACCTTCTCACAAAGAAGGATGCTAAGGCAAGACTCATTCGTTGGATCCTATTGCTTCAGAAATTTGATCTTGAAATGCGAGATAAAAAGGGATCTGAAAATGTTGTAGCTGACCACTTGTCCAGATTAATTGTTGAATCCGCTGGAGAATCCATGCCTGTGTCCGAGACCTTCCCTGATGAAAAATTAATGATGATTTCCCATACCAATGTTCCATGATATGCTGATGTAGTCAACTATCTAGTTACTGAACAAATACCCAGTTCATGGACCAAACAAGAGAAATTCCGCTTCCTAGCTCGTGTAAAATGGTATTTTTGGGATGAACCATACTTGTTCAAATACTGTCCTGATCAAATCATCAGACGATGCATCCCTGAACACGATCAAAGGAATGTCCTTTTCTTTTGTCATGACAATGCTTGTGGTGGTCATTTTAGTGGGAAGAAAACTGCTGCAAAAGTTTTGCAATGCGAATTTTATTGGCCCACACTTTTTCGAGATGCGCATGACTATTGTAAATCTTGCGATCGATGTCAACGATTAGCAAAACTTTCGAGAAAGAATGAGATGCCCCTAAACCCGATCTTAATTGTAGAAATCTTTGATGTCTGGGGTATTGATTTTATGGGTCCTTTTCCTATGTCATTTGGGCACCAGTACATACTCCTAGCTGTTGACTATATGTCCAAGTGGATTGAGGCTATCGCATGTAAGACCAATGATCACAAAGTAGTGATCAAGTTTCTTAAGGAGTCTGTCTTCGCTCGCTTTGGCACCCCTCGTGCTATCATTAGTGATGGGGGAAAACATTTTTGCAATAGAATTTTTAAAGCCCTTGCTAGGAAATACATCACCCACAAGGTCGGTACACCATATCATCCACAAACGAGTGGACAAGTTGAGATTTTCAACAGAGAAATCAAGACCATCCTTGAAAAAACTGTCAATCCATCTCGAAAGGATTGGTCCCTTAGGTTAACAGATGCATTGTGGGCATATCGTACGGCCTACAAAACACCAATTGGAATATCCCTATATAGGATTGTCTATAGCAAGGCTTGCCATTTACCTGTCGAGTTAGAACACAAGGCCTATTGGGCAATCAAACGCCTAAATTTCGATCTCGACAAGGCAGGAGAACATAGAAAACTTCAGCTCGATGAGCTTGAAGAAATTAGGAATGATGCTTACGAGTGTGTTAAGAAGTACAAGGATCGCATGAAAGTCATGCATGATAAAATGATTACTCGTAAAGAGTTTCACCAAGGGCAAAAAGTTTTTTTATGATTCTCGATTACATCTATTCCCTGGAAAACTTAAATCTCGCTGGACTAGCCGATACACGGTAGAGAAAGTGCATCCGCATGGTGCGGTAGTAATATGCAATACTAAGGATGGTAGATCGTTTCAAGTCAATGGACATCGTTTAAAATCATACCTTGAGTATCTGAGTTCAGAAGTCGAGGAGATACTTCTGACCGACCCTGTCTATTATGAGTGAATCTACATTTTGTCTGGCTGAAGACATAAAACTTAGCGCTCTTGGGAGGCAACCCAACATAGAGATATTATAAAAAAATAAAATAAAATAAAATAATATAATATAATAAAAAAAACCCAATAAATTACTAACATGCAGGTTTGAAGATTTTTGCCCCAATTGTCAATTTACCCATCCATATCAGGTAACTTCTCCTCTGTCCTCTTACTGCTTTAAATTTTCTTTAACATTGAGGACAATGTTAGATTTAGGTTTGGAGGTATTTTTAAGCATTTGGAATTTTATTTAAAAAAAAAAATTTTAGTTAAAATTTTTGAAAAAAAAAATGTATAAAAAAAATTATTCTAATTTCTTTACAACACACAAGGTATATAAAATCTAAGAGCCCAATGACTAGTCGGAAGTAGTGCAAAGTGAGTTCTTTTTATTAAGTTCCTTTTAGTGAGTTGTAAGCTAATTAGTGCTTTGAATTTCACAACACATCTGACCTGCATTTCTAAGATATAGGTTAGACATTGTGTTGAGAATATGGTAGCAACCTCGAATCCTGATGAACCATCTTTTTCTGATTCACATATATATATATATATATATATATATATATAAATTGGTGGATTTAGTCAGGTACATCGAAAAGGGCTACCTATTGTCAAAGGTCAGCGGGCTTGTGATGAGAAACCCGAGCATAGGTCCGTAGGGGAGTCTTGATGCCCGACACCTCATGCCAACTAGCGTGAGAATTGTCGACTAATTGCTTGCTACATGGAGGAATCATCACGGGAGTAAAAGTGCACAATATATACATTATCATGTTTCTTAAAAAAAAAATTCTGTATATTGACCTTAAGAAAGACAATAGTGTGAAAGCCGTCGTTGCAAAAATTCGAGTAAACTGGAATATTACAGATAAAGCCCATGAGGTATTAAAGTAAACATCCACAGCTCTCGAAATCCTACAGATAAGATGATTTTGAATCAGCAAATAGGTCTTGTCCGACCAATTCTTGGAAACTACTAGCATTAGCGATATTTTGGAGATCCAAAACCTTAGCTGGTGCATGGTCCAGACTTCACTGAGCACTCAAGTATAAATAAGTATTACAACTCCCTAACAGAAAACTTAATGACTTCAACTTAAATTGCATACTAACCTAGAATTTGGGCTACTTAGTAATTAAAACCTTGTGTGCTTTTGAAATTCTTATCAGTTATGTACTTGAATTTAGACTTTCATTTCATAAAACAAATTTTATTTTGGGATTGAAGTTTGTGGGTAACTTCACTGCAAACCCTCACGAGACAACACTCGTCCACTAGGGTAACCTAGGGGTTTAACGGCTTGTTGCACGTGCTAAGTGCAATCGTTATGCTCTACAAAAGTGAGTGTTTAAATTAGTTCATGTATATATATAATAATAATTAATACTTTTGCACTCTCATTTCCGCACTAAATTGCTAGAGACTAGCAATAAGCTGGTTGGGGGGATGTGATGAGAGCACAAAAGTGCAATCGTCAGACCATCTTAATTAATATTTTAGCTAATCATTAGTAATAAATTAACTAATTAATGTTTTATTTATGCAAGTAGCCCAATCAGCTCATTTTCCGCACTTCAAACGATCAGCCCCCATCGTATCACCTAACCCAGCCGTCAGCATCCAAGCTCCCGCTTCCAATCCAGCACCCAAAGAAGGAAACCCATCTCATCTTCTTCCGTTCACGCCATCAATATCGGAATCCCAGCCATCAACAGCCACCGTGCCAGGCCGTCCGCATCCTCAGCGTCCCCACCGTGTGCCAGCCACCGTGCCAGCAACTTCTTCCATTTCCAATCTCCCACGTGCAGTCCACATCCTTCGCGATCCACCCAGCCAGCCGCGTCGCTGCCAGCGCGTCTCCACCGCGCCTCACAGCCGCCCCAACTCATCCCGTGCGAAGAACAGGGGAGAAGAAAGGATCCCGCGCCTAAAGAAGAAAGTCCGGATCCGCGTTCTCCTCCTCATCCCAGCAACCGCGTTCTTCACACGGTGAAAATGCCCAAATTTCCTTCCATTTCAGCGCATCTCATCCCGCCTCTGCAACCACCTCTTCCGCGTCAGAAGGAGGAGCAACGGTCCCCACGGATCCACGTCCTCCGATCCCAGCCGCTCTTGATCCACCTCCCGGAATCCCGTGATGCAAGCCGTGATCCTAGCATGGCCCGAAGAAGGAAGTCCGCGCCTTCCTTCCGCGATCCGCCCAGCCGATCCCTGCATCCGCGCCGGATCTTCACCCATGATCAGCTCCCATCAATCTCGCATCCTCTCCACATGCTTGCTGGTGGGATCTATATAAGAGAGGAGAAGAACAAGAGGGAGGGGGTGCTCGGTTTTTGGGACCAAAGAAACAGAGGCGAGGTTCTCAGCTCGGTTTTTGGAAAAGAGGGAGGAGGTCGGCTGGTTCAAGAAGGAACAGGGGAGAGAAGAGAGAGTGCCTTGCCCTATTTTCAACTTCATTGAAAACAGAGCATTGTGTTTTTATTTTTTAGTTTTAGCTTTCTGTTTTATTTTTTTAGTTTTGTTTTAATTAAGAGCAATGTGTTGTTTTTAGTTTGAATTTTAATTGAGAGCAATGTGTTTTGAGTTTGAATTTTAATTGAGAGCATGTTGTTTTGGGGTTTTTAGTTTTATTTTAATAGAGAGTTTTATTTATACTAAAGTTTTTAATTTCTGTTGTTTTTAATTTTCGTTCTTCAAATTCTGTAATCTTTCTTTTTTTTTATTATGCAATACATTAAATCTTCCTTTATGCAATTTGTCTTCGCTTCAATCTTCTTGTTTTCATCCATTTTAATTTATGCCAAAGCTTTTCTTTGATTAGTTAAATATATAAATGCTTTTCGAATTAAAATACCTGTCTTTTTGTCAATTTCAAGTAGAAAACATTCTCTGGTAGTCCAGAGAATCATTCAAACATCCCCGATGTAATGTTTTTCTTTTGTTATTCAAAAATCAATTTTGAATCCGAGTGAATGTTTTGATTTTTATGCAACTCCAATCGCCTCCCTGTGGATCGACCTCTTACGACCACTATTCTTCGAGTAGAAAAGGTAAGAGTAAAATTAAATTAAATTTTGTTTGTCGGTTCTAACAACGATCTGTTTAGCGTATTTTTAGATAAACAGGAAAAGGACAACAGGAGGCATGTCTTGAGCCCTAGAGTTTCTATAATGAGCGATCAAACCTAGCTAACGCGAGATCCTAATGAAGACATCTACAAGAGAGTCAAACTAGAAGTGGCTTATTTTGATTGCTAGCTCAGCCCTGATGCTTCTCTAGATTGGCTCTTATCCATTGAAGACTACATCACCTTTTATAAAATAACCATGCCAAAGAGTATTGAATTTATCAAAAACAATCTAAGCATCATGCCAGGATTTGGTGGAATACCATTGAAATGTAGCAAGCAAGATTCCATGCTCCATGAACCAATTGGGAGGTAATAAAAGAACAACCCAAGAAGTATCTTCCCAAGAATTATGCTTGGCAAGTCTATTAAAAGCTTTCTCCAACTCATACAAGAATTCTCACCAAGCTCGAGTACATTGAGCGATTTAATGAACTCATTTCCAAATGTGAGCTTCGAGATGATAGCGCCCATCAACTTTCTCAATAACAGCATGTACTACTGAAAGGAATTCTTGCGGGCTGCATGCATTTATTTTCTCAAAAATTACAGCAGAAGCATTTAAAAATTAAACTATTTAATTTTCATGCATGCTAGAGATCAGATCTCTACAACAAAAATAAGAACCATGATTTAAATGTTTATGTAAAGCATGAAACAATGATTGTATGTCTAACATATAATTCTGAAATTTCAGCAACTCTGAAATTTCAGCAATCATGTTTAAGATCTAATCTTAACTTCAATGAGATCAAATCTCATACCTATTTTTTTGGAGGTCTTGGATGACTCCTTGATCACGCTTTGCAGCCGCACACGTGTCCGACCTCTATAGATTGTCCACACGAAGCCCTAGGTATATCGTTTTCCGCGGGAGTGCTAGCTCGCACAGGAACACTGCAGTGGCTGAAGCTTTCTCCTTCTAAATACTCAACCTTTGATTGTTCCTCAAGAAGATGGAGGATGGACGTGACAAAGAAGGAGAAGAAGGGATTGAGGCCCTCAGAAAAATTTTTCAGAATTTTTTGAAAACTCTAAATATTGTATATTTTGAACTCTAGGCGTGGGGATCTTTTATAGCCAAAAGATCCCCCCACGCCTCACACCAAATTTAGCTAATTAATTTGGCTGATAAAATTCACAAAAAATTCTGATGATTTGGCAGCTAAGAGAAGATAAACATATCCAAATTTCATGCATTTTGGATCCCTAAAAGATAGGAATTCATGCATCCAAAATTCAGTCGCAGACCACCCTATTTCGTGCGCCATGCAATCCCTATAAATTAGGAAACTCATATAAATCTTTTTAGGAAGATTTGAAGTGCCATTTTTATAGAAAATATAGCCCCACGCCTCCTCTCTTTCAAGCCAATTTTTGGCCAAAAATAAATAGTATAGGCATGGAAAATCATGGGGATAAATCAAAGTGTCATTCTTCTCCAAGAAGGATAAGGATGGGTTCCTAAAATTTAGGGATTCTTCTCCTTATCCAATTCTGATTATTTGGACTCATAATCCTTATCAAATAAGGTTTTCTAATTGATTTGGATCAAGTCCAATCCAATTGGGTCAAGTCCCATCAATTGGGTCAATCTCAATCTACTTGGGTTGAACCCAATCCAATTAGGTCAAACCCTGATGCGGCCCAAATTGAATCCTATTCACTTTGGCTCAACCTAAGCCCAATTACTCAATCAAATTAAGTTCGTTAGCAATATAATTGCTAATTAATCCTCCAATAATTCAATAATTATTTTAATGCAACTTTTGCTTAGGATAATTTGTCAATCGAATTGACCAAATTATCCCTGAATGATTCTTAATCATCAATCAGCCATTTGATCAACCTAGAAACTTCTATGCGTATGACCCCATAGATTCGAACCTAAGCCGGTAGCACAAGAATAACTTATTGTACTAATCGAAATGACCATCTAGCAATGGTACCCGATGTCCGGATAGGCCGAATGATTGCAAAGCAACATTCAAGAATCCTTGGACTATGGTTACCGTATAATTCATCCCTATGACTCCAAATGCTCAGGACGACTTCAGAGTTCACTGTCAACTCTGTAATAAGTACATCCTCTATGTGATCAACTTTAGAAATCCTGTGACTCCTCATAAGGATTACCTGGCTAAGGTTTTGCTAAATTGAACACAAAGCATTAGCTCCTATTTTCAGGAGGGGTCAATTTCATCTTGAGTCACGCATTGATTTTGCAAGTACTTGACTGCACCCAGTAACCTTCCGTCCCAAAATTAAAAATTCTACTAGTCCGGTACCAAAGTACAGTGAGTTGCTTGCTAATCACTGTGGTGATCTCAGGTCTGAGGAATACTTATACCCATATCCACTCAGAACATCTCTCGACAGTAGAGCATTTCGGAATTGGTCACGTTCAGTGAAATTTACCCTACACTTCACTTGTGTGACATTTCACTGTCTCCACACTCTTTGGTTAAGAGGACAACCAACATATATGTCACACAACGACCTAATCTTGATTATGTTGTCGTCCTAGGTAACAGCATATCATTTGGTCGCGAACAGGTTTAAGGACTCGAAGATAAATCCTTCTTTAACATAAAATAAGTCCTAAGGACTTCATCATATAAGAGTTCATTTGAAGATGTTCAATAAAATGATGAATAATGCCAAATAACACTTTATTAATTTGTCAATTTATTTACAAAATTCAATCATCAATATGCTGACGATTGACTTTTAGGATACAATTCCCAACAACTCCCACTTAGCCTAAAGCCAATCGGCACAATATCTAATACCCATCTTCGACTTGTATTCGTTGAACTCTTTGATGCCAAGGACTTTGGTAAATGGGTCGGCCAGATTTTCCTTCGAGGTACTCTACCTCGCACACTGAGTCAGCCACAGTAGGCTGCTTGGAACTTTTCCAGCAGACAGCACCACCTTTCAAGATAAATATATAACCCGACATGCTCTTGCTATCATCTCGATCGCACTGAAAACTGGAATCAGTGTATCCTACTAGTTTCAAGTCAGTATCACCGTAGACAAGCCACTGGTCCTTAGTATTTCTCAAATACTTAAGGATGGTTTTTACAACCTTCCAATAGTTGCTACCTGGATCAGACTGGTATCTACTCACTATCCCTAGTGAATATGCCACGTCTGGTCTAGTGCATGTCATGGCGCATATTATAGACCCCACTGCCGAGGCATATGGAAATTCTATCTATACTCTCTCTTTCTTGAGGAATTGTCGGACAATCCTTCTTAGAGAGGTTAATTCCATGGCCCATCGAAAGATAGCCTTTCTTGGAATTAATCATGCTGAACCTTTTCAGCACAGTATCAATGTACATGGATTGGGACAATCCAAGCAATCTTTTAGAGCTATCTCTATAGATCTTCATCCCAAGGATGTAAGATGCTTCACCCAAATCTTTTATGGCAAATTGAGATGATAACCAGACTTTTATTCCTTGTAATGTAGGGACATCATTCCCAATTAATAGAATGTAATCCACATACAAGACTAGAAATATAATTACTGAACCATTGACCCATTTATAAATGCAGGGTTCTTCTTTATTCCTAATGAAGCCATATGTTTTGATTACCTTATCAAAACATATATTCCAACTCTAAAAAGCTTGCTTTAATCCATAAATGGATCTCTGAAGCTTGCATACTTTAGATTCATCTGTAGATGTAAAACCTTCAGGTTGTATCATATACACTTCTTCTTCTAAATCTCCATTTAGAAATGCAGTTTTTACATCCATCTGTCAGATCTCATAATCTAAATGTGCTGCTATCGCAAGCACAATCTGAATGGACTTGAGCATTGTTACGGAAGAAAACGTCTCGTCATAGTCAATACCATAACGCTGATGATATTCCTTGGCAACCAGACGGGCTTTATAGGTTTCCACCTTTCCATCTGCGCCCCGTTTTTTTTTGAAAATCCACTTATACACTATGGGTTTAATCCCTTCGGATGGGTCAACTAATGTCCATACATCATTGACCTTCATGGATTTCATTTCGGATTGCATGGCTTCCAGCCATTTATCGGATTCGTTCTTCTGCATTGCATCCATATAGGTGATCGGATCCTCATCACTTTCATCAAGCTCAATAGGATCCCCATCCCGGACCAAGAAACCGTAGTATCTGTTCGGCTGACGTGATATTCTACCAGATCGCCTTAAGAATATTTTTATAATGGGTTCTAGGCTTGATCTAATCAACTCAGATTCTAAACGTTCAGTGGTTGGTGTCGGTTCTTCTACATGTTGAATTTCCTTCTCTAAGAAGACAGCTCTATTGCTGACGAACAACTTTTGTTCTTCAGCAAGATAGAAGTAATACCCCTTAGTCTCTTTAGGATAACCGACAAAGAAACATTTGTCAGACCTAGCTTCAAGTTTATCCACTTTCAAACATTTGACATAGGTCGGACACCACCAAACTCTAAGCTGAGTGAGTACCGGTTTACGTCCTGTCCACATCTCATGTGGTGTTTTATTCACAAACTTACTAGAAACCTTATTAAGAATGTAACAGGCTGACTCGAGTGCATATCCCAAGAAGGATATCGGTAGACTTGCATAGCCCATCATGGATCGAACCATGTCTAATAAAGTTCGATTTCTCCTTTCTGACACACCATTATTTTGTGGTGTACTAGAAGGAGTCCACTGGGAGAGTAACCCATTCTCTCCTAGATAAGTCATAAACTCACTGGTGAGGTATTCACCTCCTCTATCTGATCGAAGAGTTTTAATACTCTTTTCAGTTTGTTTCTTTACTTCATTAAGGAATAGTTTGAACATTTCAAACGATTTTGACTTATGTTTCATAAGATAGACGTACCCATACCTAGATAGGTCGTCTGTAAACGTAATAAAATGTGAGTATCCATCTCTTGCTTTTGTGCTCATTGGCCCACATACATCAGTATGTACAAGGGTCAATAAATCACTAGCTCATTCACCTTTTCCGGTAAAAGGTGATTTGGTCATCTTTCTAAAAAGACATGACTCACAAGTTGTCAATAATTCACAATCATTAACATTGAGGAATCCCTCTTTACTTAACCTGTTCATCCTATTCTTATTAATATGACCTAGCCTATGATGCCAAAGGTAGACATCTGTGACCTTATCTATTCTAGAGCGCTTAGTTGACTTGTACATTACATTAACAGGCTGTGACAATAAATAGATGTCATTGCTCAATCGTCCATTCATTACAGTAACATCATTCATAATGATATCACAAGAACATTTCTTTATTTAAATTTCATAACCGTTCATGGACAAAAGGCCTACGGAAATTACATTCAATAAGAATGTAGGACAATAGTGACAATCACTCAAGACAACTACATGAGAATTGAAAATAAGTTTGAGATTTTCTAAAGCTAGAACTGGAACAGATCTTCCATCTCTAATATTCAGGAATCTCTCGCTGTTTCCAAATCTCTCATTGACCTGAAGTCCTTGCAACGAATTGCATATATTAAACGGACTTTCAGTATCTAATATCCAGGTCGAATTATCATATATAGAGAAATTACAAGGTATTATCATATAAATACCTTGATCAGCAACTGATTGCCCTTTTATCTTGTTTGGCCTGTTCGAGTCAAGTGAGGCAAGGTACTGAGGATAATTCCTCTTCCAATGCCCTTGATTCTTACAGTAGAAGCACTCTGCCTTACTTTGATCAGCCTTCACCTTCTTGGTCTGACTTGGCCTAGCACGTTGCACTTTTTTCTTTTGATTCTTTTTTTTTTTCCTTTTTTAAAGGGACGACGCCCTCCAAAAGAACCTTCCACTAAATTCACCGACCTTTTTAAGAGCTGGTGATCCTTCTCAAATGTCTGTAGTAAATCCAACAATTGGTAATAATTTACTACAAGTTTCGTCATACGAAAGTGAGTAAGGAATGGGCGGTATGATCATGACAAGGAATTCAGTATTGCATCTTTCCCCAATTGGTCATGTAGGGAAAATCCGAGAGTGCTCAGGCGCTCTATCAACTCGATTATGTGCAATACATGATCAGTTATGAGGCCCCATCCTTCATCCGGGCGCTGATAATGGCACAACTAGTTTTGTGCCTTTCAACGTCGTCGGGAATGTCGAAAGATTCATTCAACACTTGAACAATTTCTTCCGTCTGTGCATTCTCGAACCTGTGACTGAACTCGTCGTTCATTGCAGCGAGCATAATGAAATGGACAGTGATACGGTCACTTAGCCACTTCTGATAAGTATCTCTGACTGTACCCCGTGCATTAGCAGCGGGCTGCTCGGTGCCGGATCCGTTATCACATAAATGATCCGTTCATGCTCTAGCACAATCTTAAGTTTCCTAAACCAGTTGTTAAAATTAGGTTCAGTCAACTTGTCATTATCCAACAATGAACGAAGTGACAAACTAGTGGTCATTTCTGCATAAAAAGAAAATCGGCTATTAGTATATGAATTGACAATACCCTAAAGACTTGGACTTTAGTCTAAAGGTACTTCCACTATTTTATACAAATTTGTAGCCTCTACCTCAAATTCGAAGAATTATACTTAACTCTTTAGTGGGCACTAGAACCCAATAGATCACATATGGACCCGAGTGTGGCTCGGCTAACCCATATGTACCTATTGGTAGGTTCTGAACCAATTGTTTCACCAAACAATTTCTAGTGATAATTTTGCCCCAGTCTCTTCGGCAGGCGTGTGGCACCTCCACTGAAAATCTTAGTTAGGTCCAACCATTAAATGACAGGATTTCGTGTAATCTACTAATAGATAATCAAGCCCGAGTGTGGCTCGGCTCACCTGATCACCTATTGAAGGTACACTCGACTCATCATATATTGAATGACAACTCCAATGCCCGATAAGCACCAGGCGTGTGGCGCCTCCAATGATTATCGAAACATTGGACTTATTATCACCCAACTTAATGGGAGGCTATGACCTAGTTATCCCCATAACTATTTCATTTTAAGGACCTAATAATTTTAGAGGGTTTGATTTAATTGAGAACAGATGAGAAGAATCGGTTAATCTAGATCCTCCCACTGACTTCATCAAGTCAGATTAATAAGAACTAGATTCAATCCAGTTAAGGAGGTACCTAAATCAGTCATACTAATTTTTATTAAAGGCATGGGTCAAGTCAAATCATTAAGTGATCCAATCAAAATGTGACTGACCATGTCAGCCAGGTAAGTGAGATCGGTGGAAGGGATATGCCATTAACTCGACAAAGACGAATCAGTGCGAGTAGCTCCCAATTAAAAACCACCGGTCAAAACTGCCAAACTTACCTTAGACACCGACTGGTTAATCAATTTTGATTTGATTACTCAAATGACTCGGGCTCAACCTCTGAGCCTCAATCAAGTTCCATCTTGGTCTAATCAAAGACATGAAATTTGATCAACTACAACTATTGTATTTGATCTAGAGTTTTCTTGACCTAATCTAGTTACTACTTAATTAGATTTGATCAATTAACTCTAATTAGATCATGTTTGATTCTAACCCTAGGTCTAACACAATCTTAAGAACTTGATTTGAGCTAATCCAAATGCCCCAAGAATTATGCAATGTTATTGAATTGAGTTCACAATTCTAGATCTAGGTTTTCATATCACTTAACTCTTAATTAAGTGTAAGCTTATGAAAATTTCAGATAATTGCATATTCTTTTAATTACATATTAATTACAAAGTTTCAGTTCTTAAAATTTATTTTCAGATCTGAGAGTTGCAATTAATCATGTTTATTTCAGATTTAATTCATGTTTAAATCTTAGATGATTTATGTTCATATATCATATATACAAAACTAATATGAATTAACTTAAACAACATACATCATATGCATTTGTTTTCATATTTGATTTGTTATACAAAATCAGAAAATAAATGAATCATAAATTTCATTTAGATCTAATCTAAACAAGTTTATGATTTCAGATTTATTCATGTTCTTTATGTCACATATACATCAACATGAATTTACCTAGATCTCATGCATCATATGCAATTGATTTTCAAATCTGATTAATCATGCAAAATCAGTAACTAAATCATTCATAAATACTCTTTAGATCTGATCTAAACATATTTATAAATCTCATATTTAATTACAAACATTAAAACATATTTTAATCTACCTTTCGTTGTTCATCTTCAAGGATCAATCATAGTGGCATCCCTACACACCATAGGAGATCCCATCGAATGGGAAAAAAGGGTAACGAACCCTTCTTTCTCCTATGATCGGACGTCCTGGTGATTAATCCAATTAGATTACCAAACTACTCAGATTAATACAAAACTTGAGGTTAGTCTAAGCCAAATAGCAAACTCTCTAGGGGATGGAAAGAAAGATGAACTACCTAGTCAACCAGTGCCTAACCCTAGTAGACAACAAAATCAAGGTCAGAGAGGTCAGTATCAAATCGATTCTAATGGAAATCCGACCTATGAAGTCCAGGCAATTACCACTTTAAGGTCTGGCAAGCAAGTGGACAATAAAGTCCAACTTCCTGAACATGAAAAAGAAAATAAAAATGAATTCGATAAGAACCCTATTCAGAAGAGAGGTCAAGAACAGGATAAATCAGAAAAAAAGGAAGAACCCATAGAAAGGATCCCAGCAGCCGGTAATCCAGCTCCTTCCGCCCGTGATTTTTCCGCGATCCCTCCCATCTCACAGCTTCATCCCGTGCGGAAATAGGGGAGAAGAAAGGATCCCGCGCCCGTCCGCCCTCTTCTTGCTCCCATGATTAGTGCTCCAGCCCGTGATCCCAGCATTCCAAGCATCCATTTCTTTCCGCCTCAGCCTCTCATCCCGCGGCCAGCTTCCGGAGACCCAATCCCATCGATCACGCACCCCGGATGTTCCCTCTTCCGCATCTGCAATCGGCCGCCCATGATTCCTCCCCTAATTTCAGCACCTCGCGACTATAAGAGGAGGGGTGGAGAGGCCATCGAGGGGGGGGAGGACAGCTCGGTTTGGGTGGTGGCCGGCGGGTCCAAGGAGGAGGAGGGGAGCTCGGTTGAGAAGGAAAACAGAGCATTGCTCTATTCTTGGGGGGAAAGAATAAAAAAAAATATTTTATGTTCTAACGGGAGGGAGAAGCTTTTTGTTTTATTTTTTTTTGTTATTTGTAAAAGAGAAGAAACATTAGGTTTCCAATCTCCACTTTTATTTGTAATGAATTTTCTTTTTATCAAATCTATCATTTCTTTTTCAGGCAATCCTTGTTCTAGGTTCAAGTTAATTTATTTTTCTTTAATGCAATCTTTTAATTCTTCTTTGATGCAATACATTAAATTTTCTTTTATGCAATTTATGTTCTAGGCTTTTGATCTTCTTAGCACTTATTTTCATCCATTTTAATTTATGCCAAAATTTTTCTTTGAATAGTTAAACATTTCATGAATTTATAAATGCTCTTTGATTTGTAAGTATTTGTCTTTTTATTATTTTTAAATAAAGAAGATTCTCTGGTAGACCAGAAAATTAGTCAATATCCTCAAAATAATGTTTTTCTTCTATCATTCAAAAGTCGATTTCGAATCGGAGTGAACGTTTTAATTTTTATGCAACTCCAATCGCCTCCCTGTGGATCGACCTCTTACAACCGCTATTCTTCGAGTAGGAAAGATAAGAGTAAAATTAAATTAAACTTTGTTTGTCGGTTCTAACAACGATTTGTTTAGCATATTTTTAGTTAGACAGGAACGAACGAATAGAATTTTGGCGCCGTTGCTGGGAAGGCAAATCGAGAAGCAAGAACGATCACGAAGATCAAATTGAATTTTGGATGCCCGGAGTGAACGCACTCCGGTAGTAAGTTTTTATTTTTCCTTATTTTGATTATTTTTAGTTAATAATTTCGTAGTTATTAAATTCTGAAATTTGAAATTCAAAATTTAAAGTTTTTTTTAAAAAAAAGTAAAAAAATTAAAATTCAAAAAAAAATTAAAAAAAAATTGAAAAAATTTCCAAAATTCAAAAATTCAAAAATTTAAATTCAAAAGATGAATTCTGAGATTCAAAATTTGAAATTTAAATTTTAAAAAAAAAGGTAAAAAAAATTAATTAATTAAATCAAAAAATTTAAAAAAAAATTATTATTTTTGCTAGTAATTGATAGGGTGCAATCCCCCGAGGTTATCATACCTTTATTAGGGCTCCTCACGGAGTAATCTTCAGAGCTTATTCAACGAGCATTCGGAGATTGACTGACGCATAAGGATTGTGTTTAGTTTATATTCAAGTTATTGCTATATAAAAATTTAAATAAAAAAAATTAATAAAAAAAAAATTTGCTTGCTCATTTAATCAGTACAACCTAATGACATTGTGACGCAATCGGGGTGGGCTGCAGAATTTTTTTCTTCTTGAGGATGGCTGAATCTTTCTTCTCTTTTTTTTTTTTTTTCAAGCAATGGCAATGGAGGCTAGGGTTCTTTGTGGTGGAAGGAAGGAGGAAGAAGATGGGTTGCTGGTTGGTGAGATTGGGTTCAAGGAGGGTCAGCCAATGGACCAAAATTAGGCACCAATTTTGTGGGGGCTGAAATTGGCTAGACCAATTTTTTTAGGCTGAATTGGGTTGTGTGGAGTCCTAATGGCAATAGGACTTAGAGGAGGACGTGGGAAAGGAGTCTTGGGCGTGAGGGAGGTGCTGAAATGCTGATGTGGCACTCAAGGAGGGTGCACACAAGGGGTGGAGGCGTGAGAGCAAAAGAAGGGATAAGGATAACTTGAGTTTGTTAGGGAAATCTCATCCAAAACCAACCCAATTTCAAATGGCATGAAGGGGAGGCGTCCCACCTTCCCTCAGCCCCTTTGGCATCGCACCAGCAAGAGGAGTAGCCTCTCTTCACGCAAACAAATCATAATTTCGAAATCCAAAAGAAAAACTAACTTCATTTTTTTTTTTTTTTTTTTTTTTTGCTAGCAACGGGCATATCATACTACACGGGTACGAATACACCCAGCAAAAACTAACTTCATTCATCATACCCTTCTTTATATAGAAAGAAAGGTTGGCACAGAATTTTAAATTGGACTCCTAATTACATGAGGACTCAATTCAAAATTTAAATTTTCTAATTGACCAATCAAAGGCCTTGACACCTAAGCCTAGACACCTAGGAATCCATTCCTTATGGCGTGTGGATTGAAACTCATCAAAAGAAATTCAGCCGCATGCCACGAGTTGGAATCTAGGTGGAACTCCTTCTCGGGTACCAACATCAGCATGAAGTTCGGGAGACTCCTCAAATTTCATCTGATCTCCAAATTTTATGTTCTTATAGTCATTGGAAAGCTACGGATGTCTACTTTCCAACAAAATTTGAATCAACTTAATCAGACTTCTGTAGCTTCCAAAATCTTCAAAATACCACATGGTGTTCAATCTGTCACGGATTTCAACTGGATTTGAACTCTGAATTTCTTCCACATGTGAGAGATCTTCATGGTTGAACTTCTCCACGTGATGAGTGATGATCTTCACGGCATTAGAAATCCTTCTTAATGGCACTCAATTATAAGGACTCAATCTTAAACACATGGACTCAATCCTCTCACATAAGGACTCAATTTCACTCATACGACTAAACTAAATTCTCCACACATGACCCAATATGACTTGACTCAATCCTTGCATAACATGGACTCTTTTGATGCCACTTGGCATTCAATTGCAAACATAAAGCAGCAAATTGCAAACCCAAAATAAGAACTCAAATAAACCCAAAATAAAAGGACTCAATGTGACCAAAATAAAATAGACTCAATCCAATTAAATGCTAGAAATTACGAACCCAATGTGTTTTCGGGCACTCCCAAGCAAGAATCCAAACTCGACGTACATCCATTATGATTTGGGCTTGTGCTCCTGCATCAATTCGCCCCTTCTGGAAAAAAGACTCGACTCCGTCGAGTTTCACAACTGATAGAGCTTGTGGAAGTTTGGGTTTAGCTGTTGGACTTCCTCCGTCTTTAATCATGAGCGATCTGAATTTAGTCGGTCCTCCAATGAAAAACTTCTGAAATCCTCCTCGGTGGGTGGACACTATCTGAACAACTAGGATGTCCTCAATGATGTCCGTCGGGGCTGATCGTCGAAGAAGTGAAGATGGTACAGATGGGATGTCTTCATCTTCAACATAGTGAGCATCATAGGGCTGCAACTCTTCAACATAGAAGATGGGGCTAACCTGCAAATCATCTGGTAACTCGAGCACAAAGGCCTTGGGTCCCATCCACTTCAGCACCTTGAAGAATTCGACTTGGCAAGGTTGAAGCTTCTGAAAATTTCTGCATTCAACACTCAACCACATCAACACAAAGTTTGCTTCCTTGCGCAGGGTCGGCAAATAGAACTTATCCTCCACCATGGTGACTGTTTTGACGTAGCCAAAGTGACCACCAAGGTCTCCGCCATGGACCTTTCGAACAATATGATCACCAAGTGAAGTCTCAACATTCAAAAGAGTTAGAACATATGAATTTTGACTGAGGGCATCAGCAATAAAATCTTCTGCATGCGGCCCATGCTTCAGGACTTGGCGGTGAAGCTCCTCATGTTCTCTAGGATTCAGCCGGTATGCAGGAAGATTCGGTAAACTTGAACCGGGCACCAAATCTATGGAATGTTGGATGTCCCTCATCGGTGGAAGCTCCTTGGGAAGGTCCTCAGGGGTTACATCAGAGAAATCATCCAATATAGACTTGAAATCAGGAGGAACAACTTCTGAAATTTCAGCCCCAACTTCCCTAGCCATTAGTGCATACATGACCCCAATCTCTCGGCTACAAGCTTCAAACTTTCTCATGGTTAAAACCCGTTGGATTATCAGATTTTCAGAGGTAAAATCAGTGATCCTAAGGGGCTTTAACACAACTCTTTTGTTGGCACAATATAGAGAATAACAATTGGATCGACCATCATACTCGACACTACGATCATACAACCAAGGTCTTCCTAGAAGAAGATGGCACGCTTTCATGGGCAGAACATCGCACCATACTTCATCTCGGAGGTCCTTACCAAGTGAAAAACTGATCAAGCATCTTTGTTTAACAGGGATGGAGGAGTCTTCGATCCAACTTACCTGATACGGCTTTGGATGCGGTACCGGTTTCAGATTCAGCTTTTTCAGCACTTCTTCGGAAATGATATTCATGCAGCTTCCATTGTCAATGATGAGGTTTAGAGACTTGTTGGCATGCTCGACGCGAGTGTGGAAGATATTGGTGCGCCTCCAATCTTCCTCCACGTTCTCCTCCAGCTTGCAACCCGTAAGAACCCGCCGCACGACGCACACAGGTAGATCTGAAGCTTCTAACTCCACCGCAGGGGCTTCTTCATCATGTTCTTCGTTTCCTTCATTTCCCTCTTCATCAGCGGGCTGAGAGGGAGGAGTGACTTCAGAGGGTCCTATGATCTCATCCTCCTCGCATACCAATGCAAATCGTTGGTCTCGGGTAGGACAAACAACGGCGAAATGGCCTCGCCCGCCGCACTTGTAGCATTCAACAGGATTCTTCCCTTGCGGTGTGGATTGTGGCATAGGACCTTTACCCTTTTCATTAGCCCTTGGAGCACCCCTTTTCTGATATGTGCTTCTATTTACAGAGGTTTCAGATCTGAAAGCAGGGGCGTTACCTCGAGGAAATGGAACTCCTCGGTTGGTGCTGCGCTCGGGAAATCGTCGTACAACTGGTGCTTGCGCAGGGCGTCTTTGTCGTAGCTGCGATTCAACTCGAATGGCGAGTTGGTATGCCTCCTCTAGGCTGAAGATGCGCGTTGTCATTAGCTCCCTCTTGATGTCATCCCTCAGCCCGGATCGGTACCGAGTTAGGGACTGTCGATCCGTCTCCGTGAGGTTGCTGCGGATCATCAACTCATGGAATCGGGCCGTATACTCCTCTACGGAAGAGCTTCCTTGACGAAGTTTCAGAAGTTCTTCGAAGAGTGTCTCCTCATAATCAAGGGGAAGATACTTTTCCTTCAAACGAAGTTTCATCTCCTCCCAATCATTGATAGGGGGCTGTCGGAGTCGATGAAGCTTCTCTTCAACGCTATGCCACCATATGCGTGCTTGGCCCTTGAGCTTCATCTTCACGAATCGCACCTTGGTTTCATTGGGCATGCTGAACCATTCGAAGTAGTCTTCGAGAGACATCAACCAATCCTGGAAGTAGGTTGGGTCCATGCTTCCGCTGTAATCAGCAACTTCTACACGAACCCGCTTCATGACATCGTCGAGATCATGGCGCTCCCGCTGATTTTGATGAACATAGGGGTTCCTGAAATTATTCCCCATACGAGGAATGTTTGGAGGGGGCATCCGCTGATCCCTAGGTGGCCTTTGGGGTGATAGACCCCTGGGGGAGAATGCTTCAACATCGGGGTCTCCTCCAAATGGCACTTCTGAATTTTCAGGTTGCGCGGGGACAGCATGTTCATCTTCAAGATTGTTTGGCTCGGGGAAGAGACGATCCCAAACAACTTCCACCTTCTGATTCAAGGCCGCCACTTGCCGGATGAGCTCGGCCATCATCTCAGCACGTTGTTGTTCATTGTTGTAGGGGCGACCACTTCTGGTACTCATGGCGACAAGGATTCGCTCTGATACCAATTGACGCAATCGGGGTGGGCTGCAGAATTTTTTTCTTCTTGAGGATGGCTGAATCTTTCTTCTCTTTTTTTTTTTTTTTCAAGCAATGGCAATAGAGGCTAGGGTTCTTTGTGGTGGAAGGAAGGAGGAAGAAGATGGGTTGCTGGTTGGTGAGATTGGGTTCAAGGAGGGTCAGCCAATGGACCAAAATTAGGCACCAATTTTGTGGGGGCTGAAATTGGCTAGACCAATTTTTTTAGGCTGAATTGGGTTGTGTGGAGTCCTAATGGCAATAGGACTTAGAGGAGGACGTGGGAAAGGAGTCTTGGGCGTGAGGGAGGTGCTGAAATGCTGATGTGGCACTCAAGGAGGGTGCACACAAGGGGTGGAGGCGTGAGAGCAAAAGAAGGGATAAGGATTAACTTGAGTTTGTTAGGGAAATCTCATCCAAAACCAACCCAATTTTAAATGGCATGAAGGGGAGGCGTCCCACCTTCCCTCAGCCCCTTTGGCATCGCACCAGCAAGAGGAGTAGCCTCTCTTCACGCAAACAAATCATAATTTCGAAATCCAAAAGAAAAACTAACTTCATTCATCATACCCTTCTTTATATAGAAAGAAAGGTTGGCACAGAATTTTAAATTGGACTCCTAATTACATGAGGACTCAATTCAAAATTTAAATTTTCTAATTGACCAATCAAAGGCCTTGACACCTAAGCCTAGACACCTAGGAATCCATTCCTTATGGCGTGTGGATTGAAACTCATCAAAAGAAATTCAGCCGCATGCCACGAGTTGGAATCTAGGTGGAACTCCTTCTCGGGTACCAACATCAGCATGAAGTTCGGGAGACTCCTCAAATTTCATCTGATCTCCAAATTTCATGTTCTTATAGTCATTGGAAAGCTACGGATGTCTACTTTCCAACAAAATTTGAATCAACTTAATCAGACTTCTGTAGCTTCCAAAATCTTCAAAATACCACATGGTGTTCAATCTGTCACGGATTTCAACTGGATTTGAACTCTGAATTTCTTCCACATGTGAGAGATCTTCATGGTTGAACTTCTCCACGTGATGAGTGATGATCTTCACGGCATTAGGAATCCTTCTTAATGGCACTCAATTATAAGGACTCAATCTTAAACACATGGACTCAATCCTCTCACATAAGGACTCAATTTCACTCATACGACTAAACTAAATTCTCCACACATGACCCAATATGACTTGACTCAATCCTTGCATAACATGGACTCTTTTGATGCCACTTGGCATTCAATTGCAAACATAAAGCAGCAAATTGCAAACCCAAAATAAGAACTCAAATAAACCCAAAATAAAAGGACTCAATGTGACCAAAATAAAATAGACTCAATCCAATTAAATGCTAGAAATTACGAACCCAATGTGTTTTCGGGCACTCCCAAGCAAGAATCCAAACTCGACGTACATCCATTATGATTTGGGCTTGTGCTCCTGCATTTAGTATTAAGCATTTGCATAAAATAATTTAAGGGCAAAACCCATTAAAAAGATAAGGTCGGAAAGTCATTACCTGTCCTTAGCCCAAAAATCACCACCTTGCATACATATCCTAAGCCAAATTAAATTAAAATCAACTAGACGTTGGTCTTAGGGTTTTCGAGCTCAATTAGGCTCTTGGAAAGAAGCGGCTGAAAGCCACTCCAGTGAGAATTTAGTAATTGGTGATGTCTAGGAAAGTTTTACAACAGTGAGAACTGTTACGGGTATTGTGGTATCGGTGTATCCCTTCTGGCACCACCACACACCCTGGAACTTTTCTGGTCACTAGTTACTGGATCGCTTAACTGGTAAGCTCAAGCTTAATCTGAAAGGGAGATTAGGAGCTGTATAATCTAGAGAGAATTTCAGAAACTTTTTAACCTGATAAATCTCTGTGCAACTAGATTTAAGAAGCTACTAAACCTCACTTAATTCTAAGACTAATAGGGTCAAATTGTTGTGTGGTGTTGGTTGTGGTCATCTGTGTCTAGCCCTTCTCTTCTCTTAGGATTTCGTTCATTTTAGGAGTCTCATCTGATGAATTGTTGATAATGTATGCATGGTAGAAGATCATTAAGGGATAAGTTAACCCCACTTGATCCTGAGATTGACAGAACTTTTCATCACAACTTGCGAACTGTAAACCAACTGTCAATCTCTACAATGGGTGAACACATTAGAACTTTGAATGAGTTGTTTGCACCCGCATCTGCTAGTCCCCCTACTTGCATAGTAATACCAATTAATAATGCAGCCCAATTCGAGATTCGGGCTGCAACAATAAACATGTTACCCAAGTTTCATGGGTTCGAGAGTGAACAACCCTACATTCATCTAAACAAATTTTTGACAATCTGTCAAACGTTTAGAAATCAAAACTTAAATGAAAAGGGTATTAAATTAAGGTTATTTCCCATGACTTTAGAGGATCGTGCTGCTGCATGGTTGTATTCCCTTGCTTCAAATTCCATCACATCATGGGAACAACTATCTAGGAAGTTCATGGCTAAGTTCTATCCCATGGTAAAAACTGAAAAAATTAAGGATGCCATCAGAACTTTTAGAGAAAAATTTGAGGAGGAATTTTTCCAACTTTGGAAAAGATTCCATGATCTTTTGGTCAAGTGCCCGCACCATGGGCTTGATAAGGCTGATCTGGTCCACTTCTTTTATAAAGGACTAACTCTGACACATAGAAACATGATTGAGTCCATGCACAAGGGTAGGTTCATGAACCAAACCCCGGATCAAGCCTATAAATTTCTTGTTGACTTAGCTGAAAATGCCCAAAATTGGAGTAGCTATGGTGAGGAAGTAAATAGAGATGAGTTCGGATCTAGAAAACCAGGTAATTATGAAATGAAAACAGATCCAGAACTCAAAAATGTCATGTCCAATCTGGTGACTGGAATGAACAACTTAAGTAAAAAGTTTAATGCTTTCACTGTTTCCACTAGTTCGAGTTCATACAAAGAGTCGAATCTCGTCATGAAAGTGGATCACGAGTCATATAGTTTGTGTGTCTTGTGTAACAGTCCGGAGCATCTAGTGGAGTGCTGCCCTAATCTGCCCACCATAAAGGTCGAGCAAGCAAATGCTCTAAATTCATATAGTGCCTTTAAGAAGCCCACTCCCAACTCGTTCAGCCCAGTTTACCATCCTAATAATAGGTTCCACCCAAATTTTTCATACAAACAGAACGAACCTATTCAGCATCAAGGTGGTCCACCAGGTTATCAGAACAACTTCCCCAGGATAGGTCCATCACAAATGAACCAACCATTGGTTCCATCTGTACCTCCTTATAATGCCCCTATCCCACAGCAACCTTCACAATTAGAAACCATGATGGCTAATATGATGAAACAACAACAAAATTTTATCAAGCAACAACAACAGACCAATACAGCCCAAGCCCAGACTAACCAATTCCATGCGCAAGCGATTGCAAAACTTGAGGTTAGTCTAAGCCAAATAGCAAACTCTCTAGGGGATAGAAAGAAAGATGAACTACCTAGTCAACCAGTGCCTAACCCTAGTAGACAACAAAATCAAGGTCAGAGAGGTCAGTATCAAATCGATTCTAATGGAAATCCGACCTATGAAGTCCAGGCAATTACCACTTTAAGGTCTGGCAAGCAAGTGGACAATAAAGTCCAACTTCCTGAACATGAAAAAGAAAATAAAAATGAATTCGATAAGAATCCTATTCAGAAGAGAGGTCAAGAACAGGATAAATCAGAAAAAAAGGAAGAACCCATAGAAACATACAAACCTAAGGTTCCCTTTCCCAGTAGACTTCGGGACTCCAAGAAATAATCTAACTTTGATGAAATAATGGAAGTCTTTAAAACTGTTCAAATAAATATACCTTTCCTCGATGTCATACGACAAATTTTCTCCTATACAAAATTCTTGAAAGACCTCACCACGGTCAAAAGAAAAACCAACATTCCTAGGCAAGCTGTTATGGCTGCACAAGCCTCATCTCTCATTCAACAACAGATTGCCCCGAAATTCAAAGACCCTGGTTGCCCAACCATTGAAATAAAAATAGGAGAGACGATCATCCAGAGAGCTCTATTAGATTTAGGAGCCAGTGTGAACCTACTTCCCTACTATGTGTACCAAAAGTTAGGTTTGGGGGAATTAAAGCCTACAAATATTACCCTTTCCTTAGCAGATAGGACAGTGAAGTACCCCAAGGAGATTGTAGAGGATGTAATAGTGAAAGTAAATAAGTTTTACTATCCTGTGGACTTCGTTATCCTTGAGACTGAACCTGCAATACATCCAGACAGTCACACACCTATAATTTTAGGTAGACCTTTCTTAGCCACAGCAAATGCTGTGATCAACTGTCGAAATGGAATGCTGAAGTTATCTTTTGGCAACATGAAAGTCGAGCTTAATGTCTTCAACATAAGTAAACAACCACCAGACGACAAAGAAATCAATGAAGTTGACATGATTGAAAGTCTGGTTCAGGAGACTTTCTTACAAACTTATAATAAGGACTCTTTAGAAGCTTACCTTGCCCATTCCGAGGAAGGGGTCAAGCATGCGCCCCTTAGTTCTGTTCCCCTTATGAGCATAGATCGTCATCAGCCGACTGTTCTTCATCGGACTCTTCCAAAACCATTCTTAGATAATAGTTGAAAAAAAAAGGGGGGATTTACATTTTGTCTAGCTGAAGACATAAAACTTAGCGCTCTTGAGAGGCAACCCAACATGTAATTTTCAAAAAAAAAAATTCAATACATTACTAACATGCAGGTTTGGGGGTTTTTGGCCCCAATTGTCACTTTACCCACCCATATCAGATAACTTCTCCTCTGTCCTATTACTGCTTTAAATTTTCTTTAACATTGAGGACAATGTTAGATTTAGGTATGGAGGTGAGAATATTTTTGATTTTTCAACCTAAAATAATAAAAAAAGATTTAAAATCAAGAATATTTTTGATTTTTCAAAAAAAAAGATTTAAAAAAAAGAGAGAAGGAATTTCAAATTTTTAACTCAAATTCTAATCTTTTTGGCTGTCCAAACTAGGAATTGCTTTGACAATAACTTTGAGTTAAGGAATATGATAGCAGTTCTAGTTTGAGTTTTCGTCCCACCTATCTTCTGCTAACATGATAGAAGACGATTTAGCACCTACACGTAAGCACATGAATAGTGGGGTATGTATACTTGCAACTAATATGAATACTTTTAATCTTCGGGATAATTTAAAGTTATATGTGTGATGAACACCCTAATCAAAAAAAAAGAAGATAAAATAAAATAAAATAATGAGTTTATTTTAAGTCTTCTCACTGAGTAACCGGGCCTCTTGCCTGGCAAGCAGCGAGTGTTCGCGTAAAAAGGTGAGGATGGTTGAGATTAAACTCTGAGTGACTAATTTGGCCTTGAAGCCTAGTTAACTTGAGTTATTAAGCCTGTTAGGGTGTCTCTATACCTAGTGCCCTGAGCCATCTAGATCGGGAGTTATTGGCCTAACACTCGCTACATGGGTCAGCTACAAAGCTTAATAAGGCTAGATATTGCACAAGTCATTCTTCTTAGCATTCAGTCTGATAAAAAAATAAATAAATAAATAAATATGGGGTGTTCATTACCATTTAACTCTAGAAAGTCTTGAAAATTGGAGTGATCATGTTGGAAGTCTTGAAAACACCTATTTATATGATACTATCTTGCACCTCATTACATTCTTGACTTGTTAGCAGATAGATGGGGTGTAATGAAACTTGAGTTAGAGTCTGTTTAAATATGATAGCAACAAGTCTCTATTATCCTTGCAATTCTAGTTTCGTACAGTAATACTTGTTCAAATTTCGAGTTAAAAATTGGAAATCCCTGACTAATGAAGTTTGTGGGTAACTTCACTGCAAACCCTCACGAGACAACACTCGTCCACTAGGGTAACCTAGGGGTTTAACAGCTTGTTGCACGTGCTAAGTGCAATCGTAATGCTCTACGAAAGTGAGTATTTATCTTAGTATATTTATAAAATAAAGAACACTTTTGCACTCTTATTTTATCATTTTCGCACTAAATTGCTAGAGACTAGCAATAAGCTAGTTGGGGGGTGTGATGAAAGCACAAAAGTACAATCGTCGTACCATCTTAATTAGTATTATAGTTAATCTTTAATGATAAAATTAATTAATTAACGTTGTATTTGTGTTTGAGTGCAAGGAATCCAAGAGACCCAAATAACATTGGGTTTCAGCCCAATGCCCGGCAGCCCGAACTCAACAAATTCTCCAGCTGCCATGCAAGCATGAAATCCCACGCCGTCCATCAGATCACCTTCCAAATCAGTCCCGCATCAAGGCCCCGCGAACATTTCCTTCTCAGCCATCTGCAATCATCAACATCCCGAATAAATCCACTCCGATCGGATCCTCCACGCCATCAACGCAATCAAAGAAACGTCCCAGCTCCTTCCCAAATGAAGCCATCAACGCCCGCGTCCCAATCCTCCACGCCATCAACGCGATCAATCCGTTCGTCCGCGTCACTCCCAGGCACCCGTTCAAACGCAGCCCAGCTTCTCCAAGTGACCCCGCGGCCAGCGTTGCAACCTCCCATCCACCGGATCCACGTTCTCCCCTCTTCCGTGATCCCAGCGCCTCACAGCCGATCCAGCCGTCCGCCTCTTCCGCGTTTCTTCCTTCCGCTATCCATCCCAGCCACCCGTGAAGGAGGAAACCAGCAACACCCGTTTCAGCCGCCTGTGATTCTCCCCCAAGCATCTTCCGTGATCCCGGCGATCCCGCACCATGTCTCCTTTCTTCCACGCCCAGCAGCCTGTGTTCTTCACGCGGTGAACCTCCCAGCGTCCTAGCAGCCGGTAATCTAGCTCCTTCCGCCCGTGATTTTTCCGCGATCCCTCCCATCTCACAGCTTCATCCCGTGCGGAAATAGGGGAGAAGAAAGGATCCCGCGCCCGTCCGCCCTCTCCTTGCTCCCATTATCAGCGCTCCAGCCCGTGATCCCAGCATTCCAAGCATCCATTTCTTTCCGCCTCAGGCTCTCATCCTGCGGCCAGCTTTCGGAGACCCAATCCCATCGATCACGCACCCCGGACGTTTCCTCTTCCGCATCTGCAATCGGCTGCCCGTGATTCCTCCCCTAATTTCAGCACCTCGCGATTATAAGAGGAGGGGTGGAGAGGCCATCGAGGGGGGGGAGGAGAGCTCGGTTTGGGTGGTGGCCGGCGGGTCCAAGGAGGAGGAGGGGAGCTCGGTTGAGAAGGAAAACAGAGCATTGCTCTGCTCTTGGGGGGAAAGAATAAAAAAAAAATATTTTATGTTCTAACGGGAGGGAGAAGCTTTTTGTTTTATTTTTTTTTTGTTATTTGTAAAAGAGAAGAAACATTAGGTTTCCAATCTCCACTTTTATTTGTAATGAACTGTCTTTGTATCAAATCTATCATTTCTTTTTCATGCAATCCTTGTTCTAGGTTCAAGTTAATTTATTTTTCTTTAATGCAACCTTTTAATTCTTCTTTGATGCAATACATTAAATTTTCTTTTATGCAATTTATGTTCTAGACTTTTGATCTTCTTAGCACTTGTTTTCATCCATTTTAATTTATGCCAAAATTTTCCTTTGAATAGTTAAACATTTCATGAATTTATAAATGCTCTTTGATTTCTAAGTACTTGTCTTTTTATTATTTTTAAATAAAGAAGATTCTCTGGTAGACCAGAAAATCAGTCAATATCCTCAAAATAATGTTTTTCTTCTATCATTCAAAAGTCGATTTCGAATCAGAGTGAACGTTTTAATTTTTATGTGATGACCCAAAGATTGATTTAAAGATTGATTTTGATGATCACAAAACCTTGAAGTATAAATACTAATGTTTGTGTTGCAAGGAGAAAGATATTTATTTTGCAAGGAACATAGCAAGTTGGATGAATACAAGAAGGCCTCCAAAGCTCTCAAGAAAAGTTGGAAGAAAGCTACAATTTATTGGCCCAAGTTTCAAGTTTAAAGTATTCAAGTTGGAGGAGCAAATTCTAAAGAAAAATTCAAAAGAATAGTTCTCGAGTCGACTCCTCGAAAATTCGAGTCGACTCCGATACATGCCGAGTCGACTCCCAACGTTTCCGAGTCGACTCAAAAGGGTAATAGAGGAAAGACAGAACAAAGAATTTTAGACCCTGCAATCGAGCCGACTCCAGAGGACCACGAGTCGACTCCGAAGTCAGGCGAGTCGACTCCTAATTGTGCAAGAGTCGACTCCCAGAGAAAAGCAAGGCAAAAAGTCAGAGAGACAATTTCGGACACTGAGAGCCGAGTCGACTCCCGCAAAGTCCGAGTCGACTCCGAGGCAGTTCAACTCCAAAGACAGAGGATCAGTTTTCGAGCTCTGAGAGCCGAGTCGACTCGAAGAGAATCCGAGTCGACTCGAGGAAGAAAATCAGAAAGTATGTCCTCTGGATTCCTGAGAATGAGCCGACCCCCAAGTGCCCGAGTCGTCTCCAGCTATTGGCGAGTCGACTCCAGTCTGGTCCGAGTCGACCCGAGGACAAGGCATGCACATTAATTCAAATTTGGAACAGTGGCCGAGTCGTCTCCAGTCAAGCACGAGTCGACTCCTGCAACAGGCGAGTCGACTCCAGATCGAGCGAGTCGACTCCGATCCCAACGAAAATATTGTCAGGAGGTACAGACTGTGTCCAACGGCTCTATTTTTGTCTCTAACGGCTAGATTTTTGGTTCCACGCCATCTAAAGCTATAAAATCAAGAGGAGAGCTAGGGGAGAAGGGATCGAAGTGGGAGAGAACACTTAGGAAAGAGATCTCAAAGAAGAATCTCACAAAAAGCACAAAAGGGCCATTCAAAGCAAAATAGAGAGAAGAAGAGCATCCGAGTGAATCCCAAAGCTTCCTCTCCAACTGTGTGCTGCCTCAGTGATCCTCTACATCGTGCGAAATCAGAAGAGGGTCAAGTAAAGAAGAAGCCGAGTTTCCTCATCTACACAACTTGTTTGAGGGCTTCTCTTTACCTGTTTGTTTATATTATTATATTTGCTTGTTTAAGAAGCTTTGATTTGTTTTAAATTCGTGTTCTAATATCTTGTAACTTGATTCAATCAAGGGATTGAATCAAGGGGTTAAGGTTTGTTGGTGAGCCAAAGGGAAAACCAACATTGTAAGGTTGTGGTTGGTGAGCCTTTGGGAAAACCAACTGGGTTGATTGTGAACCCGGAAAATAATCGTTGTAAGGTTGTGGTTGGTGAGCCTTTGGGAAAACCAACTGGGTTTGATTGTGAACCCAGAAAAATAATCGGTTGGTTCTAGTCGGTGAGCCTGTGAAAACCGACCGAGTTCGTTGTGATCTCGCAAAACAACAAGTTGGGTTGTGAGCTTGTAAAACAACCGGCTGTAATCTGGAGGATTATAGTGAAATTTCCAAGAGGTCTTGGAGAGTGGATGTAGGTGCTGGGGTGCACCGAACCACTATATGTTTGTTGTGTTTGTGATGCTTTTTGTCATTGTCTAACTTGCTCACTTACTTACTTAGATAAATTGCTTGCTTAACTCTTATCCGCGCATCCTTTAGTTGCAAGCATATTCAATTTACTTAATCAAGTCTCATTCAATAAATCAAACTGTTGCTAAGTTTAAATTCCACTGTGCATCTATACAACTTAGCATAATTAATTGAAAAGTTTTAAAAGTAGTATAAAAGTTTTAAAAGACCCAATTCACCCCCCCCCTTGGGTTGTATCTACTGGGCAACAAGTGGTATCAGAGCAGGTGCTCTAAGATTAATTATTGATCTCACGATCAAGAGCCAAAGATCATGACAACTCAAATAGATAGTTTTCTAGGAGAAGGACACTTAATTGATACACCTCCACTATTTAATGGCATAAACTATACACATTGGAAAGCACGCATGCGCATTTTCATACAATCACTTGATTATAATTTATGGAGCATTATAGTCAATGGAACACACACAAACACTAGTCATAATGAGAAAATGGTTCAACAAAATTCAAAAGCCATGAACCTATTATATTGTGCATTAGATAGGAATGAGTTTAATTGCAAATCTTCTTGCATGACTGCTAAAGAAATATGGAATATGCTTGAAGACAAATATGAATGCACTAACAAATCTGAAACATCATGTGTAGAAGAAGAGCAGTATCATATTGCAAATCCATGCTTCATGGCACATGAGGTACATACTGAAACTGAAAGCAATTTTACATTTGATGAACTTCACGATGCCTTTTCTGATTTGTATTTAGAATATAAGAAACTTATTTGTAAGAACAAGAACTTGAAGAATGAAAATCAAATTCTAATAGATGAAAAACTGAAACTAACTAGTAAAACTGAAATCTTAATTAAAGAAAATCAAGAACTAAATCAAAGAAATCAACTTCTCACTGAAAGCCATGATAAACTTAAGAAAAACAATGAATTACTTTTAGAAGATAACATAAGATTAACTAAAGAAGTTGACAAATTAAAACCTGTTGTTGAAAGATTTACCTTCAGCTCTGAAAAATTGAACCTAATGATAAATAATCAAAGAGCTGAATTTGATAAAGTTGGATTAGGATATCAACCTTGGTACACCCAAAAATCTTTCAAGAATATGTTTGTTAAAACAGTTTTTAATTATTCTAAAACTGATTCCTATAATACTGATAAACAGGAACAAAAGCCAAGTAAAATCTCTTCTATTGTTCCTAAATCTATACATTACAAATTTGATGAACCTAAAAGGCAAAAACAGAAAACTGAAGGTTTATCTACTACTTATGTTAGATCTATGTTTGTTAAATTCAACAAGAGGATACAGAAATACATCCCTTGTAATCCTAAAATCTGTAAATTTATGGACAAAATAGCTATTAAGAAAATATGGGTTCCAAAAGGAACAATTATAGCTAACCTACAAGGACCCAAAAGAGCTTGGGTTTCTAAGTTGAAAATATGATTATTTTTTAGCAAGTATGTCTAGCTATCCAAGGTTCTAATGAAAGATGTTATCTAAACAATGGGTGCTCTAGACATGTGTTAAAGAATTGAATTTAAAATGTAATTAAGAAGAATGATTTAAATGAAAGAAATAATGAAATAAGTAATTCTCGCATCCTCTCGTATTGAAATTACTTTATTAGTTGATTAAAACATAACTTGCAAGTATTAATCATTTTTGTGATATAAGTGATATTTTTTGGTATGAAAAGAAAATATATTCAAATCACTTCATTTTATAGTATTCTCTACTCACTATTGGATAAGTTGCTCAATGATTAATTAATTTATTAAAAATAACTCTATGAATTCTCTATATGCTTGATTAAGAATTTTTATCCATGGCATTATTTTTATTGATCATAAATATGAGAATGTGTACTTGGTATACCTTTGAATATATGTATTTAAATACTAAGATCAAAGAATCCTTTTTGGCATGTAAACTTACCTTATGCTAGTATGGACCTAATTTCAAAAGACCTTGTCATTGGTTTACTTAGATTATCTTCTGCAAGGTCAAAGTTTGTTATGCATGTTAACTAAGGAAACAAACAAGAATCAATTTCTAAATCTAAGGATGTTGTTTCCATCACTAAGTTTTCAAAAGCTTACATTGGATTTGTTCTTGACAAATAAAATTGAAGTATTTTTTGTATTTGCTAAATCTTGTAAAAGTGTTTCAAATGAAAAAGGTTTCCAAACTGTGAAGATAAAGAGTATCATGGCACAGTGGTGAAAACCAAAATCCTGATAAAGTTTATACAGAAAATAATATTAAATTCAATCATTTCAGCACCAAGGACACCTTAAGTAAAATAGTGTTAATGGAACTCTTGAAGAAATGAAAAAGACAATGGTGTATGATAGTCATCTACTTAAATGATTTTTGTTAAAAGCTATCATCACTGCTTGTCATACATATGATTTCTATTATATCTATTTTTGATGAAAACTCCTTTTTGATCTTCTGAAAAATAGAAAATGAACTATTGCATATCTTTCATATTTTTCAGTCGTACATGTTATGCTTGATATGTTCTTATGAAAATAATGCCAAATCTGATAAAGATATTTCTATCCTTGGATATCATTCATCAAGCCATGCATATAGAACATTCAATGAAAAGATTCGAGTTGTAGAAATATCAATTCATTTTATTCTTTATGAGACTAATGTTTTATTATCAAGATACTAAAATTAAATTATATATGTATATGGTTAATCTTTTACATATAACAATCTGAAAACTTGTTAATAATTAGAACCAAATTGAGTTTTTCAGAAATGCACTTAATGAAGAAAAATTGATGACTACTAAAAGGCTAAATCAAGAAAAGATGAAATAGATCTTGACGAAATTCTTGCATGATTAGAAGTTAAGATCACCATTATCATTTGCTTGCTTTATTAGCTTTATATTCTGTCAAATGAATGTGTAGAATGCACTCCTATGTGGTTATTTCATTAGAAAAGATCTATGTAAAATAACCACCTTATTTAAAAACACTCATTACATATATGATAAAGCAATATGTGATTTGGAACAAGCATCAAAAGCATGATATATAAAAGCTTGAGTAACTTTTTGATAAAAAGTAATAATGATAAATCTATACATTAAAAATATGAATCTGTGATATCTTGCTTGCTCAAAGCATACATTGATGGCATCATTTTTGTTCTACTGATGAAGATTTATATGGAGATTTTACTAAGCTCATGCAAAGTGAGTTTGAAATATGTATAATGAATAAATTAACATTTTTTTTTTCTCGAACTCCAAATTAAGACAAACAAGAAAGGGGATCTTCATTGACCAAAGTCAGTCCACAAGAAAACTCTTATAGAAGATTGGCATGAAGAAGGTATGTCTATGACCCCATCCTGTAGAATTTGAAAAGGATGAGCAAAGTAGATCTATTGTTTTAAAGCTGTATTGAAGCATGATAGAATAATTATTTTATCATACAGCTAGTAGACCAGATTGTATGCTCATTATGTGCCCTTGTGCAAGACTTCAATCTAACTCTAATGATTCATAATCTGAATTTTGATAGAAACAACTGTTTAAGATAAATTGATTAAAACTTAGCTAACATGTCTTATTGATAATTATCTTAAGCAAATAGAATCTAAGCTAAATTGATTCTGAAAATAAAAAAATTGATTTGACCTTGATAAATCTTCCTATTGCTTCACATGCTTGTCCTTGAACCTTCTCGGTTAATGAAACTATCTCTTAAGTTCAAGTGATATGTGTTTGCTTATATTTAGGCAATCTCTTGAGTAAAGTGACTCAACATTCAATTGTTGTCATATCTTATGATTGAGTCACCCAGTTAAGAAATATGCTATATGAATGTTTTGTATCTTGAAGAAACTAATGACTTTCCTTCAAGAAAGAAAAGAATTTTGTTAATAATGCAGGATCCTTGAGCAAGAAAATGAGAGATTTCAACTTGAAGGATATCTCCATGTAAGATACAATAAACATTCACATGCAAACAAGAGAGAGGACCTTCTTCAGCCAAAAGTTCATACATAAGAAATCTAGTAGGTATTTGACTTGAAGAATGCAGAATGAATCGGTAATTTTAGATACCTCTCTCATAAATTAGCTAAGCAAAATCAATAACTTAAATCTTATTGTGGCATGATTAAAATCTTTAAATATTAATTTCTAGATATCATGTCTATATATGCATTAATTGACTTATGCTTTTAGAAATTGTTTCATGGTTTGCTCAAACTAAAATATTTCTTTGCCTATATCATAACCATGAAATACACAAGTATATGCTTAAAATTTTGATTTAAAATAACTTGTGAGAAGTTATGAATCCTTGAGCACAATGAAAATGTTGTTTGCATGATATACATCTATATGATACATAAGATTATTTCTTTATTCTGCTCTTTCGTGTAAATTACTTGAGAATAACAAAAAGAGAGAGAGATAAAGAAAAGAAAATGGATATCATTCAAGAGAAGTAAAATCTAAGTAAAGGCAAATACTCCAATATTAAGGAAAAGCAAAACAAGCATAATATATTCGGCACATTTGTGAGACTTGTGTGAGCATTCTTTTGGAAGGGATAAAATTCGTAATTAATTACACTTAAACAGGGAGAGTTCGAAGTAAACATTTTAACATTTCTATATTGCTCATCATAGGGATGGTGCCAATGGGGAGGCTAGTGGTAGTACCCGGCACTATTTGACCCAACTATTCGGTGTAGGGTATATTAGGGACGGCACAAGAGGGAGGCTAGTGGTAGTACCTCGTGCCCCTTCCAACTCCACCGGATAGGGAGCAAATAGAGTATAGAGCATAAGAAAGTAAAAACGAAAAACAATATCAAAATGTTCGTTAATTGGTTAAGAAAAAAAATTCAAAAAAAAAATGAGGAAATGAAT
Source organism: Phoenix dactylifera (assembly GCF_051530095.1). Lineage (NCBI taxonomy): Eukaryota > Viridiplantae > Streptophyta > Magnoliopsida > Arecales > Arecaceae > Phoenix > Phoenix dactylifera. The sequence continues at coordinate 16,682,336 of NC_143194.1, read as the reverse complement.
GACAAAGTAAATGAAAGTATATAAGAAGAATCAAGTCAAGTTGGTAACACATCTTAAGGATGAAATTATTGGAAGATTATATTTAAATACGGGGAGTTTATTTGAAAAGAATTGATTTTGATCCTTGACATGCTTGTTCTTAATATTTTAATGCATGACTTAACACATAATATATTTTGCATGTGGCATGATGTTTTGAATTATGGATTCTCAATATTTTGTAATGCTCCATGCTTAGATAATTTGATTGAATGTTTGAAATACTGCATAAAATTTTTTTTTTGGTATTATTAAAAAGAAATTTCAGATTTGTCGTTCACAATCATCTTTAAAATCTGAAAGTTGAATAAATTTGTAAAAAGGAGAAGAGAAAGATATCTCTATTTAGGCAAAATGAATTGATCTTGATCTATCTTTCTACTTGCCTAACTTTAATACATGATATCCCAATACTTGTTAAAATATCCTCCATTTTGTATCGAAACTCAATATTAAATACAAAGATTCTGAAAGTGATCTAATGTTATTGAAATATGTGTTTTCAATCTTAGTAACTTAAAATGGACTACAATGTAGAAGATACATATCTCAAATTATAATTTTGAGAGCCTTCTTGGAAATTCTTATGAAAATTCAGAATCTGATTTTGTATAAAAGCGTAAACTTAACTTAAAATTGCTTATATCGGTACATCTTTGTAACCTTAGTTATATGCTTCAATGATCGTGTCATTTAGGAGAATAACTCAATATGATTTCTGAATGAAAACTTTAACATAAGAAAAACAGAATTAATTTTGACGCCTTGGTTGATTGATGACCCAAAGATTGATTTAAAGATTGATTTTGATGATCACAAAACCTTGAAGTATAAATACTAATGTTTGTGTTGCAAGGAGAAAGAATTTATTTTGCAAGGAACATAGCAAGATTGGAAGAATACAAGAAGGCCTCCAAAGCTCTCAAGAAAAGTTGGAAGAAAGCTACAATTTATGGCCCAAGCTTCAAGTTTAAAGAATTCAAGTTGGAGGAGCAAATTTAAAGAAAAATTCAAAAGAATAGTCCTCGAGTCGACTCCGGGAAGTTTAGAGTCGACTCTGGCACTCTAGAGTTTCAAGAAACAGTGCTCGAGTCGACTCCGATACTCTACGAGTCGACTCCGACTGAGAACAAACAAAAAGACAGAGAGTTGATTTTCAGCGCTACAGTGATCTCGAGTCGACTCCAACTTCAGTGCTACAGTGCGGAGTCGACTCCCAGCTACAGTGCCGGCAGACTACTATTCACAAGTCGACTCCTATTTCAGCCGAGTCGACTCCTGCTTCAGCCGAGTCGACTCCTGCTTCAGCCGAGTCGACTCTAGCACGCTGGGAGGCATAACGGCTAGTTTTTTCTTGATTCCAACGGCTCTATTTTTGTCTCTAACGGCTAGATTTTTGTTTCCACTCCCTCTAAAGCTATAAAATCAAGAGGAGAGCTAGGGAAGAGGGTATGGAAGTGGGAGAGAACATTTAGGGAAGAGATTTCAAAGAGATTACAAGGGAAATCTTCCAAAAGCACAAAAGGGCCATTCAAAGCAAAATAGAGAGAAGAAGAGCATCCAAGTGAATCCCAAAGCTTCCTCTCCATCCGTGTGCTGCCTCGGTGATCCTCTACTTCGTGCAAAATCAGAAGAGGGTCAAGTAAAGAAGAAGCCGAGTTCCTCCATCTACAAATTTGTTTGAGGGCTTCATCTCTTTACTTTACTTATTTATATTTGCTATATATGCTTATTTGAGAAGCTTGTATTTGATTTAAACTCTTGCTCTATTATCTTGTAACTTGATTCAATCAAGGGATTGAATCAAGGGGTTAAGGTTTGTTGGTGAGCCAAAGGAAAAACCAACTTTGTAAGGTTGTGGTTGGTGAGCCTTTGGGAAAACCAACTGGGTTGATTGTGAACCCGGAAAACAATCGTTGTAAGGTTGTGGTTGGTGAGCCTTTGGGAAAACCAACTGGGTTGGATTGTGAGCTCGTGAAAACAATCGGTTGGTTCTAGTCGGTGAGCCTGTGAAAACCGACCGAGTTCGTTGTGATCTCGCAAAACAACAAGTTGGGTTGTGAGCTTGTAAAACAACCGACTGTAATTTGAGGGATTATAGTAAAATTCTCAAGAGGTCTTGGGGAGTGGATGTAGGTGCTGGGGTGCACCGAACCACTATACATCTTTGTGTTTGTGATGCCTTATCTCTTGTATTTCATGCCTTACATTCATGCTTGATTGTGTAATATCTCTAGCATTGTTTTCTATAGAGTTATAAGTGATTGTTTAGAGTTTGCTTAGCTTCCACTCCATTCTTACCATACACATAGATTAAAATTGATCATACAACTATAAGTTAATTTTAGATCAATTGCACCCTAAAGCCATAGTATAATTGCTCTAGCTTAATTTTCCACTGCTTTACTTGTAATTGCCTAGAGCTTAAGTAAATAACATCTTATTATTCCGCTGCATTCTATTCAAAGTAAAAATTAGGGAACATAATTTTTAGAAAACCCAATTCACCCCCCCTCTTGGGTTGTCACCTTGGGCAACAAGTGGTATCAGAGCAGGTGCTCTAAGATTAATTATTGATCTCACGATCAAAAGCCAAAGATCATGACAACTCAAATAGATAGTCTTCTAGAAGAGGGACAATTAATTGATAGGCCTCCACTATTTAATGGCATAGACTACATATATTGGAAAGCACGCATGCGCATTTTTATTCAATCACAAAACTATTACTTATGGAATATCATAATAAATGACCTTCACACACTCTCTCAAACTATTAATGAAAAAGACTTAGCACAATTGAATGCTAATGCTATGAACATACTATATTGTGCTATCCATGAAACTATATTTAATAAGATTTCTGCATGCTTATCTGCTAAAGAAATCTGGGATACTTTAGAAATTATTTATGATAAATCTCAAATTAGCTCACATGTGCTTCAATTATATACTAATAGTGAGACTGCAGAATCTCCCACATCAGCCGAGTCGACTCCCAGTTTGTCCGAGTCGACTCCTAGAGGAAAACAGTCTGAAAGGCAGAGACTCAGTTTTGGAGACCCTGTGAACGAGTCGACTCCAAGTATTTCAGAGTCGACCCCCAAGTTAGCCGAGTCGACTCCAATAAAGCCCGAGTCGACTCCGAGGCAGGACAGTTCAAAAGACAGAAAACAAACTCTTCGGCCTCTGAGAACGAGACGTCTCCCAAAGATCTCGAGTCGCCTCTCAAGTCAGTCGAGTCGACTCCAAGTAAACCCGAATCGACTCGAGGAAGAAAGAACAACAAAAAAATTCAAAAGCTTCCTAAAGACAAAGAAGAAGAGGAAGCAAGAAGAAATAAAGAAAGAGATAAAAAGGAAGAAAGTTTTGACCAAGGAAGAGTCAAGCAAGGAAATGAAAGCTAGGAGCAACAATGATGATATTAGCTCCAAAGAACTACAAGAGGTAACTAACTTTTGCTTTATGGCACAAGAAGATAAGGTAAAATCTGAATCTACTTTTACATCAAATAATTTTCAAGAAGAATTTTCTTATGATGAACTTTTAAATGCTTTTCATGATTTGTATGGTGAATGTAGAAAATTAGCTATGAAAAATAAAAATCTTAAAAAGCTAAATTTGCAAATTTCAAAAGAAAGAAATTCTATTGCTGAAATACAAGACAAACTAAATTCTGAAAATAAAAGCTTAAGGTTAAATTCAGAAGAGTTGATTCAGAAAAATCATAGCTTAATCAAAACAAACCAAAACTTGAGGGAAGAAGTTGACCAACTGAAATCTCTTATTAACAAGTTCACTGTAAGTTCAGAAAGATTAAAAATGATGTTTGAAAGCCAACATGCTGATTTTGATAAATCAAAATTTGGCTTAACTCCTTCACTTAGCAATGAATCCCTAAAGAAAAAGGTTTTAAATTTGTCAAGCAAATCATCAAAAAGGATAACGTATTTCAAACATCAAAAGAATGGACATAACAACCTTACCTATAGTTCTAGTACAATTAAATCAAATGGTAAAGTTATTACTATTAAACAGATTTGGGTTCCAAAAGGAACCATATGTCCTAACTCTCAAGGACCCAAGCAAGCTTGGGTACCCAAAATGAAAATATGAGGATGTAGACATAGGTGTGCCAAGATACCCATGGAACAAATAGAACTTTCATACAAATGGGTGCTCTAGACACACGTCAAAAAATGAAACTTAAAATATACTTATGAAAAGTAATTTTAAATAAAAAATAATAATAATGAAATCAGTAATCCTTGCATCTCATCATTATTTTTGCTTTAGTATTTGATTAAAATCTGAATTGCAAGTATTGATCAATTTTGTGATATAAAAAATACTTTTGGAAATATAATCAAATCACTTCATTTTATAGTATGCTTTACTCACTATTGGATAAGTTGCTAAATGATTAATCAATCTATTAAGAATAACTCTATGAATTCTCTATATGCTTGATTGAGAGTTTTTATCCATGGCATTATTGTTTATTGATCATAGATATGATAATGTGTACTTGGTATGCTTTTGAATATGTGCACTATGAATACCAAGATTAAAGAAACCATCTTTGCCATATAAAATCAACTCATGCTAGTATGTACTTAATCTCAAAAGACCTTGCCATTGACTTACTTAGATTATCTTCTGAAAGGCCAAAGTTTGCTATGCATGTTAACTAAGGAAACAAACAAGAATCAATTTCTAAATCTAAAGATGTTTCCATCACTAAGTTTTCAAAAGCTTACATTGGATTTGTTCTTGGCAAATAAAATTGAAGTATTTTCTGTATTTGCTAAATCTTGTAAAAGTGTTTCAAAAGAAAAAGGTTTCCAAACTATGAAGATAAAGAGTATCATGGCACAGTGTTGAAAACCAAAATCCTGATAAAGTTTATACAGAAAATAATATTAAATTCAATTATTTCAGCTCTAAGGACACCATAAGTAAAATAGGGTTAATAGAATTCTTGAAGAAATGAAAAAGACAATTGAGTATGATAGTCATCTACTTAAATGATTTTTAAAAGCTATCATCACTGCTTGTCATACATATGACTTCTATTAGATCTATTTTTGATGAAAACTTCTTTTGATCTTCTAAAAAAATGAAAAATGAACCATTGCATATCTTTCATATTCTTCAGTCATACACGTTATGCTTGATATGTTCTTATGAAAATAATGCCAAATCTGATAAAGATATCTCTATCCTTGGATATCATTCATCAAGCAATGCATATAGAACATTCATAAAAAGATTCTAGTTGTAGAAGTATCAATTCATTTTATTCTTTATGAGACTAATGATTTATTATCAAGATACTAAAATCAAATTATATATGTATATGGTTAATCTATTACATATAACAATCTAAATAAACTTGTTAATAATTAGAACCAAATTGGATTTTTCAGAAATGCACTTAATGAAGAAAAATTGATGAATCAAGAAAAGATGAAATAGATCTTGATAAGATTCTTGCATGATTAGAAGTAAAGATCACCATAATCATTTGCTTGCTTTATGAACTTTAATTCTGTCAAATGAATGTGTAGAATGCACTCCTATGTGGTTATTTCATTAGAAAAGATCTATGTAAAACAACCACCTTATTTAAAAACACTCATTACATATATGATAAAGTAATATGTGATTTGGAACAAGCATCAAAAGCATGATATATAAAAGCTTGAGTAACTTTTTGATAAAAAGTAATAATGATAAATCTATACATTAAAAAGATGAATCTGTGATATCTTGCTTGCTCAAAGCACACATTGATGGCATCATTTTTGTTCTACTGATGAAAATTTATATGGAGATTTTACTAAGCTCATGCAAAGTGAGTTTGAAATATGTATAATGAATAAATTAACATTTTCTTTCTCGAACTCCAAATTAAGCCAAACAAGAAAGGGGATCTTCATTGACCAAAGTTAGTCCACAAGAAAACTCTTATAGAAGATTGGCATGAAGAAGGTATGTCTATGACCCCATCTTGGAGAATTTAAAAAGAATGAGCAAAGTAGATCTATTGTTTTTAAAGCTGTATTGAAGCATGATAGAATAATCATTTTATCATACAGCTAGTAGACCAGATTGTATGCTCATTATATGCCCTTGTGCAAGATTTCAATCTAACTTTAATGAATCATATTTTATTGATAACAAATAAATCATAATCTGAATTTTGATAGAAACAACCGTTTAAGATAAGTTGATTAAAACTTAGCTAACATGTCTTATTGATAATTATCTTAAGCAAATAGAATCTAAACTAAATTGATTTTGGAAATAAGAAATTGATTTGATCTTGATGAATCTTTCTATTGCCTCACATGCTTGTCCTTGAACCATCTTGATTAATGAAACTATCTCTTTAGTTCAAGTGATATGTGCTTGCTTATATTTAGGCAATCTCTTGAGTAAAGTGACTCAACATGCAACTATTGTCATATCTTATATTGAGTCATCTAGTTAAAAAATATGTTGGATGAATATTTTGTATCTTGAAGAAACTAATGACTTTCTTTCAAGAAAGAAAAGGAGTTTGTTAATAATGCAGGATCCTTGAGCAAGAAAATGAGAGATTTCAACTTGAAGGATATCTCCATGTAAGATACAATAAACATTCACATGCAAACAAGAGAGAGGACCTCCTTCAGCCAAAAGTTCGTACATAAGAAATCTAGTAGGTATTTGGCTTGAAGAATATAGAATGAATAGGTAATTTTAGATACCTCTCTCATACATTAATTGAGCAAAGTCAATAACTTAAATCTTATTATGGCATGATTAAATTCTTTAATTATTAATTTTTGATATCATGTCTATATATGTATTGACTGACTTATACTTTAGAAATTGTTTCATGGTTTGCCCAAACTAAATTATTTCTTTGCCTATATCATAACCATGAAATACACAAGTATATGCTTAAAATTTTGATGTAAAATAACTTGTGAGAAGTATGAATCCTTGAGCACAATGAAAATGTTGTTTGCATGATATACATCTATATGATATATAAGATTATTTCTTTATTCTGCTCTTTCATGTAAATTACTTGAGAATAACGAAAAGAGAGAGAGATAAAGAAAAGAAAATAGATATTATTCAAGAGAAGTAAAATCTAAGTAAAGGCAAATACTTCAATCTTAAGGAAAAGCAAAACAAGCATAATATATTTGGGACATTTATGAGACTCGCGAAAGGGATAAAATCTGCAATTAATTACACTTAAACAGGGAGAGTTTGAAGTAAACATTTTAACATTTCTATATTGCTCATCATAGGGATGGTGCCAATGGGGAGGCTAGTGGTAGTACCCGGTACTATTTGACCCAACTATTCGGTGTAGGGTATATTAGGGACGGCACAAGAGGGAGGCTAGTGGTAGTACCTCGTGCCCCTTCCAACTCCACCGGATAGGGAGCAAATAGAGTATAGAGCATAAGAAAGTAAAAATGAAAGACAAAGTAAATGAAAGTATATAAGAAGAATCAAGTCAAATTTTTTAATCACTTGAAAACACACTTTAAGGATGAAATCAATGCAAGATTATATTTAAATAGGGGGAGTTTATTTGAAAAGAATTGATTTTGATCCTTGACATGCTTGTTCTTAATATTTTAATGCATGACTTAACACATAATATATTTTGCATATGGCATGATGTTTTGAATTATGGGTTCTCAATATTTTGTAATGCTCCATGCTTGGATAAGTTGATTGAAATATGTCTTAACTTGGAATATGTCTTAACTTTGCTCACAAGTCTTTGCTTCACCCTTGCCTCAAACTAACTTGTGTTCCAATGCTTGAATGTTTAAAATACTACATAAAGTTTTTTTTTAGGTAATATTAAAAAGAAATTTCAGTTTTATCATTCACGATTATCTTTGAAAGTTAAATAGATTTACAAAAAGAAGAAGAGAAGGATATTTCTATTTAGGCAAAATGTATTGATCTTGATCTATCTTTCTACTTGCCTAACTTTGATACATAATGTCCTAATACTTGTTAAAATATCCTTTATTTTGTATCGAAACTCAATATTAAATACAAAGATTCTGAAAGTGCTCGAATGTTATTGAAATATGTGTTTTCAATCTTAGTGATTTAAGATGAGCTACAATGTAGAAGATACATATATCAAATTATAATTGTGAAAGCCTTCTTGGAAATTCTTATGAAAATTCAGAATCTGATTTTGTATAAAAGCTTAAACTTAACTTAAAAATGCTTATATCATTACATCTTTGTAACCTTAGTTATATGCTTCAATGATCACGTCATTCAGGAGAATAACTCAATATGATTTCTAAATGAAAATTTTAATATAAGAAAAACAGAATTAATTTTGACGCCTTGGTTGATTGTCTCGATACGCATCCGAAACATATCTTTTCTTATCCTTAAAGTGTACTAATATTGGTCTTATGTGTCTTTCAATGATCTTAATTGCAAACAAATATTTTTAAATATATGATTTTATTTTGATATTAAAAAGGATTTATTGTGCTTCATGTATACATTGCTGAAAAACTATGATTAAGAAATTGAGTTCTATAAATATATATACTTCAATGATCATCTATATGTTTTTCTCTCCTACATTATTAAATACTTCCATCAATATATATATATATATATATATATATATTAAGAGAGTGAATGATCTTAAGTCTAGAAACATTTCAGCTCACTCAAATGATTCTTAAAAGAAAGAAAATGTAAATGCTTTTGAAAGAATTTGAGCTTCAAATGAATCATTTTCTGATTAATATTTCAGTACATTTTCTCAAAAATTAAGAGGAAGCATAACTTATTCTTGAAGGATTAAAAAGAGTGATTGCTATAAATTTTGAATAATTCTAGATCACTCTACATTCTTGATATCATAAAGTTTCAGTTTTATTCACGTTTATCATTAAAATCTGAAATTCAACAAAAGAAAAGAATGATTAAAGAAGAATGCATCTTTTGAGGGGGAGCTTTAGATATTCAGTATCTTATCCTAAAGTTACTTTAATTTGATGCATACCTTGAATTTTATGGATTGATTTTGATGAACCTCCTTATATTGCAAGACTTGCTTTAATTATATAATAAGTTTATACTTTGAGATGAGTTCTATAAAGATTGTCTTATCTCAAACCTTGAGTCTTATGAAAATAAGCTGAAACTTATAGAAAATATATTTTCGAGATTGACAATTTTATTAAACATTATCTTCAAATTCTAAACTCTTAAATGGAATGATCAATTGAGGGGGAGAAAGAAAATTTCAGAAGAAGAAATTTTATGGAACTTAATCGCATAAATTTATAACTAAAGGAGAGAGAAAGAATTTATGATACACCTTGAGGCTTGTTATTTGGTTAATATATCTTATGCATAAATCATGAACCAAATTGCAATTCAAACAGTTGATCTTAAGAGCCTCTAACTTAATGAAAAAGGGGGAGAATAATGTGTTGAATCCATATTTTGGTATTTGTGCCCCAATGCTCTTATTATCATAAAAGAACTTTGAAGTCATTAAGAATTAATGATCCAACATGATGGTATGTTTTTCAAGTATATAAGTTTTGATCTTATACTCTGAAAATTAATTAAATTGCTCTCATGTTGATAAACAAGCTTTATATATTGGGCAAAAGATCTTAAATGAACAAGCTTTCATACTTATTATTGAAGAGAGGTTAGATTTCCATTCGTGCCTTCTTTGAATATCAGTCTTGATACTCCTTGAACTAACTTGAAAAAGATTCCACCTACACTTGATTTGAAAACTATCCTTGGAATCACATTCGATGTGCTCTCATCATAATTTGCTCTGAAATCATCTTAATTGACTCTGATCTATGCTAATTAATCTTGTTCTGACATTATTGCCTTGAGTTATATGATTCATATTCTTGCAATAATTTGACATGCATTAACTGAAAATTAGAGTACTATAAATATATATATATATATATATATATATATATATATATATTTGAGTACCCTTATCTTTGTGCTTAATGTTTCATTATCTTACAACCTTTTTGATGTTGTCAAAAAGGGGGAGAAATATCTGAGTATATGCTCATAATGCTTTATATGTTGATTATGTTAAGATTAAATCTAAAGCATTATCATGAAGTATATTTTAAAGATATATAATTTCTACTTCATGCAACTTAGCTATGCATTACTTCTAGAACACAATATATTGCATATACTCCAAGTTTTGTCATCATCAAAAAGGGGGAGACTGATGACCCAAAGATTGATTTAAAGATTGATTTTGATGATCACAAAACCTTGAAGTATAAATACTAATGTTTGTGTTGCAAGGAGAAAGAATTTATTTTGCAAGGAACATAGCAAGATTGGAAGAATACAAGAAGGCCTCCAAAGCTCTCAAGAAAAGTTGGAAGAAAGCTACAATTTATGGCCCAAGCTTCAAGTTTAAAGAATTCAAGTTGGAGGAGCAAATTTAAAGAAAAATTCAAAAGAATAGTCCTCGAGTCGACTCCGGGAAGTTTAGAGTCGACTCTGGCACTCTAGAGTTTCAAGAAACAGTGCTCGAGTCGACTCCGATACTCTACGAGTCGACTCCGACTGAGAACAAACAAAAAGACAGAGAGTTGATTTTCAGCGCTACAGTGATCTCGAGTCGACTCCAACTTCAGTGCTACAGTGCGGAGTCGACTCCCAGCTACAGTGCCGGCAGACTACTATTCACGAGTCGACTCCTATTTCAGCCGAGTCGACTCCTGCTTCAGCCGAGTCGACTCCTGCTTCAGCCGAGTCGACTCTAGCACGCTGGGAGGCATAACGGCTAGTTTTTTCTTGATTCCAACGGCTCTATTTTTGTCTCTAACGGCTAGATTTTTGTTTCCACTCCCTCTAAAGCTATAAAATCAAGAGGAGAGCTAGGGAAGAGGGTATGGAAGTGGGAGAGAACATTTAGGGAAGAGATTTCAAAGAGATTACAAGGGAAATCTTCCAAAAGCACAAAAGGGCCATTCAAAGCAAAATAGAGAGAAGAAGAGCATCCAAGTGAATCCCAAAGCTTCCTCTCCATCCGTGTGCTGCCTCGGTGATCCTCTACTTCGTGCAAAATCAGAAGAGGGTCAAGTAAAGAAGAAGCCGAGTTCCTCCATCTACAAATTTGTTTGAGGGCTTCATCTCTTTACTTTACTTATTTATATTTGCTATATATGCTTATTTGAGAAGCTTGTATTTGATTTAAACTCTTGCTCTATTATCTTGTAACTTGATTCAATCAAGAGATTGAATCAAGGGGTTAAGGTTTGTTGGTGAGCCAAAGGAAAAACCAACTTTGTAAGGTTGTGGTTGGTGAGCCTTTGGAAAAATCAACTGGGTTGATTGTGAACCCGGAAAACAATCGTTGTAAGGTTGTGGTTGGTGAGCCTTTGGAAAAACCAACTGGGTTGGATTGTGAGCCCGTGAAAACAATCGGTTGGTTCTAGTCGGTGAGCCTGTGAAAACCGACCGAGTTCGTTGTGATCTCGCAAAACAACAAGTTGGGTTGTGAGCTTGTAAAACAACCGACTGTAATCTGAGGAATTATAGTGAAATTCCCAAGAGGTCTTGGGGAGTGGATGTAGGTGCTGGGGTGCACCGAACCACTATACATCTTTGTGTTTGTGATGCCTTATCTCTTGTATTTCATGCCTTACATTCATGCTTGATTGTGTAATATCTCTAGCTTTGTTTTCTATAGAGTTATAAGTGATTGTTTAGAGTTTGCTTAGCTTCCACTCCATTCTTACCATACACATAGATTAAAATTGATCATACAACTATAAGTTAATTTTAGATCAATTGCACCCTAAAGCCATAGTATAATTGCTCTAGCTTAATTTTCCACTGCTTTACTTGTAATTGCCTAGAGCTTAAGTAAATAACATCTTATTATTCTGCTGCATTCTATTCAAAGTAAAAATTAGGAAACATAATTTTTAGAAAACCCAATTCACCCCCCCTCTTGGGTTGTCACCTTGGGCAACATTGATTGTCTCGATACGCATCCGAAACATATCTTTTCTTATCGTTAAAATGTACTAATATTGGTCTAAATGATGTGTCGTTCAATGATCTTGATTGCAAACAAATATTTTTAAATATATAATTTTATTTTGATATTAAAAAGATTTATTATGTCTCATGTATACATTGCTATGAATCTATGAGTAAGAAATTAAATCCTATAAACATTCACATTGAATGATCTTCTATATCCCTTTCTGCATGTTGCTTCCATCACTAAAAGAAAAAAGCTATTTTTAAAAGAAAGTGAATGCTCCTAAAGCTAGAAATATTTTAACTCACTCAAATGACTCTTAAAAGAAAGAAAATGTAATTGCTTTTAAAAGAAATTGAGCTTCAAATGAATCATTTTCTGATTAATATCTCTATACATTTTCTCAAAGATTAAGAGAAAGCATAACTTGTTCTTGAAGGATTAAAAAGAGTGATTGCTATAAATTTTGAATAGATCTAGATCACTCTACATTCTTGATATCATAGAATTTCTGTTTTTATTTACGCTTATCATTAAAATCTGAAATTCAACAAAAAGAAAAGAATGATTAAAGAAGAATGCATCTTTTAAGGGGGAGCTTAGACATATCAGGATTTTACATCTTATTCAAAAGCCACCATCACTTGATGCATTTCTTGAATGTTTTTATGGATTGATTTTGATGAACCTCCTTATATTGCAAGACTTGCTTTATTTATATAATAAGTTTATACCTTGAGATGAGTTCTATAAAGGTTGTCTTATCTCAAACATTGAGTTTTATGAATATAAGCTGAAACTTATAGAAAATATATTTTCGAGATTGACAATTTTATTGAACATTATCTTCAAATTCTAAACTCTCAAATAGAATGATCAATTGCGGGGGAGAAAGAAAATTTCAGAAGGAGAGATCTTATGGAACTTAATCGCATAAATCTATAACTAAAGGAGAGAGAAAGAATACTAAATGAAAAGTGATCCTAATACTCTCCAATATGTATCATCTGAAATTTAAAATCTGAAAATCTTTATGATACACCTTGAGGCTTGTTATTTGGTTAATATATCTTATGCATATATCATGAACCAAATTGCAATTCAAACAGTTGATCTTAAGAGCCTCTAACTTACTGAAAAAGGGGGAGAATAATGTGTTTAATTCTCTTGAGTATCTCTTAGAAAACCTCGTTTTGGAATTCATTAATGTGTTCTTATTGACTTATTCTTCAGAACTTCAATCTTGTGCCAATTCATTATTATATGTACCAAAAAAAATTTTGGAATAAAGTCCTTAAAAGAACCTTCAAAGCTTTGAATTTTATGTATGCTCTAAGATATATCATAAATTGCATGAATTCATGTTTTGGCATGTATGCCACAATATTTTTACACCATAAAAGAACTTTGCAATCATACTTAATATATTGCTCTTATACTCTGAAAATTAGTTAAATTGCTCTCAAGTTGCTAAAATACTTAATATATTGGGCAAAATATCTTAAATGAACAAGCTTTCATACTTATTATTGAAAAGAGGTTAGATTTCCATTCGTACTTTCCTTGAATATCATTTGTGGTACTTCTTGAATTAACTTAAGAAAGATTCCACCTGTACTTGATTTGAAAACTATCTTTGGAATCACATTCGATGTGCTCTCATCATAATTTGCTCTGAAATCATCTTAATTGGCCCTGATCTATGCTAATTAATCTTATTCTGACATTATTGCCTTGAGTTATATGATTCATACTTGCAATAATTTAACATGCATTAACTGAAAATCAGAGTACTATAAGGAAAAGAAATATTTGAGTACCATTAACCTTGTGCTTAATGATTCATTATTTTACAACCTTTTTGATGTTGTCAAAAAGGGGGAGAAATATCTGAGTATATGCTCATATTGCTTTATGTGTTGATTATGTTAAGATTAAATCTAAAAAGCATTATCATGAAGTATATTTTAAAGATATATTTTTTTTTTATGCATTACTTCTAGAACACAATATATTTTATATTGCATATACTCCAAGTTTTGTCATCATCAAAAAGGGGGAGACTGATGACCCAAAGATTGATTTAAAGATTGATTTTGATGATCACAAAATCTTGAAGTATAAATACTAATGTTTGTGTTGCAAGGAGAAAGATATTTATTTTGCAAGGAACATAGCAAGTTGGATGAATACAAGAAGGCCTCCAAAGCTCTCAAGAAAAGTTGGAAGAAAGCTACAATTTATTGGCCCAAGTTTCAAGTTTAAAGTATTCAAGTTGGAGGAGCAAATTCTAAAGAAAAATTCAAAAGAATAGTTCTCGAGTCGACTCCTCGAAAATTCGAGTCGACTCCGATACATGCCGAGTCGACTCCCAACGTTTCCGAGTCGACTCAAAAGGGTAATAGAGGAAAGACAGAACAAAGAATTTTAGACCCTGCAATCGAGCCGACTCCAGAGGACCACGAGTCGACTCCGAAGTCAGGCGAGTCGACTCCTAATTGTGCAAGAGTCGACTCCCAGAGAAAAGCAAGGCAAAAAGTCAGAGAGACAATTTCGGACACTGAGAGCCGAGTCGACTCCCGCAAAGTCCGAGTCGACTCCGAGGCAGTTCAACTCCAAAGACAGAGGATCAGTTTTCGAGCTCTGAGAGCCGAGTCGACTCGAAGAGAATCCGAGTCGACTCGAGGAAGAAAATCAGAAAGTATGTCCTCTGGATTTCTGAGAATGAGCCGACCCCCAAGTGCCCGAGTCGTCTCCAGCTATTGGCGAGTCGACTCCAGTCTGGTCCGAGTCGACCCGAGGACAAGGCATGCACATTAATTCAAATTTGGAACAGTGGCCGAGTCATCTCCAGTCAAGCACGAGTCGACTCCTGCAACAGGCGAGTCGACTCCAGATCGCGCGAGTCGACTCCGATCCCAACGGAAATATTGTCAGGAGGTACAGACTGTGTCCAACGGCTCTATTTTTGTCTCTAACGGCTAGATTTTTGGTTCCACGCCATCTAAAGCTATAAAATCAAGAGGAGAGCTAGGGGAGAAGGGATCGAAGTGGGAGAGAACACTTAGGAAAGAGATCTCAAAGAAGAATCTCACAAAAAGCACAAAAGGGCCATTCAAAGCAAAATAGAGAGAAGAAGAGCATCCGAGTGAATCCCAAAGCTTCCTCTCCAACTGTGTGCTGCCTCAGTGATCCTCTACCTCGTGCGAAATCAGAAGAGGGTCAAGTAAAGAAGAAGCCGAGTTTCCTCATCTACACAACTTGTTTGAGGGCTTCTCTTTACCTGTTTGTTTATATTGTTATATTTGCTTGTTTAAGAAGCTTTGATTTGTTTTAAATTCGTGTTCTAATATCTTGTAACTTGATTCAATCAAGGGATTGAATCAAGGGGTTAAGGTTTGTTGGTGAGCCAAAGGGAAAACCAACATTGTAAGGTTGTGGTTGGTGAGCCTTTGGGAAAACCAACTGGGTTGATTGTGAACCCGGAAAACAATCGTTGTAAGGTTGTGGTTGGTGAGCCTTTGGGAAAACCAACTGGGTTGGATTGTGAGCCCGTGAAAACAATCGGTTGGTTCTAGTCGGTGAGCCTGTGAAAACCGACTGAGTTCGTTGTGATCTCGCAAAACAACAAGTTGGGTTGTGAGCTTGTAAAACAACCGGCTGTAATCTGGAGGATTATAGTGAAATTTCCAAGAGGTCTTGGGGAGTGGATGTAGGTGCTGGGGTGCACCGAACCACTATATGTTTGTTGTGTTTGTGATGCTTTTTGTCATTGTCTAACTTGCTCACTTACTTACTTAGATAAATTGCTTGCTTAACTCTTATCCGCGCATCCTTTAGTTGCAAGCATATTCAATTTACTTAATCAAGTCTCATTCAATAAATCAAACTGTTGCTAAGTTTAAATTCCACTGTGCATCTATACAACTTAGCATAATTAATTGAAAAGTTTTAGAAGTAGTATAAAAGTTTTAAAAGACCCAATTCACCCCCCCCCCCAATTGGGTTGTATCTACTGGGCAACATTATGCAACTCCAATCGCCTTCCTGTAGATCGACCTCTTACAACCGCTATTCTTCGAGTAGGAAAGGTAAGAGTAAAATTAAATTAAACTTTGTTTGTCGGTTCTAACAACGATCTGTTTAGCATATTTTTAGTTAGATAGGAATCGGACGAACAATTCTTCTCCTTATCCAATTCTGATTATTTGGACTCATAATCCTCATCAAATAAGGTCTTCTAATTGATTTGGATCAAGCCCAATCCAATTGGATCAAGTTCCATCAATTGGGTCAAGCTCAATCTACTTGGGTTGAACCCAATCCAATTAGGTCAAACCCTGATGCAGCCCAAATTTAATCATATTCAATTTGGCTCAATCTAAGCCCAATTACTCAATCAAATTGAGTTCATTAGCAATCTAATTGCTAATTAATCCTCCAATAATTCAATAATTATTTTAATGTAACTTTTGCTTAAGATAATTTGTCAATCGAATTGACCAAATTATCCCTGAATGATTCTTAATCATCAATCAGCCATTTGATCAACCTAGAAACTTCTATGCGTGTGACCCCATAGGTTCGAACCTAAGCCGGTGGCACAAGAACAACTTCTTGTACTAATCGAAATGACCATCTAGCAATGGTACCCGATGTCCGGATAGGCCGAATGATTGCAAAGCAACATTTAAGAATCTTTGGACTATGGTTACCGTATAATTCATCCCTATGACTCCAAATGCTCAGGACGACTTCAGAGTTCACTGTCAACTCTGTAATAAGTACATCCTCTATGTGATCAACTTTAGAAATCTTGTGACTCCTCACAAGGATTACCCTGGCCAAGATTTTGCTAAATTGAACATGTTGCTGGAAATTGGACCCGGGGGCCGCCGCGAAACCAGGGGAGGAGGAGCTCCGCTGCCGGGAGGGCGGACGGCGGTGCGCCGGCCGGCTGCGTCCTCCGTGGAGGAAGAGGGTGAGCGAAGGAGAGTGCGTCCTGTCCTGTCCTGTCCTGCAAAAAAGCCGGTGGCCGGGCTCCCCGGCGCCGGCCCTCCGATGCTTAAGTCAGAGGGGGCAAATATGTGGAGAGAGCAAGGAAGAGATATATGGAGAAGATGAAGAGAATATTGTGCTCAATTGTGTCTGTGCTGTTTACTTCTTTTTCATCCTCCCCCTCCCTCCCCCCAGGTTCCCTTTTATAGAAGGATATTATGTTACCTGGGAGGTGACAGGGGGTTTGTCCTCTTTTGTGATAATTGAGCACGATTTGGCTCATTAATGGTGTAGTGGAGGATAAGGCCAGATCAGACTGGAGTCAGGGAGTTGTCGCGGTTGATCGGACCCATTGGAGTGGTTGAACCGTCGGCCGTAGTGGGCCTGGGGTTCATAGATGGTAAGTGCATTAATTACCGAGTGAACCGACGGTCAGGAAGAGCCATACGCTTTGATGGTTCAGTGATCCGGAAATCATCTTGAGCCGTGTTCATTAAATGACTGAGTGCATCGGAGACTTGAGGGGGTCTCATGCATTTATGATAGGTCGTGCCAAATACCTGCGGAGATCTTGTGCCTTGATAGCTCAGAGATAGTGGCAGGTGGTAGTGGAGCTGTCAAGTCCCTTAGAGGGTTTAGGCAGGGATTGGATATTTGGCTAAGGCATGGGCTCGGCGGGGTTGCCTTTCTGGTCGGCGCTCTCTGGTCTCGGCTTTCTGGTCTCGGCCTTCTGGTCTCGGCTTTCTGGTCTCGGCTTTCTGGTCTCGGCCTTCTGGTCTCGGCTTTCTGGTCTCGGCTTTCTGGTCTCGGCCTTCTGGTCTCGGCTCTCTAGTCTCGGCCTTCTGGTCTCGGCCTTCTGGTCTCGGCTCTCTGGTCTCGGCTTTCTGGTCTCGGCCGATGAGCTCGAGAGCGGAAGAGCCCGATCACTTGGATGAGCTCGAGAGCCGAAGAACCCGATCACTTGGATGAGCTCGAGCTTGCTGACGGATTTGGGTGCTATAATTGCATTTGTGGGGTGGTCCATTTTTC
Organism: Phoenix dactylifera; assembly: GCF_051530095.1. NCBI lineage: Eukaryota > Viridiplantae > Streptophyta > Magnoliopsida > Arecales > Arecaceae > Phoenix > Phoenix dactylifera. The sequence continues at coordinate 16,664,212 of NC_143194.1, read as the reverse complement.
CACCAACAGAACACAAAGCATTATCTCCTATTTTCAAGAGGGATCAATATAATCTTGACTCATGCAATGATTTTGCAAATACTTGACTGCACCAAGTAACCTTCCGTCCTAGAATTAGAAATTCTGCTAGTCCGGTACCAAAGTACAGTGAGTTGCTTGCTAATCATTGTGGTGATCTCAGGTCTGAGGGATACTTATACCCATATCCACTCAGAACATCTCTCAACAGTAGAGCATTCCGGAATTGATCACGTTCAGTGAAATGCACCCCTACACTTCACCTATGTGACATATCAGTGTCTCCACACTCCTTGGTTAAGAGGACAACCAACGTATATGTCACACAACGACCTAATATCGATTATGTTGTCGTCCTAGGTAACAGCATATCATTTGGTCGCGAACAGGTGTAAGGACTCGAAGATAAATCCTCCTTTAACATAAAATAAGTCCTAAGGACTTCATCATATAAAGAGTTCATTTGAAGATGTTCAATAAAATGATGAATAATGCCAAATAACACATTATTAATTTGTCAATTTATTTACAAAATTCAATCATCAATATGCTGACGATTGACTTTTAGGATACAATTCCCAACAACTACAACTTGAAATCAAAGATGAATTGGCATTCCATCAAAATCAGTGATCTACATGAACCCTATAGCAAGCCGTCCAGTTGAAAAAGATCGTTTGCTTCCGATCTAGGAGGCCAACCACTCAATCTAGGGTTTCTTCAAACTAGCAATGCTTGCCAAGATCCAGAGAGAGCTAGGAGAAGAAGACTACGATCGACATGGAATAGATCTAATGCGTCAAATACAAGAAGGGCCACTTCACCAGCCAGTATCCTCCCAAAAGCCTCAATTACTATGAGTGGAAGCCTACGATAAAACTCCCAACTGTAAAAGACCCTCCGAAGAACCTAATAAAAAAGTCTTGAATGAAGGCAATAGCCCATACCAAGATGAACGAGAGTATGATAAACTTTTCTATGTGCTTTACCGACTGCTCGTGACCCCAAATACTGAAGATAAGGACCGGTGCAAAACAAAATTTTTCACTTTTATCCACAATAGTGCCAAACTGAGAAGCATCCATAGCCCTCCAAGTAGACTAGGTGGGAAATTACACCACCCCCACGTATCAAAGTGGCATATCACCATCTATTGTTGAAAAGGGTACAAAGAGTGACATTCCCCTAATGATTGTAAACTACATATTGTTTGGGCAAACCTTAGCTCTATGACCATAATGCACATGAGGGGAATGCAAAATTCTACACCTTTTGATTGTCTGGTGTTTCCCTCCCGCATGTGGTCTTCTACCAATACATGATGGAAGGTAGATAACAAGCCTCTAGCTAGGTCATGTGATTATGGGCATGCCATTGATGTCTGAGACCGAAAAGTGATAAGGATGGTAGTGGGTCTTGCTGCTTTGAGCTTTAAGGACTTTCATTATTGAGGTATGACCTTTGTGGAGGAGGAGGCAGATGCGGATACAAATTTAAACTACAAACTATGAACAAAAGATAAGCTAAGATAAAGAAAGACAAAGTATGATAAAGATAAAAGACAAATAGAGATAACTGGTGTTTGATTTGCCAAGGGTGCTTTTTCTAGCATTATAATTTGACATTTATAAATGGCTCCTCTTAATTGCTAGAACAAGTGCTACCACTCATTTTGACACTTGCTTTTTTTTATTTTGTGTTGCATGGACCACTATTGCCATACAAGATAATTATCTTTCTTCTACTACTTTTATATTCTAGGTAGTGCTACGACTCTTTCAATATTTTAAAGAATGGTAAAATAGATGCCATTACTCGGTTATGGTGGTTGGCCCATGTGATTATTATGCATGACAATCACTTTCCTTCCACTGCTATATTAGAGGTAATGCTACCATTTCTCGATATATTAGGTAGTAGTAACTATTGGCTAGCCACATCTTAGATTTTGCTCCATTAAAAGCCTCATCTTAAACCAATAACTCTTACCCCTTCGACCTACATCCTAGTTACTTAGTCTGTACGCTTATTGTATTTCTTGCATCCTTGGTGTATTGGCCTTGACCCTTAATTAACAAGGTGTTTACTCATCCAACGTGGAGAAAGTGCTTTCTATTTTCTTCAACAGGTCGAACCCTCTCTGAAGACCTTAGAGTTTCGGCGTACACCCTCTTTAGTGTATTGGTCTGCATCCTTAGTGCATTAGCCTACTTTTTTAATATTCAATTAAAAGTTAGCATCCTTCTAGTAGTACTTGGCCTATTAGACATGTATTTTAACCTGCTACCCAACTATTTTGGCCTACTAACCAAGTACAACTTCAACCTTCTGACCGCGTACAACCTAACTTGACTTGTGGGCTAAGTACAACTTCGGTGTACTGGCCAAGTATAACTTCAACTTAACTTGACTGATCCTCAATCTATACCTTGATGTTAGATGTATGCCCTAAAAACCAATCTGGCTAACACATTATTAATTCTGGAACATAATTTTGTACTTGACTTTATTATTATTGAATAATAAATAGGCATCTTTTTCATTCATATTGTTTATGTGTCTATGAATCATCCAAGAAATTAATAAGATGATGATGCATATTCTTAAGAGTTAAGAATTTGAGCCATGTATCATTGGTGATTAATTTCTAAATGCTCCTGATCGATAGATCATCACGAGGACGGTGATCGATCCGATGAGATCAGTGCACACATCACTTTCCTTATGGATGGACGAGACTCGAGTCCATAGTGTGGGAACACTGAAGTGATAGTGCAGGTGCTTGTTAGAGAACAAGGGTACTGAGCGTGACCAATACAAGAAGTTACTTGGATATCTATCCACTCGTCAGTGACTTGCTTGATGTTGTAGTAGTGTGACTGGTCCTTTGACCTGCGGTGCTTCGGCTACTCACAGTGAGGTTATTGTAGTTTGATTGTACGTATACATGGCCTCTAGACATATGGGACCTTGTAGTGTAGATTGGCTGCAGTAGGTTCACTGTAGGAGTAGGGTATGTACCTACATGGAATCTATCGATCTTGATAGATAAGGAGTGATCCTATGTGATTTATAAGACTAAGTTCGTAAGACCTCGGCCGAGGTAGTATGCACAGTGGAGAAAGAGTTTTCTACTCTCGAACTTAAGTTGAATAAATCTTGACATATGATAGACGATGGGGTCTAACGAGTTGTCCATGACCTCCGTCCTGTAGGAATCCACGATAGAAGGATTGTATCATACGATAACTGCACCTAGAGGTTTATCATTCCATTCTGCTGAAAAGCCACTACATGCTGCTAGGTGTCACTGGTGGATGGTGAGACTCACAGGGACTATCTCGATGGTCAATGATCTCTGATGAGTTGAGTTGAAATTGTTCCAACCAATTGAAAAGAGTTTTCAATGATATTGTGATAGAGATCGCAATATATCTCACTACCAGACAGAATAGAACCTATGAGGTCACACACATTAGAGGTATTGACCGATCCGATGGTTGAATTGTAATTATGAATCACGAATAATCAATTTGATTGATAATGAGTTGAAGAAGGAATAATAGGATTTGATTAATTGGACTTAAACATGAATCCTACTTGGAGTAGGATTTCTAGAGTCCTAATTAGATTAGGACTGTGAGTCCTACTTAGAGTAGGATTTCTAGAGTCCTAATTGAATTAGGATTTCGAATTCGAATCAGAGTCCTACTTAGAGTAGGATTCCTAGAGTCCTAATTTGATTAGGACTATGGATTCAAATTAGAGTCCTAATTGAATTAGGACAAAAATTGAACAAATTCTAATGGATTAGAATTTCTTAAGTCCAAATTAATTATTGATCTAATGAATTAAGATGACTCCTAATTGGATTAGGATTGAAGAGTTCAATTGAGTCATGATTCATTTGAGTTCTAATTGGATTAGGACTTGCATAGATTAAACCCAAATTGGTTCACCCTTGGTTTAAGCCTAATTAGATTAGGACTTAACCATATGAGGGCATCCTAGTCCTCCTCTAAGGAGGACTAGGTTAATCAAGAGGGAGGGGCGTACGCCCCTCCTCCCTTGTTTTCCTTGGTGCGGCATGCAAAGAGGGCTCGGCGCCCCTCTTAGGAAATCAATTAGGACCTCCTAAAAGTTAGGAGCTCCACATACCTTTATAAGGAGAAGAGGGGGCAACACCTAGGGGATTCAAGCCCTCCTCCTTTCAGCCGTACGCCACCCTCTTCCTCCTCTTGGTTTCAGCCGCAAGCAAGGAGAAGAAAAGAAGAACCCTTGGCAGCCCTCTTCCCTCCTCCTTTTTGGTTCCAGCGAAGGGAAAGTAAAAAGGCCGTGTGTAGCCTTTGTTTCTTCTTCCTAGATCCTCCTTCTTCTTCCTCCTCCCAAGCACAATCAAAGGTTGATTCAAAGGAAGGAGATCAGCCATCAAAAGTTGTCTCTACAAGAGAGCTAGCATCCCGGGGAGACAAGGAAGCTTTGATCGGTCCTCTGCTTCGTGTGGATACCCGTAGAGGCCGGACGCATGTGCGGCTTCAAGCGAACCTTCATCCAAAACCACGATCATCAGTTTGCGGTGATCATCTACCCGCACAAGGTGAAAATCTGATCTTCCTAATGGTTTTAAAATTTTTTAATCCTAATCTATCTACGAACGTCGTTTTGAAATACGTTCATGTGATGCACGCCGATCCCGCACATGCCCCTTCCGCTGCGCCTTCTGATCTGATTTTTCTACGGCATGGGCGGGTTTCCAACACTTGATACTTATCAAAGGTTAAAATTTTTCCAAAACCTCTTACTCGGCCTACACAAGATGTCTTTTTTGAAGACATACAATGATCGATTTATATGGAGTCTTTGGAGACCATGGATCATTGTTATCAGTTTACATATGGTGTAAACAATGTCCGCATATATCATCAATTAATGGTTAGGAGGATGATGGTATGTACCTTGTACCACATCCATCGGTCTAATTTTGGACTTGGCAATCATCTAACTTACTTGATTTGAAAGAAAAGTTGACTGAGATCTTGTAGACCCATCAATTACTTTCTTAACTTAGGAAGGAGGTTGATTGGTTCACCTCTTAGGAAAGGTAAGCTTGAGCAACATAGATAGACCATGAAGGGTCCAGTGGGGGCAAGACTCAAACTTGCACAGCAAGTAAAAACCATAGCAAATATGGTGGAGGTAAGACCCATCACATGATTGTCCTACAGCCCATGGGTATGGCAGATATGGCTAATTTGAGTGGAGGTACTTAATATAGCTAGACCTCAAAACTCATAGATTTAGAGGAACATAGGCCATTGGTTGGTTAATAAGTTAAGCCCGGTATATGGATTTAGCATGCATGGCTGCTGATTAAGTAGAGGTGGTGGCACCCATTAGGATAGTTGATGTCAGCCCTTGGAATAGGAGCAAGCTGCATTATGCACTGATTGCACATCTACTACCACTAGGGCGCAGCCAACTCTAGTAGTAGAGACCTGTGTCGTATGATTCCACCAATATTTCTTCTAACAAACATTTGTAGATTAGCATGGTCAAAGCCTATCTTGGGCTTGGATATCAGCTTGAGGTTGACCAAAGTTTATCCTGAGGACTCTACAAGGTAATATTTGACTTTGCCCTTCTTATAGGGTATAAACTTTAAAAGTCATGCTTCATAAAAATCTTGATGCTTCCATACTGAAGAGGTTGATGGGCCGATTTGTCTTCCATGTGGGCAGCATTGTTGATCGAGTTCACCACATGATATATTGGAGCATGTTGTGGCACTTAATATTGACCTTATATCTCCTGCTTTGCCATTGAGGCCAAATATGCCTCAAAATAGTGGCCAATTGGCTGATAACAACATTTAGTCTCGCTATTGATTGTCCAAGTAGAACTTGAACTATGAGACCATCTCCTGTTAGGGACTGGCTGACAGATAGATCATCCCTGTTTGAGGAGCATGGCTTTCAAAGCCAAGGTCCTAAGGAGGAGTAGAGGTAATCTACTCGCCAAAAACTTCAATTTTTAGTTGAGCCTAAGGACCTTATCCACTTGACTCTGACCGGGAAGTCTAGAGTTCTATAGTAGTATGGTGAAGTGGATTGCCTACCAATCTTGACAACTAAATACCATTTCTCCTTCACTGCAGTATCTTAGTAGCTACCCGTCCATCCCACCAGGTGTGCTAAAAAAGAACTAGTCTCTCCTAGCATAATCTCCAACCATGAGAGGATGGAAGGTGGATAACAAGTCTCTTTCTAGGTTATGCGATTGTGCAAGCATGCCACCGATATTTGAAACCAAAAGAGATAAGGATGATAGTGGATCCTACCACCTTAAGTTTCAAGAAATTTCAATACCAAGGTGCCACTTTTGCGCAAAAGGAGGTAATCGAGGCTACAGATCTAAGCTAAGCTATGATAAAGACATACCATGATAAAGATAAAAAACAAATAACGATAATGGGTATTTGATCGGCCAAGGGTTTTTTTTTCAGTATTACATTCTGAAACTTATAAGTGGCTCCCATTAATTGTTGTGATATGGGTTACCACTAAACTTTGATACTTGTTCTTACTATTTTATGCCATATGGACTACTATTGCAATGCATAGTAATTATCTTCCTTCTACTACTTATATATTCTAGGCAATGCTACCACTCCTTCCACGCTCTGCATAGTGTTAAAATAGGTATAATTATTTGGTTTTGATACTTATTGGTTTGCATGACGTGCACTACTATTGTTATACATGATAATCACCTTTCTTCCACTACCCCTATATTCTTGGTAGTGCTACCATTCCTCCACTTACTGGCTAGTGATAACCACTGACTAGCCACATCTTAGGTTTTGCTCCATCAAAGGCCTCGCCTTAGGCCAAAAGTTCAAGGCCTCTTGGTCTACACCTTGGTTAGTCAGCATGTACCTTTAATATATCAGTATGTATCCTTGGTATATCAGCCTACATCCTTGGTGTTTCGGTCTAAACCTATTTGATCTATCGACCCATACTCTTAGTGTACGACCTGCATCCTTGGTGCATCGACCTATTTCTTTGATATTTAGTTGGAGGATGGCATCCTTCTAGTAGTACTTGGCCAACAATCCTATTATTCGCCTACTTCAGTCTACTTATCAAATACAACCACAATTTACTTACTAAGTAAAATTTGGCTTGTTGGCTAAGTACAACTTTAACCTATTGGCAAAATACTTCACCCTGCTGACCAATTCTTGGTCCGTACCTTGGTACTGACGAAGGTTGACATCCTTCCAAAATCTCTTATTCAGCCTGCATAAGATGTTCTTTTTAAATATCTACTATTAGTCGGCCTATTTTGGATGGCCTTCCGAGATCTAGTGCTGATCGATCTTTGAAACATGATCATCAATTTGGATGTGGTATAAATAGTAGCCAAGAAAGTCATCGTATTGCATAAGAAAGAAGACCTATCTGTTTCAAAAAAGCTTGGGCAATTCTAAAAGTTCCACAAGTTCTTACTTTCAAATAATTCGAGAAGGAAAGAAGGCAGAGGCTATATGTACACCAATCATAAAAGATGACTCCCAATCAGAAAAGAATAAAGAAGCTATTCGAGGCATCTTGAAGTACTTTAACAACCTTACTCCTAAAGAACCACTTGATGGATTACCTCTTATGTGGGATATCTAGCACGTCATCGACCTTGTTCCAAGATCTAGCCTGCCAAATCTTGCACAATTCTAGATAAGCCCAATGGAGTAGAAATAACTCAATTAGTAGGTGGTTTTCTGGCTACAAGGGGTTCATAAGTGAAAAATCGAAGTCCTTGTGGAATCCTTCTCTTCTTGGACCAAAGAACGATGGTTCATTGTGTATGCATCAGTAGCATAGGCATCAAAAAATTCACCATGATGCATTAATTCCCCATCTCGAGAATTGATGATATGTTAGATATGCTATCAAAATCTACATTCTTCTCTAAAATCAATCTTAGAAGCAATTATCATCATACCCAAATTTGCTTTAAAGATGAGTGGAAGACCGCCTTCAAAACCAAGGATGGGTTTTATGAGTGGCTTATTATGTCATACGGCCTAACCAATGCTCCTAGCACTTTCATGAGGGTAATGAGCCAAGTTCTGAAATCCTTCACTAGTAGATTTATTGCAGTATATTTTGATGATGTCTTTATGTATAGCAAACCTGAAGAACATCTGAGCACATACAGGCAAGTGGTACATGTAATTCGGCAGGAAAAGCTCTACATTAATATGAAGAAGTGCACCTTCATGTAGTCCAAGGTTCTTCTTAAGGTTCTTGGTCCTGTTAGGTGGAGCTGAAGCCGACCTTGAGAACATAAAGGATATTGTGGATTGGTCCATGCCAACCAACATCCATGAACTAAAGAGCTTCAACGGACTTGTTACTGTTTCCGGTGCTTCATTTGCAATTTTAATATCATCATGGAATCTATTACTGAATGCATGAACTGAGGTCTGCTCAATTGGTCAATGGCAGAAAACAAGGCTTTTGAGATGATAAAGAAGAAGATGATAGAAGTCCTAGCTCCTAACTGCCTGATTTCAACAGAACTTTGAAATCACATGCTATGCCTCACATATGGGCATAGATAGAGTGCTCAGCCAAGAAGGGCATCCGTGTACCTATTTACCCAAAAAACTATAGACGCTAAGAAAAAACATTGCCTATGATATGGAATTATATTCTATTGTCAGAACCTTGAAGCACTATTCTATGGATAATTGTAATAATCTAGCAATTCCCGTACTTTCCTTTTGAAATAATGCTTAATATTTTTCAGATTCAAAGAAAAATATTATTACTACAATATCACCAAAAACGACACCTAAATATTAAGGTTCTAATCAAATTAAAAATTAGCACCACATTCTGCCTTTCCATGCACGTCAAGTCACTTTAACGATTTAATTTACTAAGAAAACATCATCTAAAAATTCTCAAATTTTGCATGTTTAATGAAACGTGAGTTAACAGTTTCCAGCAAAAATATAAGATTAAAATACTTACACAATAACACAAAAAACCCTTACTCTTCCCTCATCTGATGCTATCTGCTATCTCTAAAGCTTTGAGTATTAATTTTTACCCTGAACCCTTCAATATTTAGTCCTAAAATCAAAAAATTGACTTGAAGAAAGAATTGGAGTCTTCCCTTGTTTATTGCTTCAATAGTTTGGTCATCTAATTAGATCCGATCTAATATAATCCTAGGCCTAGATGAGGTAGCAGCGAAGGAGAAGGGGGAGCACTCAAGGACCACAATAGCAAGGACAGAAGGAGACAAAAAAAAGAGTGGGAGGAGAGAGAGAGACGAGAGAGTGAGGGAGGGGGGGGGGGGGGGGTGCGGGCGCCGAGGGTGACAGGAGGGGAGGGGAGTCAGGCGTGGGTAGAGTTGGGAACGAGAGAGAGGAAGATGCTCGGGCACACGTAAAAGGAGAAGCAGTGAGGAGCGAGGATATCTAGGTGTTCGTGGGAAGCAACAAAGACGTGATTTTTTTTTTCCCCTTATCATTCATATCTAATATAAATATATTTAAAAAAATTAAAAAATAATAAATCTTAAAAATTCTAAACAGCTAGAACTCCAAAATAATTTAATAATTTGTCACATATGATGCCACCCAATTCGCAGCTCCAATGACCATCTTGTAAAAAATATAGCCGAAAAAAAAGACACCACCTTACATGCAAACCCTTATATAGACCTGGGTCACAGACACTGGTATCACATTTCCAATCTATCTTCAATAAACCACACAGCAAATAGCAAACACTAGTAGTTTGGAACTCGGATTTTGAAGGATCTCCTTTCATCACTCTCAAGTTCTTTGCACTCGCTTGTTTCCCATTACCTCCTCTCTCGCTTCTTTCTCCTCATCTCCTTTTCCGAGTCTTAATGACAAGTGCAAGAAACATTAGAGGTGCCATAAAGTTATTATTATGTTCATATGGCAACCATATGAGAGTAGGTGGAATATCAACCCAAAAGTAAGGACAACTTAATCCTATATACAATCTACATTGGCGTGCTACATCTCTTATGGTACAATTGGTTTCAAGAACACCATTATTATCCATATGGTGTATGTACATATAAGCTGACAAACCTAGTACAGGATTCATCCATACATGACTTACCACCTGATTTCAGCAACCACCACTTGCAGGCTCAATTGAGCTTAGGAGACCGTTGCCTCTCAGCTGCATGCAGTGTTCCTCAGCATCTGCTTGAGAACAAATGATCACAACAGCTAGGCCATTATAATGGGCCTCTTGCATGATATTGACTGCATTATCAAGAGTCATTCCAGGGATAACCTTCATCAGAACTTGGACAACATACTCGCGTTTGTTGTAGTTATCATTGTGCAATATAACACGATATGGAGGTGCAGTTTTCCTAGATTTCCTGCAAACCAGAAAAGAAGAAAAACTCAGCAGCCAGTTGTCCAAATCATGTGAATCATGAAGATGACGGAAAATGGAGCTCTTTGAATTATTTTAACTTCCTGAGCAGGGTTTAATTATCACACAAAATCATAAATCGACATCTTTGCCCCCAAAAAGACAACTTGTTATCAAAGAGCAAAACCATTCACATGAACCAAATGAACTGCACATAAAGCTGCATGCACAATGACATCATTCTCCAAAATATTGGAAAAATCTCAAATTATTCACAATTTTTTCCTTGGCCTGATAATTCTTTAAATTACCTACAGGTAATCAGTTAGTCAAGAATTATTCCGATTATTTATGAAATTTGCAACTAATTCACAAGTTACTCATTGCTAAACCAAGAAACACATGATTTACAAATTAAGGATGCCATATAATGCTAGTGATGATGTTCTCTTTGCTATTATTGTTTTTCATTCTTTTTACTTCAATACTTGACTTTACCAATAAATGTATCAATATATAAAATTTATCTTAAATTCGTTATTCTTGTAAAACTTATCTTCCCACCCTTAAGTTATTGAGTTCTGTCTTAACTTCTGGCAAATTCTCCACATTCTATCATAATTCTGGATCTAAGCCTTTAGCAAGACTATTCCTGAGTTTCGAACTTGCAACTATGGCTGCAAGGTGTCATTTTCTAGATTAGCTTTAGACTTCAATCAGCAATCAAATTCACACTGTTCCAAATCAAAGATACCAGGAAACGGAAAATGTTGCAGGATTTTTGAAAGCCGCAGACGTCGTTTTGTATGCACGTGCTAGTATCACCACACTGATCAGAGCAACAATGATCGCTTGATCAATTTCCCACCTAATTTAAACACACTGCACATGGCACATATTGATGTCAACCACATGGATCGAGAAACCACAAGTACCCGACCTGCTTCGTTAGAGGTTGCCTTCAGCTTGTTAAGGCTAGGAAGCCTTAATAATTAGAGAAATACTTTTGGAATATTAGAAAAAAAATGCTCTATTATGCTTGTTGAAGTTCCAGCAATGCCTCGATGTTTTTCGCCCTTGTTGGCTGATTTCTTCTGCAATGCCTTCCATAGATGTCATTCAACTATCAGCAGAACAAGAAATGTATTGGCTAAACCCCAAACTCTCAGTTACAAGGCCATGCAGTGTTCAGGGTTGTCAGCTTGGCAACTTGTATCTTTATAGTGCTTTTGCTCAATGGGAAGCTCCTCTTAAAAGTTATGGCTTCTTTCAGGAAGTTTCAATCAGTCTCTCCAAATGAACCTAATGTATCCAATATCGATGTAGCACACAATGAATCCTTTTGATTTGGTTGTCTATGGGATGAAAACTTGCATAAGATAAGCTTCAAACTCAACAAACTTAAATCTTCAGCAGATTAATCAAATGTAAATCAATGAATTAAAATAGGACTGACCAGTCAGAGGGATCAGCACATTATTCACAAAATCAACCATTCCCCCAAATGCATACGTGCATTAGGCATGTAATGGAAATCCATTAGAGTCCTATGACCGCACTAACAATATAATGGTTCAAGCAGCCCTCAAATAATTTGGCTAGTTACATCATAACTAGCTAGAGTAGACATGTTCAGACATAAACCCAACAACCCCCCATATACCACCCTTAATAAGCTTGCTCCATAGCACTTAAAGTATGAGAGATGCTAAATTGTGAGCTAGTTATTTTTTCATACTTATATTCTTCATGTAACATGAGCTTTTCACACAAAGACTGACAATTGCATAGTTCCATGAAAATGTATAGGGCTTGCAAACTCCACTTGGACTGTGGAGTAACAAGTACATCCACTTTGGTGGCATTTGACCCTTTTTTGTCCATTTGAGATTCCTGCAACTAGTCAAGTAACCATCTTCCTTTTTAGTGAAATAATCTAGCTGTTCCTTGACAGAGATGATCAACACTGAATTGATCAGACATGGTAAATAGACAATATTTTACACCATGATTGGTGCCTTCACTCCATATCAGCACAAAACTTCCTCATCTATGTAATCATGTTTCAACCAATTGGACACTAGGAACTTGATCTCTTCCTAGGAAAATGAATCTTGTCCTTTAAATTTCATCTTTTAATAATTCTTATATTTGTCCTAAGGAAATTTTTGGGTTCATCAAAATCAAACAGTTCATATGATTTTTGCTGGTGGAGGCTATCCCTTTTTTGTTAACATTTTGCATATCGATAATTTTTATTTTCTTTGATTTGTAGTTGTTAAAAGTTAAACAGTTGCTAAATGCCCTCCCTCCTTCAGTGTTTAAATGATTTTATTCTTTTATATAGACTGCCGAACGTTTAAGTTGTTAGAAAACATATATGTAACTCTAAGACAGTTTCTTTTTATAAAGTAATCGCTGCAGATAACAAAACCATTAAACCATGGCTGTCTATATATATATATATATATATATATATATATATAGAGAGAGAGAGAGAGAGAGAGAGAGAGAGAGAGAGAGAATTATTATGAACTCCAGAAGTATTAGGAGAAACTGATTAGAGGAAGGTGTAGAAATGCATATGTAGAAGAAGATGATAATAATTTAGAAATAGAAGAAAAAAAAGAAACAAAAATTTATGCAATACATTCCAGGTTATGTGGTATATTGAAAAGCAACAAGATTACACTATATAAGAGCACAACTTAATTGTTAATTTACATTATAGATGTTATGAAAGAAATATTGAATTGATATTTGATAAAATATATCAAACATTTAACACAACACTGACTCCTAAAAGGGTAAGTACATATCAAACAATAAAAAAAGGCTGCTTATACATTCATTCAAAAAGCCACTTAAACAGCTAGGCAGACTCACAAAGCACTTAATGTTTAAAAGGAACCACTTTAACGTTGAGGTAACACTCAATTGTCTAAGCTGCCGCCAAAACATTTAAACAGCCATTTTTGTTTAAGTTTTCTTTGTCTTGAGTTTTTCATGCTCCACTAACTTAAATAAATTATGCATAAATACTTTGAAGATTATTTAAAAAGCCTGTGTAATCAATCTAAAGATTATCTTTGATTTAAATGAAACAAAATACAGTTTTTTTCCCGAAGGAACAGGATGTATGAACAGTACACAGTGTGTCGGTAAGGGATGCAGTCCCTTGTTGTGCCTGTACCTGGTACCATATTGTTCCGACAAAAAATGGGTACAAGGTCCAGTACTGGCATTTGAAACCTTGGTTTAAACAGCCACAAGGTATCAATTATTTTTGCTGACTTTGCCTTCTTTAATCTTTCCTCGCATGCATAATTTAAAAAAAAATTACACATAAATGATATGGAAAAAAAAATGTTCAGCAGAAATCTGCATTTTACAGTAATTTTATAATTACCTTTCATATACCATTTCAAAGACTAAAATTGTGATCCACATACCTATTGTTCAACAACTTATCACTTTTGTTATTCAACTTTTTTTTGAAGGGATGTAAACTAAAAAGCCCCCTACAGGCACTTTTTAAGAGGGCCACCTTGGCAATCTAGATAGTCCATCTAGGCACCCATCTTAACATTCTGCATCATGTTTAAATATGCATAATGAGATTGATTCACAAATTAGTATTGCATGTTTCCAATTTGATAGTTTTCATTGACTTGTTATATCTTATTTGATAATTTCATTTATCAGATCATGATAATCCTTTTAGGCTTCTCCTCTTATTGATTATCAATTTTTGATTTTTTTTTGGGCCACCTTGACATCTAGGCAGCTACCTAGTCACCCGCCTAGTGCCTAGATGCTAGCAATCCACTGGCCTCTTGTCTACCACCTACAGTTTTACTAAGACATTGCTTTTGTTCCATTCAAAACTTAGCCAATTCAATTTCGGTGGTCATTTTCCATTTCAGTTGGAAAATGTAGTCGGATGTTTGGGGTACTATAAATGATCAAGGGGTAGTAACCCATATCAAACAGCCTCTTCTTTGAGTCCACACGCACCCTATCACAATATCACATAACCCCATACTTCCTTGAGGTTTGCATTCTCAATCCAATCTTCATGCATGAAGAATCACCAAATCAGAAATTAAGATTTGCCGAGATTAGTTGGAATAGAAATACTAAAAAGGAAAAAACCATATGAGAAACAACATTCACAAAGTCAAAACAAATGGAGAAAAAGGTGTAAGATAAACTAATCTTTAAATTGTTCAAGTCTCGTGAGAAGCAAGGATACCATAGCCAAGATCCCCTATATTTAGCAATCTTACATGTCTCCAGAATTCATCTGATGAAATGCTGGGTTTGGATTACTTGGTTAAAGTTAGAAGAAAAATAAACACTAGTCCAATGAAAAAAACACATAAGGATGATCTAGAGAATCACATAACCATGAAGACTAATAGAAAGACATGTTTCGTTATTATTGCTACCCTTGAAGATTATAACATGGCATTACTTCTCCATGCCTGGGAACCATCTCAAATAACTTATTGTTGGGCAATCTCAGATAGATACTGCTGTGAGAGTATAATCCAAGAATTGGACTGCAGCAAGCCTCAAGCTACTATGCACCTCATCATGACTTTACCTTGGATGGCCGTGAACTAATAATTATAACTGATTTCATATATCTATAAGTTCTAAAGAAGTTTTTGACAATTGCTCACAAACGCAAAATGGATGCCTAAGCACAAAATTATTAGCTTTCCAAAGTGCTCAGTACGAAGATAGACTCTGGTTTCCCATCTCAAAGATAAGCATCCATTTTACAGTGAAGACAACCTTGGGCGCCCCTTGAAGAATGTTTTTGCTCTATTGATTACTCTTCTCTATCTAGAAAGCACACCATTTCAATGCAGGAATTGCCAGTTACCTCATCCAAGCCTAAAACCACCATCTACTTTCATGCTTTTCCCGTTAGTCAAACCTAGTCAACCCTGCACCTACGCCAATTAGCCACCTCAAAACCCTATTCCCAATACCACATGCACCCTCTAGGACTTGAGTAGGCTTTAGCAAGCTCCTGCCACGTAAATATGAGCCTTATTGAATCATTGATAGCAGTTTGACTATTATTGACTTGTGACTTCTATTTGACCATGGTTGAAAGTACACCTAAATTTGCATTGTAGAGACCTTTTTCACTTGGGAACCCACCCCAAAAATCTTGTCTTGATCCAACATCCTATGTCCTTGAATTATCACCTCATGGGGAACTACTCAAAATATTGCCACAAAACAAGTCCTTGTAGAAGCTTCACATGCAATATCCCACTTGATCCACAAACTCCGCTCATTTTTGTCACACTACAAGTGATTCCCTCTAGGGCATAAAAACATGTTCAATTCCTTATCAGCCCTTAGATGCAAATGTTTTTCTTTTCGCTTCATTTTAATTCCTAACCATTCAAGTTACCAATTCACAGCATTTGCTCTTAGACAATCGAACTTCACCTTCTCAGTTCACTTTCCCACCATCCCATCAAAAGAAAGACTCGATAAGGACAAATACTTATAAATTTTACCCACCCACCACTATGAATACCCCCCTAAATGGAAGGGAAATTAAGATAAGAAATTATAAAGTATAAAGGAGACTACCAGACTGGCCTATCACCCATCTTCCTCCACCCCAGACCAGCTGACCCTTCTGTAGACATACATTAGCTCAGCTTTATATGATTTCATGTTATCTTCATGTTGCTTATCATTTGTTTAAGGCTTTAGAGGAGTGGTTAGGGTTGAAAATCCCTGATTTATCTTCCTAAAGGGCCCTAAAGAGCCCTGAATTTTCAGCAAAAAAAAAATTCAGCAAGAAAAAAAGAGCATCAGTCAGTAGCCTCATAGGACCCCAGGTGCATGGCATACTCCACTAGCTTCCCTCTTGGGAAGGAGCATGGCTATAAATAACAAGCCTTCATGTGTAGGTGCAGCTTCTGAATGCTTGTTCAATAGGCATTCACAATGGCATATTCCCAGCCAGAGAGTAAGTAATGTCAAGAATCCCTTATCAGGTTGCTCTATGGGTGCCAATCCCTTCCCCAGCAGTACATTTGGCCTTGTCCCAATCTTCGATATGGGGATTGGCATTACCCCCTTCCATTCTCTAGGTTTACCTACTTTTCCCTTGAAAAATAGCAGGTGGCACTCCAAAACTTCCCAAGGCTGTGGCATCCACCCTTCCTGGATGCCCACATATAGAATATACAATTGTGGAAATAATTCTGCGAGCACCCAAAAGTGGGCATCTAATTTATCGAAAACCCACATATGCTTAGACAGAGATTGGAGCTACACAGCTTTCAACTAAAAAAAATATATGCTTAGGCATACCACTTGAGCAGATCTAGATATATCGAATTGGAATATTTAAAACTTTTATACCTTGAGTATAAAAAAAAAGTCACAACTTGAAGAAATCGAATGCAAAACACAAATTCAAATGCTTCTGGTCCACGCCTAATAATACGACCATTAGTGATTTATAACCAATAATTGGCTATAGTCCCTTCAAGGAGATGACTCCTACACTATACTCTTTTGACAACATAAGTATTAAACTAGTGATCAGAAATCCCTTGAGATTTCACCTTAACTGAATTTCCACTATAGTCATCTGAGGTTATACTTGACTCTTCATCCTTTATCTGGTTGAGCATGTCCAACAAGAGGTAGCTTAACATGTGAACTTTGAAATACTGAAATTGAGGATTTTAAGTATTTTT
Organism: Phoenix dactylifera; assembly: GCF_051530095.1. Lineage (NCBI taxonomy): Eukaryota > Viridiplantae > Streptophyta > Magnoliopsida > Arecales > Arecaceae > Phoenix > Phoenix dactylifera. Next base: position 16,647,009 of record NC_143194.1, on the reverse strand, counting down.
ACTGGAGAACTTGAAATCAAATTTGAAGAGCTCAAAATGCTAAATTTGAAAATGTGCATCATCAGCTCAAATTTGCAAGGGCATAATTGTACTGCTGTAATCAACTTACTACCAAAGGAAACAATATGAACCACAAACAATACCAAATAAAAATTTTGAAATACTAAACTAGCACATAAGCAGGGAACTGAACATATTAATGAACAAACTAAGAAGTTAGAAGGAAAATGGGTGATTCTCCAACAAATGGAACTTGGAAGTTAAGATGCTTTCCTCCATGAGAATGTACATGAATTTTACATGGAGTTACAGCAGATTCAAACTCTGACGGAACGAGATCAACAGTTTGTGGATTGAAAAGTAAAAAAGGTAGACTCATGTCTTCAGACAATCACTAAGAGCCTAATTCATCAAGTTTCAATGTAGTTCACATTGAACGGACCAAGGGGTGTCATGTAGATCACTCGACTATCGGAAGTATAGATCCTACGGCTTAGTGGACTTAGGTATTGCAAGTTGTAGTCACTAGTCACAGCTTAGCTTGATCAAATACCATTTTTTATCTTCTTGAGCATGCTATACTAGTCACATGCTGAATTACAGGTGGCAGTCCATGTCAGCAGTAACATGCATGTAGAGGATAGCAACATAAACCTTCTATTTTGTGCACATATTTGCTATATGGTATGTATCATATGTAAAGACCAGTAAATATTGGTAAATAAATACTTGATATAATTTGGCATCATATATAGGTGGAATAGATGCCAAGAGACCACAGACATTGAACAAGTTTGTCACCAATCATTTTCAAATAAAGGACCTTGTCAAACGAAAGAAAGTTCCATGAAATCAAACTATCCAGGTGGACAAACTTAGGTCTAAGAAATATTTTATGCGCATCTTTTTTGAGGCTAGAATGCCTGAAAGCGAGACCTTTGAATATTCCAATGAATACTGATTTGAAACTTGCAGTTGCTCACCCTATCAGCCAATCAAGCATCATTAAATTATCCAACGACATATAGGTACTGGTAACTAAGCTGATTTAATCTTACATAACTCATTCTGATATCAATTCACACTCAGTATTGTTAACTTATCTATGAAATTCTCGAGAAACCTCACCTTGATGTCTTGGATCACATTTGAAGAACTCAATGCCAAGGCATTTATACTAGCAAAATGATCATTAAAAAGTTTACTTCTTTAGCAAACTAGGCTGGTTTTCTTATGGATCATAAATTCATTACAAGTAATTGCAATTACCAATTTTGTTCAGACTGAATATTAAGCGATGTCTAAATACACGAAATCATATAGTTTAATCCTTTTATAGCCATGATGGAGTTGTTAGTTGTCTGAATTGTATTTTGATAATCAAGCAGCAAGACAAAGAAAAGAATATGGTCTTCATAAATGGACTAAAAATATTGAGGTAAACCGCCGCCTTATTCCAACGCAAAATGAAGAACAAGTGATTGCTCCACAATTATGTCCAAAAACAAATTAGATGATTCATTTGACAAAGCTTTTGCAATGAGACGACTAATTGAGTCCTATTCCTAAGACAGAACATGATATTCAAAATTTTAATTACCACAGGACAGGTTTTTCTAGAGAACTAGATGCCGTGTCCCAACACTTGAGAAGGTGAATGTTTCATCCTGTCCTAGTCTATTTCCTGACTCATCTCTTCCCAACACTCGGCATAGTGCCCCATCTTGATGCTTGGGATTGCGGAACACCGAGCAGTCCCACCACTACTTAAAACCTTGATGATATTTATCCTCCAACTTGTGGGGGAATACTGACAATCTACTGGTTCTTCTAGTTGAGTTCTAATAAAATTCTCATTAAGTAATATGAATTGTGTTCGTGGGTTTTCTAACTATAATATTGCATAATTCATATAGCTAAGTCATAACTAATATCCTTTACCAACTTACTAGGAAGTTACATTATACAAGCAGTAGCTACTGTAACATAAACAACCATGACCATTTCAGAAGCTCTGTATTTACATCTATTTTCAAGTCAGACATGTGAAACACTTTAGATGAATATCAAGCTCTTGAATTCCAGATATCAAAGACTGGTGAAGAGTTGGATTAATTCTATGATGATTTGAAAAGGCTCTCAGAATCCCATCATTGTTTGAAATGGGCTTTGATTGTTTTTGGTGCTTGTTTAAGGTTTTAGAGGCATTAAAAACAATACAATTTTTGCCCTTAAGCTAATATTTATATTTCAATAAGGAAGATGTATATTCATAAGAACAGCATTGACGAGCCATACAACATTAACGTTTTAGTTTCCCTGAAGCATTTAAATCAAAATGCATCATTTATAATATGAGTGTTTTCTATAATTAACCTTGACACTAATTGTCACAACTCAGGACCTCACCTAAAAAGGCTAGCCGAAAGGTATTTTTTAGGTTTCTTAGTAATGTATAAGTACCCAAGATCTCCTCAGCGAATAACCAATGTGGGACTAAATACATGCCCACATAGGTCCTCACATACTCTCCCAGTTTAAGCCCTGACGTCCTCATCGGCTAAGGGTTCAAATCCATTCAAATCTAATCACAAGCATTACGATCGGCCCATTGTCAGCCTCCATGAACTCGTGCTGCAGTGTTCTCTAGTTCATATAGGCTATGGGTCGAGTTCGCTCTGATACCACAAAATATCACGCCCCAAATTCGGAGCATGACATGATCGTGCTACCATAGGGTATTGCCCACAATAACACGAAGCCCATAATGAAACTTCATGAGGATCCTAGTGTGATTTTGATGTTTACAAAGCCATTGAGGTCAAATGGAAATACTAATGCTTTCAATTCAATTGATCTAATACATAAGTAAGTAAGAAAGAAAGATTTGATACATCCTTGATACGCTTTGCTTGATATATTTAAAAGAACTTTCAAGAACACATCTAAAACAAATTATATTGGAAGAACTTGAGGAAAGAACTAATTTAGAGTTTAATATACCTTAGAGTCAAGTTCTTTTGATTGAAGCTTAACTCTGTCATTTACATGCTTAATGAGCTTAAACTTTAATGTGCCAAGCATCCTAAGGAGAAAAAAATGATTTGCAATGTTGTTACTTCTTTTATATGTTTAATGTGCAAATCTAACCTAAAGATGCAGAAAAACAGAGTTAGAGTCGACCCCAGAAGAGATGGAGTCGACCCTGGCACAATTCGGCACACTTTGGCACATTCTGGCACAAATGGCACAGATCTCGGGTCGACCCCAGAAAAGCTTGGGCCGACCCCAGCTCGGGTCGACCCCAGAAAAGCTCGGACCGACCCCAGCTCGGGTCGACCCCAGAAAAGCTCGGGCCGACCCCAGCTTCAGCCATCTGAAAATACAGCCTTCTGGAATTTACTGAGAGGGCCGACCCCAAGTTTCCTTGAGCCGACCCCAGGTGGAGCCGACCCCAGGAAATCTTGAGCCGACCCCAGTGGAGCCGACCCCAAGAGACCATGAGCCGACCCCAGGTTAAGAACTCAAAAAATATGTCTCTGGAATCCCTGAGAGGGCCGACCCCACTGTAGCTTGAGTCGACCCCACTGTAGCTTGGGTCGACCCCAAAAAAGCATGATTCGACCCCAGCGTGAAGAGTCAGAAAAACAAGCTTCTGGATTTTCTGAGAGGGCTGACCCCACTGTAGCAGGGGCCGACCGCAGAAAAGTTTGAGCCGACCCCAGATTAATGAATAGTGACTTGAGCCGACCCCAAAAAAGCTTGGGTCGACCCCAGCACGGGTGACAGCCCAACGACTAGTTCTGCAGATGTACTTTTTAAGTCCCCAACGGCTATAAACGGCTACTTTCTCCATTCCAACGGTAGGAAAGTGATCTTTGGAGGTTGGAAAAGTATTTAAGAGCCACTATTCATCAAAGAAAGTAATCTTGGTGAAGATCTAAGTATGCATTCAAGAGAAAAGGAAAATCCAAGAGAGTTCAATTTATTGCTTCAAGTTCAAACCCAAAAGAAGTGTGTTGAGCAGAATTTAAGTACTTTCAAGAGCTCAACCAATCCATTGAAGAGTGAAGCAATCTCAATGAAGAAAAGAAAAGCGCCTTCAAAGAGATAACATTTTTCTTTTCTTCTCGTTAGTGCATATTTGTTATATTTGCTCATTTAGGAGCTTTATACCTTTGATTTCTTATTCATTGTAGGTTTGTTGGTGAGCCCGTAAAACCAACGGTGTAGATTTTTTGTGAGCCCGTAAAACCAACGTAGGTTGTTGGTGAGCCCGTAAAACCAACGTAGGTTATTGGTGATCCCGGAAAACCAAATTGTAGGATTTTTGGATTGTGAGCCCGGTAAAACAATCCAACTGTAATCTGAGGGGTTATAGTGAATTCCCAAGAGGACGCTTGGGGAGTGGACGTAGGTGCCTTGGGGTGCACCGAACCACTATACATGCTTGTGTTTGTATTGTGTTCATTTTGTGCCTCTCGCTTACTCTCTTCATTATATTGTGTAGTTGCTCTAGCTTAATTTCTAAAAGTGATTTAATTGTGCCTAACTAGAGCTTAATCTCTCTTGCTTCCACCGCACCTATATAATTCACATAGGCCAAACTATATACTCACTTAAGAATTAATTTGAGGCCATAAAATTTAGAAAATCCAATTCACCCCCCCTCTTGGGTTGTCACCTTGGGCAACACTTCATATGGCATAATAAAAAAAATGTCCAATATCATTTGCTAAAAAAGAAGCGGATACAGAGCATCTAAATCCACATATGAATTCACAACTACACTTATTGCTAGCTTGCAACTATGCTTCAAGCTTTATTTTTTCATCCTTCATTCATTTATTCCTCCCCGCTCCTAGCAACCTTAATTATCTTTTCTAAAAAGGCTAGCCGAAAGATATTTTTTGAGTTCCTTAGTCCTGTATAAGTATCCAAGATCTCCTCAGCAAATACGTACGAATCCTCACATACTCCCTCAGTTCAAGTCCTGACGTCTTCGTCAGGCTAAGGGTTCATATCCATTCATATCTAATTACAAGCACCACGATCGGCCCGTGGTCAATCTCTATGAGCTCGTACTGCAATGTTCCCTAGTCCACATAGACTATGGATCGAGTTCGCTCTAATATCATGCATCACAACTCATGACCTCACCTAAAAAGGCTAACCGAAAGATATTTTTTGGATTCCTTAGTCCTGTATAAATACCCAAGATCTCCTCAGCGAGTAACCGATGTGGGACTAAGCACATGCCCGCACGGATCCTCACACTAATGCCCTCTCGTTATAAATAGAAATAGCAAATGAACTACTGTATATTTCATGATTTAACTCATGACCATATTTTATTGTCCATGAAGAATCACGTATAAATTATTGTTACTCATTTTCCCGCATATTTGCCACCAATTTTTAATACATGAAAACTGAAAAGACATTGCAGTGGTGGTATGAGGTGACTAGTTTGTAACTAATAGTAACATCTAAAAGCAGAAGTACATTATACATATGATGAGATATCATACTAATTATTAAATTTTAACATTTTTGTAATTCATAGTAATAAATAATCAATTGCAAAGAACTTTATTCCTATATTTCATTGTATCTCATTCTTTACTCCCGAAAATTAGATACCATGACATGCATGTATCAAATTAAAATGTCTAATTCCTTGCAACGTTATGGTCACCAACCCAAGTAAAAGCACTTTAGTCATTTGATAATAGATAGGGGATGTTCGAAACTAACAAACAGCCTATCATGAATGTGAGGCCTAGCTTGATCCATTGACCAACAAACCTAGACCACATGAGGACCAGCCCTTTGGCTCCAGTCAAGAGCCAAAGTGAGGCCCAAGCCCGCTTGCAAAATACGCAACGGCTCCTCCTTGGACTTTAATGTGGACTAGGAAATTTTAGCCTCTGTCAATATATCCCCTCCACTTCTCATGCATCTAACATCCCAAGTCCTCTCTCTTTCTATTCTTCAACCTCTTTCTTGAGTTTTTCCATCGTCAGCCACCGTCTCTTTGCTCACCATGGACACAACCAGACCTTGCTATAGACAAGGTAATGGCACCTTATCCTCTTCTCTCCCTCACTCTCTCTACCCTAGCTATCGTTGCCGACTAGATCCTTGCTGGAAATCAATTGAAAATGTCGTTCCTTGTTCCGTGTTCGTTGGCCCTCTTTCCCTCCTTTTGAAGCCACTCATTGTTGCTTCGCTCCCCGGTCGTCTCTCCTTGACGACCTACAGCCAGCGTGAAAGCTGTAACTGTGGGTGAGCAGGCTGAAGCTCAATTCAATGCGGAGGCTTATTTCAAGAAGTTGATCCCCTATTTATTTATTCCTTTCTTTTTTTTTACTTTCGTCGACCACCCATTGTTGTTTCCTGCCACCGCCACTGCCTGCTGCCAGTCCTCCAGCCAGCACCACCACTAGACTCCGCCAGTTCTCCTTCTTCCCCTTCTTCTTTCTTCATAAGAGAAGCCAATGAGAACCCTATTTCTCATGTCCTCTCTATCGCCCCCTTTCTCTTTCTCTCTTCTTTTTCTCTCTCACTTTCTCTCTTGTGTTCGATGGACCCTAGCAGAGGGACTTTCCCTTGTGTCTTTCGGCTAACTCCAAGAAAAATGTCATGAATTGAGCTAGCGATCGCCTAGCATGTCAGCCTCCATCCCAGCCTTCGTCGACTATCATTGGACCCCACCATTAATAGCCCCTGTCGCATTATTTTTTTTCCAGTCTAACACTCATTTCATGATTTGGACGGTTGGATTATCCCGATTAGACTAACCCGAGTCAATGGACGCTGCCACTTACTAGCCTTGCCCTTCCTCCACCTTTTCCTCATATTTTTCAACCATTACCTTATTTCCTTTACAACCTTCTCTAATTGTTGGTCTTGACTCTATGTAGAGATGCACTCATCAGGACAAGTGAACCTTGGTTGCATAACACAGTAGAATCACCTCTTCATTTCATTCAACTCCAATTCTATGACATGTCTTCATCTCTCTCTCTCTCTCCATTCTTTTGTATGGGGTATTTATGGATGACTGGCACCAGTCATTCTATGGCATTTCTTGTCCATCAATCTTGCTTGATCAAGTCTCATCTTCAATTCCTTTGAAGTAAAATTGCATTCCATATACTTTCTTTTATCCATTGAAGTCCTTCCTTTAGAAATCCTATTTAGCATTTATTTGTGTCCCTTCCTCATTAATCAACAAAGTATTATGCGCGGATAGCATACACCATCAATCAAACATCTCCCATGAAAGGGGCTTAGTGTGGAACATAGTCATGCCATAGCTACCACTAATGCCTATTACACTGCAACATACAAGTCTCCGATAATTTAAAGATACGAATTACTCACATATTTTCTTCTTATAACCCACCAAATTACTTCCCTTGTTACTTTACTATAAGTTTCCTCCAAGTTAGTAGAAAACAAGTGTAAACTCCTTTTCTCTGTATTTTGATAAATTGTTTAAGTAAGAAGAAAGCTTTTGCTGTCCACTTTCCTGCCATGAAAACAAATTTGTGTACTCTAAGAAGGTTTCCTTTTTCTTAATATTCATTTTATTACTTTCATAACTTCTTTAAGTGGTTAATAATTTTATTTACATGATATTAAAACAGTTATTTAATAAAATATTTCTCTAATCATCTTGGTTTTTCATTGGTTTTAGAATCCCACTAAGTAATCTAGCAAGCCAAGTTAACCAAATGTCTCCCATGATTTTCTTAACCTCAGTTGGCACATCCAGCAATAGTGCTTCACATTTTTTCATCTCTTCAAAGCTATCATTATTTCGGTTCACTCTTTTTAATTTATTATAAAGCCTATTTTAAATTGTATATCATACGCAAGAGATACCTATTTTCTCATATGACTGGATGCATAAACTTTAAAACATATTTCCAATTTATGTCCTTTTTATCAGCAAACTTTATTTAGACATGATGGTTGATTATTGCTCCTAAAACTATTATTGTGTTAGTTGCATAACTTCATTTATAAGCATGATATTTCAAATGCTTCTACAACCTTGTACTCATATCACAAGACATCCCTTTATAAGGCTGCCCTGGAGGCATATCTTATAATTCTGTCGAGTGTTAGAAAGGAGAACTTTACAGTAATATGCATATATACAACAAACATGCTTGTATTAAGCTTGCCTACATAAATCCTGAACCAAAAGATTTCTCACAACTAATAAAAGAAATAGATGGACATTGTATATGTTTGCTAATTAATAACATAGTTGTATATTTACTTTCATTGCTGGAAATATGAGCACGGCAATTAGTAATATCAGAACCATAACTAATTAGTGTCTTTTTCTTGTGTTGCCCTTTGGCACAGAGCTCAAATCTAGCCAAGCTGGAGGTCAAACGTAAAGTGCTTCACTGTGGATTGGCCATAATAATGATTGTTCCTTATCATGTCGCAAAAAAAAAAAACAAAAAAAACATGTTACATTGGAAAATATTTCTGAGTTGTACATGTGGATTAGTCACTTCCTTGAGCCAGATTGTTTCAGTGACACTAACCTTCTCGAGGAATTTGGTGGGATCTAAACTTGTATATGTATTCCTTGTGTGTAACCTTGTTTTGCAGTTCTTCATAACAATGCTTGTCCATGGGGTAAATCTGGCACTTGCTCTGTTCCATTTGTTATTGTTATTGCAACATTGTCCTACTTGTTGGTTTTGGCTGTTATTAAATCACATAAATCTCCAATTTTACCCCCAAAAAACTATTCAATAGTTATGAGCATACATGCATCTATCTTGAAAGAAGCAATTGGTTAACTTAGTTTCTGGATTTTGATAGTGATAATATTAATTTCAGTTCTCAGCGTGCAAGATGCTTATTAAGAGTCCTGTGGTGCAAGATGCTTTCATGATAACCTATAAAGCTCAAAGCATCATGTAGCGCGTACAACTGAAATGCATATAAATCTTGCGTAATAAGGAATCATTTTAGCTAACAGGTGCCAACAAATGCAAAAGAACCAAGCTCACTTTCAGTGCACATACCTCAAATCAAATTCAGATTCACGACCAGGAGTAGTTTTTTCTATGGTTGGCCTTTCCAGCAAACCACCTCCTTTGCCTGGTCCTGTTGCTAATATTGCCGTAGGAATGCCATGGTTTGCACAATGCCCTTTATAGAGAGAGAGCCTATCCCCTGTATGACATGAGAACAATATGACACAACTAGCAAGTACTAGTAATCCATGAATAAGACTTGATTTGTGGGATTAAACAAGCTTGTATCTCGTTCTCTTCTGTGAGAATTTTCAAGAAGGTGGTTACTGTCATAAATCTCAAATCAACCAGAGATTATTTATGAGAAGCTCGTATCTCATTCTCTTCTATGAGCATTAGTTCCATCTTTTCTTCAAATCCACCTGATTGTGCAGTGATAAACATCTTAATTTTTTTAGCATTTGGAAAACATTTCCTTAATTAATGAGACACTTGGAGAATTTATCAGGTAAGAATTGTAATTATGTTGGCAGAATACAAAAACTAGCTTGTTTCTATTATGAATGATAATCTGGCATTGGTGCCAAAACAACAAGGTTACTAGAGACATTCTCTGACACAAAAGGAATGGAACCCCATCTCAATCAACCCATTTTGAAGTAATCCATTTTGGTGTAAGTCAAAATCCAATCAAATATATTTATTGGATAGTTAATAGCTACTGTTTTAGCTTTAAATATGTGTTCATGAATGTGGAAAGTGACTCACAATTTCTAGGTTTATTAATTATGGTTCATGTGTCTCTTAGAGTGTATAAAAGCAGTTATTTTATCTTTCGAAAAGCTCTAATGTATCAATATAAGGCATATGAAGAGAAACACAATGTCTATGTCAAACCATGTCATTGAGAAGGAAAGCAATAAAGAATTGATATGTTTGAGTTTATGCCTATCAGAACCTAGCGGTAGGTTTCACTTGTTACCTCCATTCTCCTACTTTCTTCTCTCTATCCCAACCCATTCCCCTCGTGTTTAAAGACCTACAGTTTCAGCATCACGGTCAACACAATAAGCTTTAAATGCATAGAAGTTTGAAGGCATATATGCAAATGCTTGAAGATACGTTTCATAACATAATAAATAACATTCTTGCACTAATTATATCACATAGATATTTACATACACATATATACATACATATATACACATACATACCTATGCATAAATGCCCAAGGTTGAGATAAGAATCGATGCCAACTTTAACTATCCAAATGTTGAGATGAGAATTAACGAAGGCAAATTGACAATAATATGGAAAAATCAAAACAAGCAAGAAGAACAAGATAAAACTCATGGGACTTCATTCATTTTTTGCCTTCAACTGAAAATCCTAACTAGATTTACCGCCCTTGGTCATCAAAATTTGCATTTCTTGCCAAAAATTATCTTAATTAAAACTGACTTATAGGAAAGGCATTAATCAATAATAGAAAATTCCATAAAAGTTGCTAATCGGATAATCATTTCAGCTTTAAAAAAATCAATTTATAGTCAAAGAAGCCATTTGGATGTATCAGTAAGTCAAAATTTCTGTAGACATGCATAATTTTCCAGGCTATGTAGCTAGGGATATGTGCCACAAAAATCATGTTTATGTGTTATTTAGAAGCTACTAAAGCTAGCCTCTTCAATCAACTGAAAATAAGCAGACCAGATCTTTCATTATCTTAAATTCAAAAAATGTTGCCATATGGAGAATTAAACTAAGCATAACATCATTAGATAATGTTTATTCTAGGAAAGACATATTTACAAATTGGGATCAGAGAGGGTGCATGTAATATGACATAAACTATCAAAACCTTTTCCAATGAGAATTCTCTTGGAAATTGTGGACTTCTAGAATAGGAGCAAAAAACCATCATTAGGAGGCACTTTGTCCAATACTATTCAAGTGAATTGAGGGAGATATGTGGCTTTTGTTGGGTTTGAAGAATAGCTAGGTAGAATTCAAACTATGGTTGGAAAAATCGAATTCAAGCTATTCCATCTCCTTAATATTCATTTAAGCAAGAGTACATATGTCCAACACTAGAAGGTTTCTCCCTCACAAGCCACAATTGCAATTATACCATCTAGAATTGAAAGCTCAAAGTCTTGTTCCTCATTCCCCATTTTTAATATTTATTTCCAACCTTTGGTAGTTTAATATTTCAAGTAATTAGCTAAAAACACCAATTCTGTGCATTCAAAGCTAACAAACAAAATAAAATACTCCAAAATTATCTAATACATGCTTTCATGGTACGTTGTACCGGTTCAAACCGGATGGTGCAGGGTGTACCGTACTATATCGGTTCGGTACCAATATCGCTATCTGGTACGGATGGCGTACCGACACTCGGTAAGTCAAAAAAAATTCATACCGTACCATATCGTGTCGACACTGTGCTAGTGTGGCACCGGTATGGGGTCTGGTATCGAGACGGCGAACCTTGCATGCTTTCTTTACCTTTTTTCATATTTTTACTGCTCATAATATTTTTCCTGATTGTTTGCTCAAAACTCAAAACTTTTTGAATATAAAAGTCAATATGCCAAACCCAGCGAAAACAAGATTTTCAAGCCTTGCTATCATTTTATATTTCTATATTTGTTTAGGTTGACTTTAGGTCGTTACTACAACCTTTAGATGGGATATTTTTAAAGTTTATTCCTTAAATGCAAATTGATGAGTTCAAGTCATGGTCCAAATGTAAAAGTCGATGGCGAAAATGGAGGTGTAGTCCATAGCAAAAAGGCAGTAATAAAAAGAAACCTTCACCAAAATCAGACCATTAGAAACTTGAATATTAGACCAAGACCATCAATTGAGCAGTTATGACTTCTCACGCATCAAGAATCATTAGAATAAAGTCAAGACAAAGAAGTATGACTAATAGGCATTTCTTGTGATCAGCCATGCAATAGAAACAAAAGTACTAGAAAATTATGAGTTTGCTACTTATGCCGAATTCAAGCCTATATTTTGTTCATAAATTCATTTTGGTAACTTATAGGTCAAAGTTGGTACCCATGAAATTGGAACCGAGGTTGTCAGGCCCTGAGATTGGAACTTTCATGAATTTCAAGAAGTATCCATCATAGTTAATTCAAAATGTCCTTGAAATTTTAAAATTTTCAAAACAAGACATATGATTCAAACATGTATAACTAAACACACTATAGCTTTTGAACTTCAAGAAACTAAACATAAACTGAAATATTGCATAGACCACTTCAACAATCAATAAGTCCAAAAGGCAGCTTCAAATATCTAAATCCACCTTATCAGAGTAGGTCTATTGAGGCTCTAACAAATCAATTATACAAAAGAAAAGGTGAGCCAAAAAGCTCAACAAGTAAACTTCTACCATGGTCAAGAATTTAAGTTTCTATAATAAACACTGCCTAAATCATAGGATATAAAAAAAAACCATCACCAAGAGTCCAAGTGTGTTCACTAAAATACAACCAAAAGTTCCAATCAGATAAATATTTAATATGAAAGCATCAAAACACATGATTATAAAGAAGAGGTAAGATGATAGATCTTGAATCATAAGACGAATAAATTTCCAAAAGTTTAGGAGAAAGTTTACCTAAACACTTTAATAATGAAAATTTGAAAAATCACAATTCTCTAATAAGGAAGAAAATAATATTACATGGTTGAAGTACATTTAACATTAAACTCGGAATTTTTCACATAGTTTCACATTTTCTTATAAAATTCACCTAATCCCTCAAGGATACTCCTTATCCTCGTTACTAACACAAATGAGGCCATTAATTATCCTTGAGGTTCACTCATACCACCTACACAGGGTTTCACATATACCACCTACCTAGAGGTTCCTCATTAATATTAAGTGAGACCAATCACATACCACCTAACTACATGTTCACATATATCCCCATTATTAATCAAGACAAGGCCACAATTATCAAACAACCACAGGTTTCTCATAAATAAATAGAGCGAGGACACTCATATGCAACCTGTCTAGGGGTCCACTTATATTCTTTAATAAAGACATTTATATTATATTTGAAACTATACTCACAAATATCAGATGGAACACTTATTAGAAATTCCAACAAAAATACATGTACCTAAAATAAGTTATAGCGAGAAGAATATCTCAAGTTGAACATAAGTTCAAAAATATCAATTAGAAAGTTTTGTGCAATTTCATAATTTCCTAAAGAGACTAGAACATATTTCAAGGCAGCATGGGACCACATTGGAAGTCAAACTCCTCAAAATATCAATTGTAGAGTCCAAAATTCAAGGAAACCCTAATTTTAAAAAGTGATTTTGGAGTATCAAAATATTACTTGATTCAAAAAAGATTTGAAGAATTGAATTATCTCAAAATTCAGATGCAAAACAATATTTCTAGAGAGAATTCAAAAAGAAGCAGAGTTTAGGATTTCAAAGTATTTCTAGGTTTGAAATCATAATCACCTCGAACTGAAGAGGCATAAAGGAATGTCATGAAGGAACCCTAAATATTAAAATTGACTAGAGATGGGAAAGAGCATGCAAAGAGATTGGAAACAACATGCAAACTTGAAAAGAAATATAGAACTCAAAAAGTGAAGCAAACTTAAATTCAAAATATGAAAAGAATCCTTATGAAAGAATCAAATATATGGGCTTGAGTCTGATTCCAAGACTCAAAAACAAAAGACATAAATTCGAGATGCATAGAAAAGCTACTTACCATTGACGCCAATGAAAACCAAACCATGCTTCCTTTACTCTTCTTCATTTCTCCTTTTCTTCAGGCCCATGCACCTTTTCCCTTTTCTTCCCTTGTCCCCATTATAGGCAAGGCAAGGCGATCCAAAATAAGTGAGGCCCACTAGGTTGGTTGCTAGAGCAAGTCAGTTCCCCCTCATAAGTCAGTTAAGGTCAGCTAGGTTGGGTCCAAGGCATGTGACTTGCAAAAGTAGATAGGAAAATAGGCATAAAGGATTGTTTGCATGTAATATTGTTTGTTTAAATGTCAATACCAAAAAACAAGAAGGAATCCATCCGCGATATAGTGGTGATGATGAGAGATGGGATGGCCATCCAGGCCAAGCATGTATTCAGAGAGGCCAACGAGGCAGCCGATTGGGTAGCTGCCTACGCGGCCCACCATTCGGGGTATGCCCTTTGGTCGGGGGAGGGGGAGTTGCCATTGGCACTCCGTGAGTTACTGTATTTTGATCTTATTGGGTGTATTCACAGACGCACTGTATGAAGCACCTGTTTTAAGCAAAAAAAAAAAAACAAGAAGGAATCCCTCATTTGGCTTCAACAAGAATACTTAAAAAATCAAGAATAAAAAGTTGATTTCCTAATTCATTCAAATTCTAGATTTTTGACATTGGAACAAAATAGCACCACTAAAAGATAAGGCATATCTCAAATCATAAGGTCTCATAAATTTTATTATGCCAAAATCCAATGCTTTGATAACAAAATTCATATACATTAGTCTCCAAAGCATGTCACCTGAAAGGATGGTAACAACACTTAGCATCTTGATAGACCAATTCAATTTCTTTTTTGTTTATACGCCACATCTACCTATTTTCCCATGAATAGTCAGTAAAAGAATTTAGTTTTTATTCTGGTTTTTGCTAGGCCTATTGAATTTTAATTTCAGTAGTTCCAAGAAGTTCAACTTTAGTTTTAAACGTCATAATAAAAAATTAATAAAAAAGGGCATAAAGTAAGAGATCAAGTAACTTGTGAAGTTGATGATGTCTTTCTATCATCAAGAAACTGGCTTGAGTCTCACTTACAAGCAAAGAAATCAATGTACTCCTCCTTTTATGTAGAATTCGAGTGATAGAATCGGTCATGATTGGAGCAGTGGAGACGATGAATTCCTCCTCCACTTATCATGATTAATTCTTTTATCATATTGTATCATAATCATTCTTGATCAAATCCATTTAGTATTTCCCATCACTCCCTTTTTACTTCCTTCATATCAATTGATCAGCAAATTCTGAATTATCTTACAAGAAGCATGAAAAAGGACCAGGCAAATCAATCTAAGCCATGATTAATTACAAAGAGGGAGTATTTAAAATGTGCAAACTGCAAACACTACCCCAACTACTTGGGTCCTCTTAATCAACCCTTCTTCACCATTCATCTTTCCTATTGCGGGCTACTTCCACTCTCACCACAAGCGATCATAAAATATGGTTAGCGGTAACATAGTAGATGCGGAGATTATAGTGGAAATGTAGTATGCTAACCATCGATTATATTAGAAATGGGGTAGAACGAATCAATTGTATTCTCACAAGAAACAGCGTAAGGAACCCGACAAGTGACGAGAAGAGAGAACTTTAGATGGGAAAAAGAAAAGGTCGGGAAAAAGCGGATGGTAACCTGATTTGGGGCTCAGTACGTGACTCGGCGAGAGAGCGATTCTACTGCAGATAGCCGTCTCCATTAAAATTGCTGAGCCCACCCAACGCCCTTCCTCTCACCTTTCTCGCCGCTCGCTCGCTCCCTCCGCGGAAGCAGCAGCGAAAGGAAAATGGAGAACGTCTGCCCACAAAAATTAAGAGGTAGAAATTATTATTGAGGTTACGCCGCCCGTTCGAGGAGAGAAACATCGGCTGGTTTCCCCGAGGCTGGGACCGATTGATGAGCCGCGGAGGTCCTATCGGGCTAGAAGCCTCGAGCCAACATGGAGCCCATCGGGTTGGGTTACGACGGAGGAACCAACTCGGGCCGGGCCGAAACTTTAGGTCGTTATGAGTTATGTCTCAAGCTAACCAATTCATCAGTAATCAACTATTACACCTATTGGTTAAGAATTCATTAATTGATGGATTCATTAGCTAAGAATTTACTTGAACCAACTATTGTACTGGTTGACACAGGGTTTTTTTAAGCAATTTATAGAGCAAGAAAGTAGTTTCAAATCGTCCATCTTGGCCTTCAATTATGCATGCCTTTTACATGTTTTCAGTCTTGTCATATAACTTTGTTAATTATTCCTCTCAAAATATTCTTTTATTTCCCCCCATATAACTTTTTAATTAATTTTTCTCTGTCTTTCAATTATTTTGCAGGACAATATTTTCAATTCAAGTGAATGCATGTGCTTTTTAGTTTTTGTGTTTTCTTTACTTTTATTTTTTGATTTCCTACACTTTAGGATTTTGAGTTTAAAAGCAATGATATTTCATAATTTGATTCTCAATGTGGTCTTACCGAACAAAAATGGGTTATATATTTCTTTCTCATTTTTCAGGCTACGGTCTCCTTAAACTTTGCACATGCATTGCATATACACATTATTTGGTTCTTGTATCCCGATATCACATTTTCTTTCATATCTACACATCAAATGAAAAGAGAAAGGGAGTGAGACATTAGAATCATAATCTTTATATATATAAAAAAAAAAAAAAAAATCGAAGGTCTAAAATTTTATAGTTGTTGCTCAAATTAAATTCGGCATCCAATGAGAGTTTGGGTTAGAAATGTGGGTCTATACAAAATGCATATGATAGCATGATTCATAAATTTAAGTCAAGTGCAACTTCTGATGTGTTACTGTTACTCGTATTCCTCTGAATGCTGATGTGAAAGAGGCCAAGCATCCATTATCACGTAAAGTAACGGATGATAATTCTATGCTTAGAAAATGACATTTCATTGACCGATCATGAACACCAATCAAGCACCAAATAGGAACTTGAGAATTTTATGAACCAATTCTCACCATTTGCATGATGTCAGGCTGAAGGAAAGAAAAGGCTGAAAGCAGCTGGCAAGGTTGAAGTACCAAACGAAGCCTGTGTGGCTGTTCGGAGACTAGAGAAGGAAGTGACATGATATCCTCTGTAATCAAAATCAATCAAAGAGCCAACAAAGACGTGATTTTTTTTTTCCCCTTATCATTCATATCTAATATAAATATATTTAAAAAAATTAAAAAATAATAAATCTTAAAAATTCTAAACAGCTAGAACTCCAAAATAATTTAATAATTTGTCACATATGATGCCACCCAATTCGCAGCTCCAATGACCATCTTGTAAAAAATATAGCCGAAAAAAAAGACACCACCTTACATGCAAACCCTTATATAGACCTGGGTCACAGACACTGGTATCACATTTCCAATCTATCTTCAATAAACCACACAGCAAATAGCAAACACTAGTAGTTTGGAACTCGGATTTTGAAGGATCTCCTTTCATCACTCTCAAGTTCTTTGCACTCGCTTGTTTCCCATTACCTCCTCTCTCGCTTCTTTCTCCTCATCTCCTTTTCCGAGTCTTAATGACAAGTGCAAGAAACATTAGAGGTGCCATAAAGTTATTATTATGTTCATATGGCAACCATATGAGAGTAGGTGGAATATCAACCCAAAAGTAAGGACAACTTAATCCTATATACAATCTACATTGGCGTGCTACATCTCTTATGGTACAATTGGTTTCAAGAACACCATTATTATCCATATGGTGTATGTACATATAAGCTGACAAACCTAGTACAGGATTCATCCATACATGACTTACCACCTGATTTCAGCAACCACCACTTGCAGGCTCAATTGAGCTTAGGAGACCGTTGCCTCTCAGCTGCATGCAGTGTTCCTCAGCATCTGCTTGAGAACAAATGATCACAACAGCTAGGCCATTATAATGGGCCTCTTGCATGATATTGACTGCATTATCAAGAGTCATTCCAGGGATAACCTTCATCAGAACTTGGACAACATACTCGCGTTTGTTGTAGTTATCATTGTGCAATATAACACGATATGGAGGTGCAGTTTTCCTAGATTTCCTGCAAACCAGAAAAGAAGAAAAACTCAGCAGCCAGTTGTCCAAATCATGTGAATCATGAAGATGACGGAAAATGGAGCTCTTTGAATTATTTTAACTTCCTGAGCAGGGTTTAATTATCACACAAAATCATAAATCGACATCTTTGCCCCCAAAAAGACAACTTGTTATCAAAGAGCAAAACCATTCACATGAACCAAATGAACTGCACATAAAGCTGCATGCACAATGACATCATTCTCCAAAATATTGGAAAAATCTCAAATTATTCACAATTTTTTCCTTGGCCTGATAATTCTTTAAATTACCTACAGGTAATCAGTTAGTCAAGAATTATTCCGATTATTTATGAAATTTGCAACTAATTCACAAGTTACTCATTGCTAAACCAAGAAACACATGATTTACAAATTAAGGATGCCATATAATGCTAGTGATGATGTTCTCTTTGCTATTATTGTTTTTCATTCTTTTTACTTCAATACTTGACTTTACCAATAAATGTATCAATATATAAAATTTATCTTAAATTCGTTATTCTTGTAAAACTTATCTTCCCACCCTTAAGTTATTGAGTTCTGTCTTAACTTCTGGCAAATTCTCCACATTCTATCATAATTCTGGATCTAAGCCTTTAGCAAGACTATTCCTGAGTTTCGAACTTGCAACTATGGCTGCAAGGTGTCATTTTCTAGATTAGCTTTAGACTTCAATCAGCAATCAAATTCACACTGTTCCAAATCAAAGATACCAGGAAACGGAAAATGTTGCAGGATTTTTGAAAGCCGCAGACGTCGTTTTGTATGCACGTGCTAGTATCACCACACTGATCAGAGCAACAATGATCGCTTGATCAATTTCCCACCTAATTTAAACACACTGCACATGGCACATATTGATGTCAACCACATGGATCGAGAAACCACAAGTACCCGACCTGCTTCGTTAGAGGTTGCCTTCAGCTTGTTAAGGCTAGGAAGCCTTAATAATTAGAGAAATACTTTTGGAATATTAGAAAAAAAATGCTCTATTATGCTTGTTGAAGTTCCAGCAATGCCTCGATGTTTTTCGCCCTTGTTGGCTGATTTCTTCTGCAATGCCTTCCATAGATGTCATTCAACTATCAGCAGAACAAGAAATGTATTGGCTAAACCCCAAACTCTCAGTTACAAGGCCATGCAGTGTTCAGGGTTGTCAGCTTGGCAACTTGTATCTTTATAGTGCTTTTGCTCAATGGGAAGCTCCTCTTAAAAGTTATGGCTTCTTTCAGGAAGTTTCAATCAGTCTCTCCAAATGAACCTAATGTATCCAATATCGATGTAGCACACAATGAATCCTTTTGATTTGGTTGTCTATGGGATGAAAACTTGCATAAGATAAGCTTCAAACTCAACAAACTTAAATCTTCAGCAGATTAATCAAATGTAAATCAATGAATTAAAATAGGACTGACCAGTCAGAGGGATCAGCACATTATTCACAAAATCAACCATTCCCCCAAATGCATACGTGCATTAGGCATGTAATGGAAATCCATTAGAGTCCTATGACCGCACTAACAATATAATGGTTCAAGCAGCCCTCAAATAATTTGGCTAGTTACATCATAACTAGCTAGAGTAGACATGTTCAGACATAAACCCAACAACCCCCCATATACCACCCTTAATAAGCTTGCTCCATAGCACTTAAAGTATGAGAGATGCTAAATTGTGAGCTAGTTATTTTTTCATACTTATATTCTTCATGTAACATGAGCTTTTCACACAAAGACTGACAATTGCATAGTTCCATGAAAATGTATAGGGCTTGCAAACTCCACTTGGACTGTGGAGTAACAAGTACATCCACTTTGGTGGCATTTGACCCTTTTTTGTCCATTTGAGATTCCTGCAACTAGTCAAGTAACCATCTTCCTTTTTAGTGAAATAATCTAGCTGTTCCTTGACAGAGATGATCAACACTGAATTGATCAGACATGGTAAATAGACAATATTTTACACCATGATTGGTGCCTTCACTCCATATCAGCACAAAACTTCCTCATCTATGTAATCATGTTTCAACCAATTGGACACTAGGAACTTGATCTCTTCCTAGGAAAATGAATCTTGTCCTTTAAATTTCATCTTTTAATAATTCTTATATTTGTCCTAAGGAAATTTTTGGGTTCATCAAAATCAAACAGTTCATATGATTTTTGCTGGTGGAGGCTATCCCTTTTTTGTTAACATTTTGCATATCGATAATTTTTATTTTCTTTGATTTGTAGTTGTTAAAAGTTAAACAGTTGCTAAATGCCCTCCCTCCTTCAGTGTTTAAATGATTTTATTCTTTTATATAGACTGCCGAACGTTTAAGTTGTTAGAAAACATATATGTAACTCTAAGACAGTTTCTTTTTATAAAGTAATCGCTGCAGATAACAAAACCATTAAACCATGGCTGTCTATATATATATATATATATATATATAGAGAGAGAGAGAGAGAGAGAGAGAGAGAGAGAGAGAGAGAGAGAATTATTATGAACTCCAGAAGTATTAGGAGAAACTGATTAGAGGAAGGTGTAGAAATGCATATGTAGAAGAAGATGATAATAATTTAGAAATAGAAGAAAAAAAAGAAACAAAAATTTATGCAATACATTCCAGGTTATGTGGTATATTGAAAAGCAACAAGATTACACTATATAAGAGCACAACTTAATTGTTAATTTACATTATAGATGTTATGAAAGAAATATTGAATTGATATTTGATAAAATATATCAAACATTTAACACAACACTGACTCCTAAAAGGGTAAGTACATATCAAACAATAAAAAAAGGCTGCTTATACATTCATTCAAAAAGCCACTTAAACAGCTAGGCAGACTCACAAAGCACTTAATGTTTAAAAGGAACCACTTTAACGTTGAGGTAACACTCAATTGTCTAAGCTGCCGCCAAAACATTTAAACAGCCATTTTTGTTTAAGTTTTCTTTGTCTTGAGTTTTTCATGCTCCACTAACTTAAATAAATTATGCATAAATACTTTGAAGATTATTTAAAAAGCCTGTGTAATCAATCTAAAGATTATCTTTGATTTAAATGAAACAAAATACAGTTTTTTTCCCGAAGGAACAGGATGTATGAACAGTACACAGTGTGTCGGTAAGGGATGCAGTCCCTTGTTGTGCCTGTACCTGGTACCATATTGTTCCGACAAAAAATGGGTACAAGGTCCAGTACTGGCATTTGAAACCTTGGTTTAAACAGCCACAAGGTAAATGCTGACTTTGCCTTCTTTAATCTTTCCTCGCATGCATAATTTAAAAAAAAATTACACATAAATGATATGGAAAAAAAAATGTTCAGCAGAAATCTGCATTTTACAGTAATTTTATAATTACCTTTCATATACCATTTCAAAGACTAAAATTGTGATCCACATACCTATTGTTCAACAACTTATCACTTTTGTTATTCAACTTTTTTTTGAAGGGATGTAAACTAAAAAGCCCCCTACAGGCACTTTTTAAGAGGGCCACCTTGGCAATCTAGATAGTCCATCTAGGCACCCATCTTAACATTCTGCATCATGTTTAAATATGCATAATGAGATTGATTCACAAATTAGTATTGCATGTTTCCAATTTGATAGTTTTCATTGACTTGTTATATCTTATTTGATAATTTCATTTATCAGATCATGATAATCCTTTTAGGCTTCTCCTCTTATTGATTATCAATTTTTGATTTTTTTTTGGGCCACCTTGACATCTAGGCAGCTACCTAGTCACCCGCCTAGTGCCTAGATGCTAGCAATCCACTGGCCTCTTGTCTACCACCTACAGTTTTACTAAGACATTGCTTTTGTTCCATTCAAAACTTAGCCAATTCAATTTCGGTGGTCATTTTCCATTTCAGTTGGAAAATGTAGTCGGATGTTTGGGGTACTATAAATGATCAAGGGGTAGTAACCCATATCAAACAGCCTCTTCTTTGAGTCCACACGCACCCTATCACAATATCACATAACCCCATACTTCCTTGAGGTTTGCATTCTCAATCCAATCTTCATGCATGAAGAATCACCAAATCAGAAATTAAGATTTGCCGAGATTAGTTGGAATAGAAATACTAAAAAGGAAAAAACCATATGAGAAACAACATTCACAAAGTCAAAACAAATGGAGAAAAAGGTGTAAGATAAACTAATCTTTAAATTGTTCAAGTCTCGTGAGAAGCAAGGATACCATGGCCAAGATCCCCTATATTTAGCAATCTTACATGTCTCCAGAATTCATCTGATGAAATGCTGGGTTCGGATTACTTGGTTAAAGTTAGAAGAAAAATAAACACTAGTCCAATGAAAAAAACACATAAGGATGATCTAGAGAATCACATAACCATGAAGACTAATAGAAAGACATGTTTCGTTATTATTGCTACCCTTGAAGATTATAACATGGCATTACTTCTCCATGCCTGGGAACCATCTCAAATAACTTATTGTTGGGCAATCTCAGATAGATACTGCTGTGAGAGTATAATCCAAGAATTGGACTGCAGCAAGCCTCAAGCTACTATGCACCTCATCATGACTTTACCTTGGATGGCCGTGAACTAATAATTATAACTGATTTCATATATCTATAAGTTCTAAAGAAGTTTTTGACAATTGCTCACAAACGCAAAATGGATGCCTAAGCACAAAATTATTAGCTTTCCAAAGTGCTCAGTACGAAGATAGACTCTGGTTTCCCATCTCAAAGATAAGCATCCATTTTACAGTGAAGACAACCTTGGGCGCCCCTTGAAGAATGTTTTTGCTCTATTGATTACTCTTCTCTATCTAGAAAGCACACCATTTCAATGCAGGAATTGCCAGTTACCTCATCCAAGCCTAAAACCACCATCTACTTTCATGCTTTTCCCGTTAGTCAAACCTAGTCAACCCTGCACCTACGCCAATTAGCCACCTCAAAACCCTATTCCCAATACCACATGCACCCTCTAGGACTTGAGTAGGCTTTAGCAAGCTCCTGCCACGTAAATATGAGCCTTATTGAATCATTGATAGCAGTTTGACTATTATTGACTTGTGACTTCTATTTGACCATGGTTGAAAGTACACCTAAATTTGCATTGTAGAGACCTTTTTCACTTGGGAACCCACCCCAAAAATCTTGTCTTGATCCAACATCCTATGTCCTTGAATTATCACCTCATGGGGAACTACTCAAAATATTGCCACAAAACAAGTCCTTGTAGAAGCTTCACATGCAATATCCCACTTGATCCACAAACTCCGCTCATTTTTGTCACACTACAAGTGATTCCCTCTAGGGCATAAAAACATGTTCAATTCCTTATCAGCCCTTAGATGCAAATGTTTTTCTTTTCGCTTCATTTTAATTCCTAACCATTCAAGTTACCAATTCACAGCATTTGCTCTTAGACAATCGAACTTCACCTTCTCAGTTCACTTTCCCACCATCCCATCAAAAGAAAGACTCGATAAGGACAAATACTTATAAAGGCTAACCGAAAGATATTTTTTGGATTCCTTAGTCCTGTATAAATACCCAAGATCTCCTCAGCGAGTAACCGATGTGGGACTAAGCACATGCCCGCACGGATCCTCACACTAATGCCCTCTCGTTATAAATAGAAATAGCAAATGAACTACTGTATATTTCATGATTTAACTCATGACCATATTTTATTGTCCATGAAGAATCACGTATAAATTATTGTTACTCATTTTCCCGCATATTTGCCACCAATTTTTAATACATGAAAACTGAAAAGACATTGCAGTGGTGGTATGAGGTGACTAGTTTGTAACTAATAGTAACATCTAAAAGCAGAAGTACATTATACATATGATGAGATATCATACTAATTATTAAATTTTAACATTTTTGTAATTCATAGTAATAAATAATCAATTGCAAAGAACTTTATTCCTATATTTCATTGTATCTCATTCTTTACTCCCGAAAATTAGATACCATGACATGCATGTATCAAATTAAAATGTCTAATTCCTTGCAACGTTATGGTCACCAACCCAAGTAAAAGCACTTTAGTCATTTGATAATAGATAGGGGATGTTCGAAACTAACAAACAGCCTATCATGAATGTGAGGCCTAGCTTGATCCATTGACCAACAAACCTAGACCACATGAGGACCAGCCCTTTGGCTCCAGTCAAGAGCCAAAGTGAGGCCCAAGCCCGCTTGCAAAATACGCAACGGCTCCTCCTTGGACT
Organism: Phoenix dactylifera; assembly: GCF_051530095.1. NCBI lineage: Eukaryota > Viridiplantae > Streptophyta > Magnoliopsida > Arecales > Arecaceae > Phoenix > Phoenix dactylifera. The sequence continues at coordinate 16,622,869 of NC_143194.1, read as the reverse complement.
TTAATGTGGACTAGGAAATTTTAGCCTCTGTCAATATATCCCCTCCACTTCTCATGCATCTAACATCCCAAGTCCTCTCTCTTTCTATTCTTCAACCTCTTTCTTGAGTTTTTCCATCGTCAGCCACCGTCTCTTTGCTCACCATGGACACAACCAGACCTTGCTATAGACAAGGTAATGGCACCTTATCCTCTTCTCTCCCTCACTCTCTCTACCCTAGCTATCGTTGCCGACTAGATCCTTGCTGGAAATCAATTGAAAATGTCGTTCCTTGTTCCGTGTTCGTTGGCCCTCTTTCCCTCCTTTTGAAGCCACTCATTGTTGCTTCGCTCCCCGGTCGTCTCTCCTTGACGACCTACAGCCAGCGTGAAAGCTGTAACTGTGGGTGAGCAGGCTGAAGCTCAATTCAATGCGGAGGCTTATTTCAAGAAGTTGATCCCCTATTTATTTATTCCTTTCTTTTTTTTTACTTTCGTCGACCACCCATTGTTGTTTCCTGCCACCGCCACTGCCTGCTGCCAGTCCTCCAGCCAGCACCACCACTAGACTCCGCCAGTTCTCCTTCTTCCCCTTCTTCTTTCTTCATAAGAGAAGCCAATGAGAACCCTATTTCTCATGTCCTCTCTATCGCCCCCTTTCTCTTTCTCTCTTCTTTTTCTCTCTCACTTTCTCTCTTGTGTTCGATGGACCCTAGCAGAGGGACTTTCCCTTGTGTCTTTCGGCTAACTCCAAGAAAAATGTCATGAATTGAGCTAGCGATCGCCTAGCATGTCAGCCTCCATCCCAGCCTTCGTCGACTATCATTGGACCCCACCATTAATAGCCCCTGTCGCATTATTTTTTTTCCAGTCTAACACTCATTTCATGATTTGGACGGTTGGATTATCCCGATTAGACTAACCCGAGTCAATGGACGCTGCCACTTACTAGCCTTGCCCTTCCTCCACCTTTTCCTCATATTTTTCAACCATTACCTTATTTCCTTTACAACCTTCTCTAATTGTTGGTCTTGACTCTATGTAGAGATGCACTCATCAGGACAAGTGAACCTTGGTTGCATAACACAGTAGAATCACCTCTTCATTTCATTCAACTCCAATTCTATGACATGTCTTCATCTCTCTCTCTCTCTCCATTCTTTTGTATGGGGTATTTATGGATGACTGGCACCAGTCATTCTATGGCATTTCTTGTCCATCAATCTTGCTTGATCAAGTCTCATCTTCAATTCCTTTGAAGTAAAATTGCATTCCATATACTTTCTTTTATCCATTGAAGTCCTTCCTTTAGAAATCCTATTTAGCATTTATTTGTGTCCCTTCCTCATTAATCAACAAAGTATTATGCGCGGATAGCATACACCATCAATCAAACATCTCCCATGAAAGGGGCTTAGTGTGGAACATAGTCATGCCATAGCTACCACTAATGCCTATTACACTGCAACATACAAGTCTCCGATAATTTAAAGATACGAATTACTCACATATTTTCTTCTTATAACCCACCAAATTACTTCCCTTGTTACTTTACTATAAGTTTCCTCCAAGTTAGTAGAAAACAAGTGTAAACTCCTTTTCTCTGTATTTTGATAAATTGTTTAAGTAAGAAGAAAGCTTTTGCTGTCCACTTTCCTGCCATGAAAACAAATTTGTGTACTCTAAGAAGGTTTCCTTTTTCTTAATATTCATTTTATTACTTTCATAACTTCTTTAAGTGGTTAATAATTTTATTTACATGATATTAAAACAGTTATTTAATAAAATATTTCTCTAATCATCTTGGTTTTTCATTGGTTTTAGAATCCCACTAAGTAATCTAGCAAGCCAAGTTAACCAAATGTCTCCCATGATTTTCTTAACCTCAGTTGGCACATCCAGCAATAGTGCTTCACATTTTTTCATCTCTTCAAAGCTATCATTATTTCGGTTCACTCTTTTTAATTTATTATAAAGCCTATTTTAAATTGTATATCATACGCAAGAGATACCTATTTTCTCATATGACTGGATGCATAAACTTTAAAACATATTTCCAATTTATGTCCTTTTTATCAGCAAACTTTATTTAGACATGATGGTTGATTATTGCTCCTAAAACTATTATTGTGTTAGTTGCATAACTTCATTTATAAGCATGATATTTCAAATGCTTCTACAACCTTGTACTCATATCACAAGACATCCCTTTATAAGGCTGCCCTGGAGGCATATCTTATAATTCTGTCGAGTGTTAGAAAGGAGAACTTTACAGTAATATGCATATATACAACAAACATGCTTGTATTAAGCTTGCCTACATAAATCCTGAACCAAAAGATTTCTCACAACTAATAAAAGAAATAGATGGACATTGTATATGTTTGCTAATTAATAACATAGTTGTATATTTACTTTCATTGCTGGAAATATGAGCACGGCAATTAGTAATATCAGAACCATAACTAATTAGTGTCTTTTTCTTGTGTTGCCCTTTGGCACAGAGCTCAAATCTAGCCAAGCTGGAGGTCAAACGTAAAGTGCTTCACTGTGGATTGGCCATAATAATGATTGTTCCTTATCATGTCGCAAAAAAAAAAAACAAAAAAAACATGTTACATTGGAAAATATTTCTGAGTTGTACATGTGGATTAGTCACTTCCTTGAGCCAGATTGTTTCAGTGACACTAACCTTCTCGAGGAATTTGGTGGGATCTAAACTTGTATATGTATTCCTTGTGTGTAACCTTGTTTTGCAGTTCTTCATAACAATGCTTGTCCATGGGGTAAATCTGGCACTTGCTCTGTTCCATTTGTTATTGTTATTGCAACATTGTCCTACTTGTTGGTTTTGGCTGTTATTAAATCACATAAATCTCCAATTTTACCCCCAAAAAACTATTCAATAGTTATGAGCATACATGCATCTATCTTGAAAGAAGCAATTGGTTAACTTAGTTTCTGGATTTTGATAGTGATAATATTAATTTCAGTTCTCAGCGTGCAAGATGCTTATTAAGAGTCCTGTGGTGCAAGATGCTTTCATGATAACCTATAAAGCTCAAAGCATCATGTAGCGCGTACAACTGAAATGCATATAAATCTTGCGTAATAAGGAATCATTTTAGCTAACAGGTGCCAACAAATGCAAAAGAACCAAGCTCACTTTCAGTGCACATACCTCAAATCAAATTCAGATTCACGACCAGGAGTAGTTTTTTCTATGGTTGGCCTTTCCAGCAAACCACCTCCTTTGCCTGGTCCTGTTGCTAATATTGCCGTAGGAATGCCATGGTTTGCACAATGCCCTTTATAGAGAGAGAGCCTATCCCCTGTATGACATGAGAACAATATGACACAACTAGCAAGTACTAGTAATCCATGAATAAGACTTGATTTGTGGGATTAAACAAGCTTGTATCTCGTTCTCTTCTGTGAGAATTTTCAAGAAGGTGGTTACTGTCATAAATCTCAAATCAACCAGAGATTATTTATGAGAAGCTCGTATCTCATTCTCTTCTATGAGCATTAGTTCCATCTTTTCTTCAAATCCACCTGATTGTGCAGTGATAAACATCTTAATTTTTTTAGCATTTGGAAAACATTTCCTTAATTAATGAGACACTTGGAGAATTTATCAGGTAAGAATTGTAATTATGTTGGCAGAATACAAAAACTAGCTTGTTTCTATTATGAATGATAATCTGGCATTGGTGCCAAAACAACAAGGTTACTAGAGACATTCTCTGACACAAAAGGAATGGAACCCCATCTCAATCAACCCATTTTGAAGTAATCCATTTTGGTGTAAGTCAAAATCCAATCAAATATATTTATTGGATAGTTAATAGCTACTGTTTTAGCTTTAAATATGTGTTCATGAATGTGGAAAGTGACTCACAATTTCTAGGTTTATTAATTATGGTTCATGTGTCTCTTAGAGTGTATAAAAGCAGTTATTTTATCTTTCGAAAAGCTCTAATGTATCAATATAAGGCATATGAAGAGAAACACAATGTCTATGTCAAACCATGTCATTGAGAAGGAAAGCAATAAAGAATTGATATGTTTGAGTTTATGCCTATCAGAACCTAGCGGTAGGTTTCACTTGTTACCTCCATTCTCCTACTTTCTTCTCTCTATCCCAACCCATTCCCCTCGTGTTTAAAGACCTACAGTTTCAGCATCACGGTCAACACAATAAGCTTTAAATGCATAGAAGTTTGAAGGCATATATGCAAATGCTTGAAGATACGTTTCATAACATAATAAATAACATTCTTGCACTAATTATATCACATAGATATTTACATACACATATATACATACATATATACACATACATACCTATGCATAAATGCCCAAGGTTGAGATAAGAATCGATGCCAACTTTAACTATCCAAATGTTGAGATGAGAATTAACGAAGGCAAATTGACAATAATATGGAAAAATCAAAACAAGCAAGAAGAACAAGATAAAACTCATGGGACTTCATTCATTTTTTGCCTTCAACTGAAAATCCTAACTAGATTTACCGCCCTTGGTCATCAAAATTTGCATTTCTTGCCAAAAATTATCTTAATTAAAACTGACTTATAGGAAAGGCATTAATCAATAATAGAAAATTCCATAAAAGTTGCTAATCGGATAATCATTTCAGCTTTAAAAAAATCAATTTATAGTCAAAGAAGCCATTTGGATGTATCAGTAAGTCAAAATTTCTGTAGACATGCATAATTTTCCAGGCTATGTAGCTAGGGATATGTGCCACAAAAATCATGTTTATGTGTTATTTAGAAGCTACTAAAGCTAGCCTCTTCAATCAACTGAAAATAAGCAGACCAGATCTTTCATTATCTTAAATTCAAAAAATGTTGCCATATGGAGAATTAAACTAAGCATAACATCATTAGATAATGTTTATTCTAGGAAAGACATATTTACAAATTGGGATCAGAGAGGGTGCATGTAATATGACATAAACTATCAAAACCTTTTCCAATGAGAATTCTCTTGGAAATTGTGGACTTCTAGAATAGGAGCAAAAAACCATCATTAGGAGGCACTTTGTCCAATACTATTCAAGTGAATTGAGGGAGATATGTGGCTTTTGTTGGGTTTGAAGAATAGCTAGGTAGAATTCAAACTATGGTTGGAAAAATCGAATTCAAGCTATTCCATCTCCTTAATATTCATTTAAGCAAGAGTACATATGTCCAACACTAGAAGGTTTCTCCCTCACAAGCCACAATTGCAATTATACCATCTAGAATTGAAAGCTCAAAGTCTTGTTCCTCATTCCCCATTTTTAATATTTATTTCCAACCTTTGGTAGTTTAATATTTCAAGTAATTAGCTAAAAACACCAATTCTGTGCATTCAAAGCTAACAAACAAAATAAAATACTCCAAAATTATCTAATACATGCTTTCATGGTACGTTGTACCGGTTCAAACCGGATGGTGCAGGGTGTACCGTACTATATCGGTTCGGTACCAATATCGCTATCTGGTACGGATGGCGTACCGACACTCGGTAAGTCAAAAAAAATTCATACCGTACCATATCGTGTCGACACTGTGCTAGTGTGGCACCGGTATGGGGTCTGGTATCGAGACGGCGAACCTTGCATGCTTTCTTTACCTTTTTTCATATTTTTACTGCTCATAATATTTTTCCTGATTGTTTGCTCAAAACTCAAAACTTTTTGAATATAAAAGTCAATATGCCAAACCCAGCGAAAACAAGATTTTCAAGCCTTGCTATCATTTTATATTTCTATATTTGTTTAGGTTGACTTTAGGTCGTTACTACAACCTTTAGATGGGATATTTTTAAAGTTTATTCCTTAAATGCAAATTGATGAGTTCAAGTCATGGTCCAAATGTAAAAGTCGATGGCGAAAATGGAGGTGTAGTCCATAGCAAAAAGGCAGTAATAAAAAGAAACCTTCACCAAAATCAGACCATTAGAAACTTGAATATTAGACCAAGACCATCAATTGAGCAGTTATGACTTCTCACGCATCAAGAATCATTAGAATAAAGTCAAGACAAAGAAGTATGACTAATAGGCATTTCTTGTGATCAGCCATGCAATAGAAACAAAAGTACTAGAAAATTATGAGTTTGCTACTTATGCCGAATTCAAGCCTATATTTTGTTCATAAATTCATTTTGGTAACTTATAGGTCAAAGTTGGTACCCATGAAATTGGAACCGAGGTTGTCAGGCCCTGAGATTGGAACTTTCATGAATTTCAAGAAGTATCCATCATAGTTAATTCAAAATGTCCTTGAAATTTTAAAATTTTCAAAACAAGACATATGATTCAAACATGTATAACTAAACACACTATAGCTTTTGAACTTCAAGAAACTAAACATAAACTGAAATATTGCATAGACCACTTCAACAATCAATAAGTCCAAAAGGCAGCTTCAAATATCTAAATCCACCTTATCAGAGTAGGTCTATTGAGGCTCTAACAAATCAATTATACAAAAGAAAAGGTGAGCCAAAAAGCTCAACAAGTAAACTTCTACCATGGTCAAGAATTTAAGTTTCTATAATAAACACTGCCTAAATCATAGGATATAAAAAAAAACCATCACCAAGAGTCCAAGTGTGTTCACTAAAATACAACCAAAAGTTCCAATCAGATAAATATTTAATATGAAAGCATCAAAACACATGATTATAAAGAAGAGGTAAGATGATAGATCTTGAATCATAAGACGAATAAATTTCCAAAAGTTTAGGAGAAAGTTTACCTAAACACTTTAATAATGAAAATTTGAAAAATCACAATTCTCTAATAAGGAAGAAAATAATATTACATGGTTGAAGTACATTTAACATTAAACTCGGAATTTTTCACATAGTTTCACATTTTCTTATAAAATTCACCTAATCCCTCAAGGATACTCCTTATCCTCGTTACTAACACAAATGAGGCCATTAATTATCCTTGAGGTTCACTCATACCACCTACACAGGGTTTCACATATACCACCTACCTAGAGGTTCCTCATTAATATTAAGTGAGACCAATCACATACCACCTAACTACATGTTCACATATATCCCCATTATTAATCAAGACAAGGCCACAATTATCAAACAACCACAGGTTTCTCATAAATAAATAGAGCGAGGACACTCATATGCAACCTGTCTAGGGGTCCACTTATATTCTTTAATAAAGACATTTATATTATATTTGAAACTATACTCACAAATATCAGATGGAACACTTATTAGAAATTCCAACAAAAATACATGTACCTAAAATAAGTTATAGCGAGAAGAATATCTCAAGTTGAACATAAGTTCAAAAATATCAATTAGAAAGTTTTGTGCAATTTCATAATTTCCTAAAGAGACTAGAACATATTTCAAGGCAGCATGGGACCACATTGGAAGTCAAACTCCTCAAAATATCAATTGTAGAGTCCAAAATTCAAGGAAACCCTAATTTTAAAAAGTGATTTTGGAGTATCAAAATATTACTTGATTCAAAAAAGATTTGAAGAATTGAATTATCTCAAAATTCAGATGCAAAACAATATTTCTAGAGAGAATTCAAAAAGAAGCAGAGTTTAGGATTTCAAAGTATTTCTAGGTTTGAAATCATAATCACCTCGAACTGAAGAGGCATAAAGGAATGTCATGAAGGAACCCTAAATATTAAAATTGACTAGAGATGGGAAAGAGCATGCAAAGAGATTGGAAACAACATGCAAACTTGAAAAGAAATATAGAACTCAAAAAGTGAAGCAAACTTAAATTCAAAATATGAAAAGAATCCTTATGAAAGAATCAAATATATGGGCTTGAGTCTGATTCCAAGACTCAAAAACAAAAGACATAAATTCGAGATGCATAGAAAAGCTACTTACCATTGACGCCAATGAAAACCAAACCATGCTTCCTTTACTCTTCTTCATTTCTCCTTTTCTTCAGGCCCATGCACCTTTTCCCTTTTCTTCCCTTGTCCCCATTATAGGCAAGGCAAGGCGATCCAAAATAAGTGAGGCCCACTAGGTTGGTTGCTAGAGCAAGTCAGTTCCCCCTCATAAGTCAGTTAAGGTCAGCTAGGTTGGGTCCAAGGCATGTGACTTGCAAAAGTAGATAGGAAAATAGGCATAAAGGATTGTTTGCATGTAATATTGTTTGTTTAAATGTCAATACCAAAAAACAAGAAGGAATCCATCCGCGATATAGTGGTGATGATGAGAGATGGGATGGCCATCCAGGCCAAGCATGTATTCAGAGAGGCCAACGAGGCAGCCGATTGGGTAGCTGCCTACGCGGCCCACCATTCGGGGTATGCCCTTTGGTCGGGGGAGGGGGAGTTGCCATTGGCACTCCGTGAGTTACTGTATTTTGATCTTATTGGGTGTATTCACAGACGCACTGTATGAAGCACCTGTTTTAAGCAAAAAAAAAAAAACAAGAAGGAATCCCTCATTTGGCTTCAACAAGAATACTTAAAAAATCAAGAATAAAAAGTTGATTTCCTAATTCATTCAAATTCTAGATTTTTGACATTGGAACAAAATAGCACCACTAAAAGATAAGGCATATCTCAAATCATAAGGTCTCATAAATTTTATTATGCCAAAATCCAATGCTTTGATAACAAAATTCATATACATTAGTCTCCAAAGCATGTCACCTGAAAGGATGGTAACAACACTTAGCATCTTGATAGACCAATTCAATTTCTTTTTTGTTTATACGCCACATCTACCTATTTTCCCATGAATAGTCAGTAAAAGAATTTAGTTTTTATTCTGGTTTTTGCTAGGCCTATTGAATTTTAATTTCAGTAGTTCCAAGAAGTTCAACTTTAGTTTTAAACGTCATAATAAAAAATTAATAAAAAAGGGCATAAAGTAAGAGATCAAGTAACTTGTGAAGTTGATGATGTCTTTCTATCATCAAGAAACTGGCTTGAGTCTCACTTACAAGCAAAGAAATCAATGTACTCCTCCTTTTATGTAGAATTCGAGTGATAGAATCGGTCATGATTGGAGCAGTGGAGACGATGAATTCCTCCTCCACTTATCATGATTAATTCTTTTATCATATTGTATCATAATCATTCTTGATCAAATCCATTTAGTATTTCCCATCACTCCCTTTTTACTTCCTTCATATCAATTGATCAGCAAATTCTGAATTATCTTACAAGAAGCATGAAAAAGGACCAGGCAAATCAATCTAAGCCATGATTAATTACAAAGAGGGAGTATTTAAAATGTGCAAACTGCAAACACTACCCCAACTACTTGGGTCCTCTTAATCAACCCTTCTTCACCATTCATCTTTCCTATTGCGGGCTACTTCCACTCTCACCACAAGCGATCATAAAATATGGTTAGCGGTAACATAGTAGATGCGGAGATTATAGTGGAAATGTAGTATGCTAACCATCGATTATATTAGAAATGGGGTAGAACGAATCAATTGTATTCTCACAAGAAACAGCGTAAGGAACCCGACAAGTGACGAGAAGAGAGAACTTTAGATGGGAAAAAGAAAAGGTCGGGAAAAAGCGGATGGTAACCTGATTTGGGGCTCAGTACGTGACTCGGCGAGAGAGCGATTCTACTGCAGATAGCCGTCTCCATTAAAATTGCTGAGCCCACCCAACGCCCTTCCTCTCACCTTTCTCGCCGCTCGCTCGCTCCCTCCGCGGAAGCAGCAGCGAAAGGAAAATGGAGAACGTCTGCCCACAAAAATTAAGAGGTAGAAATTATTATTGAGGTTACGCCGCCCGTTCGAGGAGAGAAATATCGGCTGGTTTCCCCGAGGCTGGGACCGATTGATGAGCCGCGGAGGTCCTATCGGGCTAGAAGCCTCGAGCCAACATGGAGCCCATCGGGTTGGGTTACGACGGAGGAACCAACTCGGGCCGGGCCGAAACTTTAGGTCGTTATGAGTTATGTCTCAAGCTAACCAATTCATCAGTAATCAACTATTACACCTATTGGTTAAGAATTCATTAATTGATGGATTCATTAGCTAAGAATTTACTTGAACCAACTATTGTACTGGTTGACACAGGGTTTTTTTAAGCAATTTATAGAGCAAGAAAGTAGTTTCAAATCGTCCATCTTGGCCTTCAATTATGCATGCCTTTTACATGTTTTCAGTCTTGTCATATAACTTTGTTAATTATTCCTCTCAAAATATTCTTTTATTTCCCCCCATATAACTTTTTAATTAATTTTTCTCTGTCTTTCAATTATTTTGCAGGACAATATTTTCAATTCAAGTGAATGCATGTGCTTTTTAGTTTTTGTGTTTTCTTTACTTTTATTTTTTGATTTCCTACACTTTAGGATTTTGAGTTTAAAAGCAATGATATTTCATAATTTGATTCTCAATGTGGTCTTACCGAACAAAAATGGGTTATATATTTCTTTCTCATTTTTCAGGCTACGGTCTCCTTAAACTTTGCACATGCATTGCATATACACATTATTTGGTTCTTGTATCCCGATATCACATTTTCTTTCATATCTACACATCAAATGAAAAGAGAAAGGGAGTGAGACATTAGAATCATAATCTTTATATATATAAAAAAAAAAAAAAAAATCGAAGGTCTAAAATTTTATAGTTGTTGCTCAAATTAAATTCGGCATCCAATGAGAGTTTGGGTTAGAAATGTGGGTCTATACAAAATGCATATGATAGCATGATTCATAAATTTAAGTCAAGTGCAACTTCTGATGTGTTACTGTTACTCGTATTCCTCTGAATGCTGATGTGAAAGAGGCCAAGCATCCATTATCACGTAAAGTAACGGATGATAATTCTATGCTTAGAAAATGACATTTCATTGACCGATCATGAACACCAATCAAGCACCAAATAGGAACTTGAGAATTTTATGAACCAATTCTCACCATTTGCATGATGTCAGGCTGAAGGAAAGAAAAGGCTGAAAGCAGCTGGCAAGGTTGAAGTACCAAACGAAGCCTGTGTGGCTGTTCGGAGACTAGAGAAGGAAGTGACATGATATCCTCTGTAATCAAAATCAATCAAAGAGCCAAACTAATCGTCTGTTGCTAACACCTTTTCTCGCCATCATGTGCCCAAGAGATATCCAAGTTCCATAAGAAGAGCATTGCAGGCTTCTTAATTTACCTGTCATGCTTCTTCCCGTATGCTTGCAGCTAAAGGGCATTGAAGGCCCTGAGTTTCTCGCTTGTTGATTATTCCACTTTTATCAATTGCTTGCAGTGAACTTTTAAATGTCGCATCTGGAGGCCAGCTGAACAATCTTTTGCTTGGCCAGAATGCTGACTAGTTTCTAACTCCACAAATACACTTAGAGGGACCAAATGAAGCATTTTCTAATTTATATGCATTATTCATTCCACAGCTTAGGGAGTATGAGCAGGAAAAATCTTCAAATTTTGCTTACATAAAATGAATTGTCAATCTCTGAGATTGATCCAATCAATATGTACTTTTATTTGAATAAGAGTTGGATATAAGAGTTAGATTCTATTAGCTTTCCATAGTGTAGTAAAATATTTATTATTATCATATTGATTATTTGAATAAGAGTCAGATTCTATTATGTTCTCATTTCTCATACCAAGGATCAAGAGGATCCTTCTCACACCCCCAACTTCAACGCACAAGCTAGAGACATGGCAACATCTGTATGCATGTAGAGCTAAGTCCCATGAACATGGAAGGTTTCAACCTGTAATTCAGTCCCAACAACATTCCTGAATCATACAGGCAGGGTATAATTATTAGAGTTGTCTAAGGTCTCCTTTAGTAATTCAAAATACATGTAAAAGTATTCATGGACCATGAACAACATTCCCACAAACTTTCTAACACAATAAACCCAAAATTTGTTCACTGTCAAACAAGGCAACAAAACAGAAATTTGTCATATCTCAGTACCAAAATTAAAATAAGCAAGTATTGGTTCTACAAGTCAATTTCTCAAAGCTCTAACTTGCCAAATCCTAAGGCTGCATTTAGTTGTGGAATAAATTTTGTTCACCAGCCCCAAATGTTGTTCGCTTCATATCAGCATAAAAATTGGTTACAAGCTGCTTGTATAAAAGTGATAAACAAAGAATAAGTTATTCGCGTCAAGTATTAGATAAATGTTATACAAGACAAATATTCAGACAATTCTACATATAGATAGGAAATGCACATTGTCCTTGAACACAATTGCATATAAAGAAAGCAACAAGTACCATGCAGATGGCTAAGGCATTGCCTTTAATAATACCAACTAGCATACTAGTTTGTGGGGCAAACTATTTGGCAGACGAGAATCGCTAAAGTGATTATAAAAAAGAGAATATCAAATACTAAAAAAAGTTCCAGAGTGACATTATGAGAATATAGGCCATGTGCAAATTTGCGAAAAAAATCACGGACATACATTAAAGTTATGGTAGGTGATGATGAACAAAGAATAAAATGGCAATTATTATGTGGGAACCAATGGGATTTAATAGATAAACCATAGATGCTAGAGAAAAGGGAAAGAAAGAATTCAGAGAGGAGAATAAACTAAACAGTTACTATTGACCTGCAAAAGCATATGATAGACTATCTTGAAAAGCAATCTTTTTGATGCAAATGAAAAAGAAGCATAGTTATATATGTTCGCATCATAGAAGGAATGGCATTAGCTTAAAAAAAAGAAAAAGAAAAATGTCACAAGCCATTGATACAAGGTGAATTCTTGGTTGTAGTGGTTCCAACCCCATAATCTTCACCTATATCATGAATGAAATCAACATTTCTAAATTGCACATTGGAATTTCAAGGGATATTTTGGAGTTCAGAGCTGGAAACAGTCAGAGAAAAAAAAAAATGTAAACTTACTATGGGAAAATTAAAAAAGAGACTTCTATGGTGAAGAGATACTCATTGGTGATCCTTTTTGATACTTCAGAGACATGTCTAACAGGAAAAACAGAAGTTTAGGAAAATTGGAAGTTACTTGCCCAATGCCATATGATTGTTGTAAACCTTTGAGACTTGAATAAGGATCTTATAAGACAACAATGAAGGAAAGAGTGTCCAAATCCAGAATGTTGTATGGACTGGAATATTGTGAAGAAAGAGGGTCCAAGCAAAAATTATCAAAGAAAGCAAAGATCAAAATATTGAGGTTGGTATTCAGTGGAACTAGGAAGAATGCTGCAATTTATGAATAAAATGGTGGAAAATCGACAAAGATGTTATTTAAACATTGCAACAATGATTTAAGAAAGTCTACTTAAGGAGTGCTATTCAGACTTGTGACAACGGGGAAAGAAAGAGTTGAACCTAAGATAACATGGATGGATCTTGTGATATCCCTTATCAAGAATGAATTGCAGAAATAGATTCACTAAAGCAGGCCAATTATACATGTAAAAATTACCAAATTAACTAAACTTATACGAGAACTTCAAGCACATATTAACTTCAGCAAAAGTTCTGAAAGTAAGGAACTTTTTCTGCATGCAGGAAGATGAAACAGGCATATGCAACATCAAGCAGAAATACTTTTCATCAAGCTACGACACCATTCCAAAGTCATATTCTCTATATTTATTTGTTTATTTTATATACAAAATTTGATGTGTTCTCCTTTGGAAAGCAATGAAAAAAAAAAAAAAACTGCATTACAGACACTGCACTCCTCCGGTCAATAAAACAAGTCACATTCCATATCATCAACAAAATCAGTAGATAAATCGGTTGGTCTTCGCTAGCAAAATAATCCATTTCTACCAAGGAAATTGTGTTCATATAAAACAGAATGAAAATGTTTCATATAACTCAGCAAGAGAAGTACAACTCTAAAATAATTATACAAGAACAGATGATCTAAGCGAAGAATTGAGATACAAACATTCAACACACTTAACAGATAGATTAAAGAAACCAAAGGAAAACAGGTTCGAGAAGCGGAGAGGGGGTTCTACTGCAGGTTGCCGCCGCTCTGCTGCCAGAGGTTGATGATATCGGTGGCCTGGTTGAGAAGGATGATCATGCGCTTCTGGGAGATCCAGGGCTTCTCCTCCAGCTTGGACTTGAGCTCCTCCCACGCGTCCTTCCTAGGCCAGAAGTAGTAGGGACTCAGCGGGACGCTCCCGTGGCCCGGTATCACCTGGTCCAGCGCCAGCCCGATGTTCTTCTCCATCCATATGAACTTGAGCACCAGCTTCGGCTTTTCCATCGCCTTCACGACCACCCCTAGCTTCTAATCCACACACCCGTTTCTCTAATTTTTTATAACCCCGCTCAAGAAAGAAATAAAGAAGCAAAAGAGTTAAAGCAAGACGTTTTTTTCACCTCTTTTTGTTCTACTTGGACCTCCTCCTTCACAGGCTCCGGTTGGTCGGCATCGGAGGACGTCTCGAGGGCTTCCGCGGCAGCGGCTGACGCGGATTGGCGGAGGGGGGTGAGTCTCTTGAAAAGGGTGGAGGTTATGTGGGGACAGGAAGATGCGAGGATGAGAGGAATGGGGTTGGGTTTGGAGAAGAAGAAGAACGGTTTGGTTGTTGGGGAGAGGATTTGGTGCGAGGTAGGGGGAAAGGTGGATTGAGGGTTAAGAGGGCTCAGGTTGCTGCCTTGAATTGAAACAGAGAGCATTTTGATTTGCTTCGCTCTGCCTTTTGGACTGTTGGATTGGAGGATAGAGAACGAAGTACTTCTCCTTGGGGTGATGCAACCAAACAGAAGGTGGGGAGAGAGCGGCTGAGCAAGGGAAGCGACCGCCTGCACTATCTTTTATCTCGAGTGCGCCGGTGCCTTTGGATAAGGAGCGCAGCAATGAACCGGGAAGCTGAACCGGAACGCGTTAGAGGTTCGGACCGGTTAGCTGCCTGCACGCCCAAGAATATAAAATTCATAAGAAAGCGAAGATAAACCAATGGTTTGGAAGTATAAAAATTAATTGAAATATTCACCAAAGAAACTGATCTACAACAAAAAGGAGATGTTGCCCCAAAATATAACTCTATAAATGCTTTGTTTCACGCTACGATGTAGCCATGATTGATTTTGTAATGGTGCAAATCATTTGAAACCAAGATCTAAACATCCTTGCCTCATCCTATCGGATATCTCCGAAGAAACCATCCTTAACTCATCTTGGTAATAGAAAGTGTGCTAATTGAAAGGCTCAATTTCAACTAGATTATTAGGTTGGAAGATTTTTGTTAACCCAAAAAATTTGATTTTAATGTTATAAAATATTTAAGTATAAGTATACTAATTGTATTTTTTTGGAGTACTTAAGAATGCTACAAGAGGCAAAAATAGTCTCAAAATGATTTAATCATATAGAGAAAAAATCAATTTAAAATGCTCAAGTTGGAAAGAATTTGACAAGTATTTTTCAAATTTTGAAATAGAGGAGTCGATCCCTATTTATGAGGAGCCGATCCCTAAATACCCATAGGCTTAGACAGAAGATCTTGATTTTGAAGAGTTTCAAAGTCGACCCCAAAGTTACACCAGTCGACCCTAACATAGTGAAAAAGATTGACATGTTTTCATGAGTTAACCCTAGGTTCAGCCAAGCCAACCCTACAATAGTCTCAGGCGAAAGATAGATCGTAATGAAAAACAACATTTTTATGAGTTGAGCCAAGCAACTCAAGATTCCATCCCGGCAAAACATAAGTTGACCCCAAGATTTGCCAAATTAACACTAGAATGACCGCAGACGAAAGACAGAAGGAACTTTTTGCGAGCTCCCTGGGCAGACATTGCATAAAATCTATCAGGTTGACTGAAGCAGGGATACCCCTTACGATTCATTACCTCACCCTCTCTAGTTGAGATTTTCCTTCGGATGGGGGTCTAGACCAATGTGCCGGTGCTCGTTATCCGGCTTTCATGTGTTGATCTTTCTGAATCGGTTTCTTAATTTGGTTAGTGTGTTGAGTGATGAAATCTTGTTTCTAATTGAGTTGTTGGTGGTGTGTGAGCTGATCTAGCCCTTGATCCAACAATTGTGAGTGCATTATAAGACCTTTCAGCCTAAAGAAGGGTAGTGGGAAGGGAAGAAAAGGAAGTCCTCCTTACACTTGGTAAGCAAGACCTGTTTTCTTATTCAAAAAGAATAGGTGGCTTGTGAGAAGGACGAACAAGTGGGTCCGCCCAGTCCTTAAGGCAAGGATAGGAGACACGAATCAATGTATTGGATGAAATACGGTTCGAAAATAAAAACATAAAAAAAATGGTGTTAGTGATCAATCGGATGCGGGTAGGAGCAATCTCAACAGACGGAATAGTATGGTATACAAAAAAGGAACATCATATATAGTTCTAGCCTTCATCTCGTGCGTGTAATCATTAAAAAAACACTTTCTATGGAAGCACACTAGTCAAAAATAATGTTTTAGAAAAAAAAAAAGACCGGTCGGATCCGAGGCCAGTTGAAAACTAGAAGCAAGTCCTAAGAACTTCTTGCGCAATTCATGCGTTTCTGTTTTTATGACCAAAAATTGTTTCTTGATTTTCATTTCAAATTGTTCTCTAGATTTTTTATCAATATGAAAGGTTTATAAAACTAGAATAAAAAAAGAATAGGTGCAAAAACTCAAATGGAAGCTATTCTAATGAATGGAGTTGACTACATTGTGTTGGTAGCTGAAATTCCTCTATCGAAATTATAGAAAGGACGATCCTATATATCTAATACGTACGTATACATACTAACATATCAAACAACAACTCCAGTTAAAGAATAATCGTAGAAATCCAAATATTTATCTATCCATCCATGAGGTAGATCAGCAACTACTCGTTAGGGACCCTAAAATAGAAATAGAGTTGCCACCTAAAAAAAATAGAAAATTAAAAGAATTATATAATTACAGTGGCTATCTTCCTTCAAGTGACAGAGAGGATCAAGAAACCATCGCCTAAAGGTGCTTTCACGAAAGTCGGTCTCCAGTGGTAAAGAACTTTCTTCACTCTAGAAGATTTCCAATTGAAATTTTGCAAAAGCGGGGTGCGCCTGCTCTTTTTTTCCCCGTGGGATCAATGGTAGATCGATCAACCAATAAACCACGTGGTTCGAATCCGCATCCCAAAAATTTTATATAAATATATAAAATAAATATAAATAAATAAATAAAGTTATAAATAAATATAAATAGTTATAAATTTTGAAATGTCTCGGCTTAGCTCAGGACCCCACTACTCGTCGTATTTGGTTTGGTATTGCTACCGCACATGACTTCGAGAGTCATGATGATATTACTGAGGAACGTCTTTATTAGAACATATTTGCTTTTTATTTTGGGCATCGCAACACGAGAACACACTATAGATAGCTGCATGCGCGAGTTATAACAAGCTCTGGTGCCCCTTTTAAGCCCTAACGACACAGATTTGTTTAGTTACCACGGCTGGCATTTTTTTTTATTATTATAACCCGTTCTCTTAGCGCTCTTCCTGGCCAATCATACCATAACGTGAGTAGTCGTCCAATTCTAGCAGGTATTTGTTTCGTTTCTCCAGCAAAGACAACTATTGTTAAGCAAAAGTCTCTCTTATTCAACCAGAAGACCAAGAAATAGGTTTATATGTTGAATCGGGACAATATTCGAAATCCAGTCTGAATCAGAGACTATTCTAATGAAGTTTAAATCAAATTTAATCGTTGTGTTACTAGGACGGGCCCTTTCTCGATATGGGTCATCCTTAGTATACTAAAAAACTCCATTTGGTGGGTATGAAGTCAAGACCAAAATCTCCTGAAAATTAGTGCTTTCTTGAGTTGACCGAGAAGAAGAAGAGTCGACCCCTAAAGATCATGAGTCGATTCCTGCAGAACTTGAGTCGACCTCTTTGCATCTAACACTTCAAACGGCTAGTTTTTCTACAAGCCCAAAATAGATTTTCTCACTCCCAACAATTATTTTCGCTCTTCCATTGGCTAGTAAAGATGTTCCAACCACCTTCGGAGGTATATAAATGCCTTAAAATTAATTTGGGATATAATAAAAAATAAAAGAAAACAAAAGATAAGTGATATTAAGTTAGTTTCAAGGGAATATTCAAGATCACATCTACCCACTTTTGAGAGCATTGAAGTCAAGCATCGAAGCCTCTAAGAAGAGCCTCCACTGCTTCCCACACGCACATCAACGGTTCTTTATTTGCTCATTAAGAAGCTTTGTCTTTTGTTATTACATTGACTATATCTTCACTTTTTATATTATAACACGTTTCAAAGGGTTTGAAACTGGCAAAAAGGTCTATCCAAATCTTAAATTGAATGGTAAGTTGTAATAAAGCCTAAGAAATGCCTTGATTTGGATATTTTTTTATAAAAATCAACAGGATTTGATTGTGAGCTTAGCTAAAATAATCACGCTATAATCTTGAAATAAATTATAACATAATTTCCAATAAGGGTATCTCGGAAGTGGACGTACGTCCTGTATTGGCACCGAATCACTATAAAAATTTTATGTTTATTGTGATGTGCATTTTTCTTATCTTGCATTTAATTTCTTAAGTTGACATCTGCATACACATATTATAATTTACCTCACAGATACTTTGCAAGTTGATGTTTCAATTGCACATAATTGTAAAATTTTAAAAACCCAATTTACTATCTCTTTCTTGGGTTGCATTACTTGGCAATAAGTGATATTAGAGCTTGGTACTCTTGCCCCCTATTGACCTAACCGTCAAAAGGAAAACAACCCAAATTAGTTCTTTCCTTACTGAGGGACATAACTGTCCCCTGCTTTTCAATGGCTCCCATTACACTTATTGGAAACCACTTGATTATGATATATGGGATGTCATAATCAATGGACTTCACACCTCTACCAAAATAGTTGATGATGTGTCCTCTCCAAAGTCCAAAAGAGAATGGGATGATTTTGATAAGAAGATGGCCCAGCTTAATGCTAAAGCCATGAATATGTTATATTATTCATTGGATGCTAATGAGTTAGTAGAATTTATACTTTATTTTTGCAAAAAAAATTAGGATTGGTTAGAAATAACACATGAAGGCACAAATTAAGTAAAAATATCTAAAATAAATATGCTTATAAATAAACATGAACTATTTAAAATGCAACCTAATGAATCCATAACTGAAACATTCACTAGATTTGCTAATATATTAATAGGTTAAAGAGTCTTAGGAAGTCTGTTGATCAATTGTGTTTGATCCTCTATTTGATTTTGATGAGCCCAAAACACATGAGTATATTTCTAATTGTACTAATGAATTTAAGTGAGTGTTTCAGAAGAAAATACATAAAAACTTAAGAGGAATTCATTAGAAAAAGGTTCAAAGGACTTAAGATGAGTTAAACACTTAGAATGAACCTTAGTTGCAATTGGACAGTCCACGAGACGTCTCCCACTGTGGACGAGACGTCTCTGGCACTTAGAAAATGGACTGGCACATTCTCGAGTTGACTCATGACCGAGGCGAGTCGACTTCCGCAGTAAGACAGAAGACTATCTCAAATGTGCTAGTGCGCGAGACGTCTCCAGCTAAGTGCGAGCCGTCTTCCGCAGTGAAGAACAAAACAACACTTTTCTCCGAGCAGAACGTGATCCAACTCTCGACATACGCGAGTCGTCTTCCTCAGAGAAAAGATAGAAGATAGACTATTGCGAACCGTCTCCCGCAGAAAGACAGAAACTCATTTTCAACAAGACAGAGCGCAAGTCGACTCCAGACTGTTGCAAGCCATCTCCCGCAGATGAAAGAAGAAATCCGATTTGAATGAGACACAGCGCAAGCCGACTCCCGACATACACGAGTCGTCTCTCGCAGGATGATCAGAAACTCATTTCTAAAGAGCCCAATCTCGAGTCGACTCCAGACAGACTCAAGACGTCTCCAACTTGAGACGAGCCGACTCGCAAAAAGGCCGAAACGTCCCCAAATCTAGACGCTCTACCATCCATCATCCTTATCATAGTTCATTGTCTTCTCATTACTCATCTAGGAATTTACCTTATAGTATCTAGATACTTCACTCTAGATGCCTTAGATGTTTGTTTTTGTTACTATGATATACTAATCTTTTACATGTATTCCATTTTGGATGATGTACTTCTTTTTTATACATGTTACTTATTATAATATTAATGAAGCTACTTACTTTACTTATATCGCTTTGTTCTTCAATTCAAGTGTATGCTTCTTTTTGATAGTGACAAAAAGTGGAAGAAACAAGAACTAGGAAGAGAAATAAGAAATGAAAAAAAAAGAGTTGAGAAGAGAAATAAGAATTTGAGAAATTGAATAAGAAATTGAACAAAGAGATATGAACATAATTGTGGATTAACGGGCTTAAATGAACCTTCAAATAATAGTTGAAAAGAGAAATAAGGAATTGAGAAATAATAAAATGACAAAAGGAATAAGAAATTGAACAAAGAGATATGAACATAATCATGGATAATGGACTTAAATGAACCTTCAAATCAATTGGACAATAAAAATAAGTTGGTAATATTGAAAATATATCGGTGGTATCAAGAAAATGGACTTAATTGGATATCAAGTTGGTAAATAATTTTTTAAATAGTGAATACATTGGTTATGTTTACCCTAGCACACATTATTTATTCTTGGTACTCAAAGATTTTGTCAACATTAAAAAGGGAGAAATTGTTGACCCAAAAAGCTTGATTTTGATGATACAAAACCTTTGAGTATAAGTTTACTTTGGAGTCCTTAAGGATGCATACATGAGGCAAAAATAATCTCAAAATGATCTAATTATATGAAGAAGTAATCAAATTAAATTCTCAACTTGGAAAGGATCTGATAAGTATTTTTGTAGTTTTGAAGTAGAGGAGTCCACCCAACTCATGAGAAACCGATCCCTGAATGCCCATAGGCTTAGAGAGAAGACCTTGATTTTGAAGGATCTTGCTAGTCGACCTCAAAGTTACATAAGAGAACCTCGGCATAGTGGAGAAGAATGGCACACTTTCATGAGTTGACCCCAGGTTCAACCAAATTGACCCCATAATAACTTCAGGCGAAAGATAGAATGCAGCGAGAAACAACATTTATATGAGTCAACCCAAGCAGCTCAAGAATCGAACACTGGACACGAGTTGACCCTAGGATCAGTCAAGTTGATTCTGGAATGGTCTCAATTGAAAGATAGAATATAGTGAAAATTAGTGCTTTCTCGAGTCGACCCGAGAAGAAGAGTCAACTGTTGGGAATCCGCCCATGCCGCAGAAAATTAAAAAAAATTTCAGATGCAGCGGAAGTGGCATGCGCGGGATCGACGTTCATCTCATGAACGTTGTTCAAAAACCGTTCATAGATAGATTAGAATTAAAAACCTTTTAAACCATTAGAAAGATTAGATCTTCACCTTGTGCGGGTAGATGATCACCGCAAACTGAAATTCGTGGTTTAGGATGAAGGTTCACTTGAAGCCGCACACGCGTCCGGCCTCTACGGTATCCACAAGAAGTAGAGATCCGATCAAAGCTTCCTTGTCTCCCCGAGGTGCTAGCTTCCTTGCAGAGACAACTTTGGATGGCTGATTTCCTCCCTTTCAACCAACTCTTGAATCCCAGAGGGAGGAGGAAGAAGAAGGATGTAGAAGAAGGAGGCTCTAGGGAGAAGAACCAAAAGGCTAGTTGCTTCCTTTTGCTTTCCCTGCGTTGGCACCAAGGAGGAAGACCAAGAGGAGGTGCACGCCTCCTCTTCTTTTCCCTTTGTTGATGGCGGCTAAAAAAACCAAGAGAAAAGGTGGCTCACGGCTGAAAAGAGGAGGAAAAGAATTGCCCTAGGGGTTGTTCCTTTACCTCCTTATAAAGACACATGGAGCTCCTACATTTTAGGAGCTTTATGTTTTTCCTTTTGGAGCCAAGAAGAGGGGCGCACGCCCCTCTTCTCTTCTCTTTGATTTCGGCCAAGGGAGGGGGTTCTCCTCATCATGCATGCCCTACTTGATCCAATCAAGTAGGGCGTGGGGTCTAATGTAAGGTGGTCTAGTCCTCTTCCAAAGAGGATTAGGTGCATCTATTTACTTTCCCTTCAAATCCTAATCCAATTAGGATTTGATTGAACCATGACTCAATTGAATCCTTCAATCCTAATCAAATTAGGAGTCATCATAATTCATTAGATTAATAATTAATTAGGACTTAAGAAATTCTAATCCAATTAGGATTTATTTAATTTTAGTCCTAATCCAATTAGGACTCGACTTTGAATCCGAAGTCCTAATCTAATTAGGACTTCTAGGAATCCTATTCTAAGTAGGAATCCATATTGAATTCAAAATCCTAATCTAATTAGGATTGTAGCAGTCCTACTCCAAGTAGGACTCCCAGTCCTAGTCTAAGTAGAATTCCCAGTCCTAATCCAATTAGGACTCCAGGAATCCTACTCTAAATAGGATTCGTGTTTTAAGTCCAATTAATCAATTTCCATTGTTCCTTCTTCAACTGATTATCAATCAAATTGATTACTCGTGATTCATAATCACTATTCAACCATTGGATCGGTCAATACCTCTAGTATGTGTGACCCTATAGGTTCTATTCTGTCTGGTAGTGAGATATATTGCGATCTCTATCAAAATATCATTGAAAACTCCTTTCAATGGGTTGGAACAGTTAAAACTCAACTCATCAGGGTTTATCGATCATCAAGATATTCTCTGTGAGTCTCACCATCCACTAGTGACACATAACAGCACGTAGTGGCTACCCAGCAGAATAGAATGATGAACCACTAGGTGCAGTTATCGTATGATACAGTCCTTCTATCGTGGATCCCTACAGGACGGAGGTCATGGACAACTCGTCAAACCCCATCGTCTGTCATATGTCAAGATTCATTTGACTTAAGTTCGAGAGTGGAAAACTCTTTCTCCACTGTTTTTACTGCCCGGCCGAGGTCTTACGAACTCAGTCTTATAAATCACATAGGATCTCTCCTTATCTACCAAGGTCGATAGATTCCATATAGGTGCATACCCTACTCCTACAATGAACCTACTGTAGCCAATCTACACTGCATGAACCCATATGTCTAGAGACCATATATATGTGCAGTCAAACTACAATAACCTCACTGTGAGTAGCCGAAGCACCGCAGGTCAAAGGACCAGTCACACTACTGCAACATCAAGCAAGTCACTGACGAGTGGATAGACATCCAAGTGACTTCTTGTCTTGGTCACGCTCAGTACCCTTGTTCTTTAACAAGCACCTGCACTAATACTTCAGTGTCCCCACACCGTGGACTCGAGTCTCGTCCATCCACAAGGAAAGCAATATGTGCACTGATCTCATCGGATCGATCACCGTCCTCGTGATGATCCATTGATCAAAAGCATTCAGAAATTAATCACCAATGATGCATGGCTCAAATTCTTAACTCTGCATCATCATCTTATTAATTCTTGGACGATTCATAGACACATAAACAATATGAATGAAGAAGATGCCTTTTATTTATTCAATAATAAATAGTCAAGTACAAAATTATGTCCTAGAATTAATAATGTGTCAGTCAGATTGGCTTGTAGGGCATACATCTAATAATCTTCCACTTGCACTAAAGCCAATCAGTCATATATCTAAGTCCAATCTTCTCAAGGTGGGCTTCAGTGTTGCCCAAGGTGACAAGCCAAGAGGGGGGGTGAATTGGTTTCTTTTAAATTTAAACTATCTTACTCAAGTCAAATGGATGGTTAGTAAGCTAAAGCAAATCACAACACAAACAACACAAAGTATAGTGGTTCGGTGCTCTCCTTAGCACCTACGTCCACTCCCCAAGCGACCCCTTGGGAATTCACTATAATCTCGCGGATTACAGTTGGATTGTTTTCCGGGCTCACAATCCAAAAATCTTTGTTGGTTTTACGGGCTCACCAACGAACCTTTACACTTTGGTTTTCCGGGTTCACCAAAAACCTTTGTTGGTTTTACGGGCTCACCAACGAACCTTTACAATTGGTTTTCCGGGTTCACCAATCAACCTACTCCGTTGGTTTTCCGGGCTCACCAACCAACCTTTACAAGTTGTTTAACAAATAAAGAAAGAAGATTTAAACTCCTAAATGAGCAAATGAAACAATATAAACTACAAAGAAGAGTATAGAAAATATTTATCGCTTTGAAGTGGCTTCTCTCTTCTTTGTCAAGGATGCTTCACTCTTCAAGGGAGGATGGAGCTCTTGATGACTCTTTGAATCTGCTCAACCCTTTTCTTTGATTCTTGAATGAAGCACTTGGATGAAGAAGATTAGGGCACTTTTGTTTTCTTGTGTACTCTTTGATATTCCTTGCAAAAGTTGTTCTATCTGATGAATAGTGCCACTTTAAATAGTCTCCTACATCCATTGGACAAGCCCCAATGGTTAGAATTCAAAAACTAGCCGTTACTGACTTTGGGAAGGTCAAAAAGTACATCTGCAGAACTAGCCGTTATGCTTCAGCCCGTGTTTGGGTCGGCTCAACCTGTCCTTGGGTCGACCCAACTTTCACTTGGGTCGACTCAAACATTCCTTGGGTCGACCCTCTCAGAA
Organism: Phoenix dactylifera; assembly: GCF_051530095.1. Classification (NCBI taxonomy): domain Eukaryota; kingdom Viridiplantae; phylum Streptophyta; class Magnoliopsida; order Arecales; family Arecaceae; genus Phoenix; species Phoenix dactylifera. Next base: position 16,598,328 of record NC_143194.1, on the reverse strand, counting down.
AACACAGAAACTTGAAATTCAGCCTTCCTTCCCTTGGGTCGACCCAACCATTCTTTGGGTCGACTCAAAGTTCACTTGGGTCGACTCAACTTCTTCTTGGGTCGACCCTCTCAGTAATTCCAGAGAACCATTTTCTGTCTTCTTTTCTGTCTTGCCTTTGGGTCGACCCTCTCAGGGTTTGGGTCGACTCAAGCTTGGGTCGACTCAACTACTTCTTGGGTCGACCCTCTCAGTGAATCCAGAGAACCATTGTTCTGTCTTGTTTTGAGGATCTTGATGTTTGGGTCGACTCGTGCTTTCCTTGGGTCGACCCAACTCACTGTTCATCTGTGCCATTTTTGCAGAAGTGTGCCAAATGATTTCTTGATGTGCCGGGGTCGACCCAATCATCCTTTGGGTCGACTCAATCCACACTTTGCTGCATCTCAAGGTTAGATTCATTCAAATAAACAATGAAATGTATCTATATCAATTTATACAAATATCCTGAGAGTAATAGTCTTATAAATGAAGTATCAATTTAACTTATAACATACTCTAGATAATTGCTTGTTAATCATCAAAATAACACTATCATCCTCATTCAGTCTTTTGCTGACTCAGCTGCTTAGTGAACGGGTCCGCCACGTTATCTGCGGAGTCTACTCTCTGCACCTCGACATACTTCTTCTCAACATAGTCGCGTATGAGGTGGAAGCGCCGCTCTATATGCTTGGACTTCTGATGAGACCTTGGCTCCTTAGCAAGAGCTATGACGCCATTATTATCGCAGTAGAGTGTTATGGCATCCGATGACATTACATCCAATTCCGCAATGAATTTCTTGAACCAGAAGCCTTCCTTAGCAGCTTCAGAGGCGACGATATATTCAGCTTCCATAGTAGAATCAGCAATGATCGGTTGTTTAGAACTTTTCCAATTCACTGTACCACCATTGCACAAGAACACATATCCAGATGTAGACTTTCTATCATCGATATCAGTCATGAAGTCTGAATCTGTGTGCCCTTCTACCTTTAACTCTGATGTTCCTCCATAGACCAAGAATAAATCTTTAGTTCTTCTTAAGTACTTAAGAATATTCTTCACAGCTGTCCAGTGCTCTTCACCTGGATTCGACTGATATCTGCTAGTGACACTTACAGCAAGGGCTATATCAGGTCGTGTACACAACATGGCATACATGAGGCTCCCTATTGCCGATGTATAAGGGATCTTGCTCATGCGTTGAATCTCTTCAGATGTGTTGGGGCACATCTTCTTGGAGAGATGAATTCCATGCCTAAGGGGTAAGAGACCTCTTTTGGAGTTTTCCATGCTGAACCTTTTCAGCACTTCCTCTATATACATCTTTTGTGATAGGTGATAAGTGCTTGATAATCTATAATTTAGTTATCTTTCCATAGCACTTATCAATGTTCTTAAACTGATAAATACGTATTTTACCATGAAATTGAATGATCATTGAAATAAATTTAAAATATGGTAAAAAGCAAATAATTCTTTTCTTAAATCAGACTCTGAACTTGTCTCTCTCTTGTTTGCAATCTTTCATGAAAATTACAGGAAAACATATAAAGAGGAGATTGTGTTGACCCGGTTTGGTAACTTGATAGAATTGTAGTCAAGCTAAGGTTATAATTAAATGGGTTTTGGTCCTGATTCGATCGAAAGTTATAATTTATTTTGTATGGGGCAGAGGTTTGATTAACCCTTTTTATTAGGTCACGGTCCTGTTTTTAGTCTTGTCTAGTCGAGTTCGATCTGAAGCAGCTTAGCAAGAATTAAATTTAAATGACAATGGGCTCAAGGACAAGTCAACCATCATGACCCATCTCAAACCCAAAGTCAATTCCCAACCAATTCCTTACCTACCTTCATATAAAATTTATAATTTTAAAACAAAAAAAAGGGAAATAATGAATATAATAAAATAAATAAAAATAATTCCGGGGAGAATCACTTATTCACTGTTCATATGAACAGTGTCCCGTAAAAACACTGTTCACATGAACAGTGAGAAATAATGTAATAATAATAATAATAAAAAAAATATATAAAACTCTTTCACTGTTTATCTCCTTCCTCCCGTTATCCATCCTTCCCGTGATCCCGCCTCACAGAGCGCCCCCCTGCCCGTTCCAGCCGACGCTCCAATCCTCCACGCGGTGCAGCCGGCGACCAGATCCTCCGCCTCTTCATCCGCCTGCATCCCCGCCTCCGCACAGCCGCCATCCCGGGCTCACAGATCATCTCCCAAATCCTCTCTTTCCGGGCAGTTTCTGGATCAGCGCCACCGTCCCGTGATCCACGTCCCAACATCTTCCACGGCGCCCTCCAAGTCACCCTAGCTCATTCCACGGCCAGCCCCTCTCCACCGTGTCCGTGATCAACGCTCACAGCAGCCTCCTCCGCCTCAGCCCGCGGTAGCCTTCATTGTCATCCATCGCACCATCCCGCGATCCGCCTAGCCGATTCAAGGAGCGTCCTCAGCTGTCCAAGTCCGGATCCACCTCCCGCAATACAGTCCGAAAATGCCTCCTCTCAGCCCGCGCCTCCTTCATTCCGCGATCGATCCCGGAGCTCCAGCGATCCCGCGAATGCAGCCTCCGCGTCCGGACATCCCGCGACAACATACCCCGGCTCCTCCAGTGATCCAAGCCGTCCGGATTCGAGGCGTACTCAGCGGCTGCCCTCCCCCTCTACCGCGTCCGCCCTCTCCTTCCGCCCATAATCCAGCCATCCACGCAAGCTCGGGCGATCTATAAGAAGAGGGGAGGAAGGGAAGAAAGGGGGGAGAGCTCGGTTAAGGAAAAACAGGGGAGGCTCTGTTTCGGTGAAGAAGAAGAAGAAGAAAGCCGAGAGAAAGAAATAAAAAAAGAAGAGAGAGGGGAGGAAAGAGAATATTTTGTGATATTTTGGGAATAATGGGAGGTGAAGGCTTTCATTTGAAGACGGGAGGTCGTCCGGAAGCCATGCTCGGCTAAACGTCCAATCTAGGGCTGGATGAAGCCCTAGCAATGTATCAGGGCATTGTAGTTCTTACTTTTTATTATTATTTTGGAGCTTGTTTAAATTCTTATCTTCAATAAAATATTTCTTTTATGATGTTTAAACCTTGAGCATGCTATTTATTATTCATGTTTGCTAAAGTAGTCTAAGATGATCCATGCCTAGGAAGATGAGGTGTGCTGCACCCTAGATTAGCATACTTAGGTAGACACTTCATGCTATACCGAAGATGGATCTTCCTAACACTCTTTATGATTTTATTTTAAAAGGCTTGTAGCCAAATTGCATGCCTCTCCAAAAGACAAAAATTAAGAACACAGTCCTTGATGCAATGCTATGTGGTGGATTCCAAACCCTAGATCTATTTACTCTGATCAATTCCAATTCACACTCATAGTTTAATTTAGTTAAATCAAGTTAGCAAATCCTTCTTTTTGATTTATTTTTAAAGAAAAATAATTTGTCTCCAATCCCTGTGGACCGACATCCGTAATCACTATCCTACAGGATACGTGCTATTGCGTGGTTTACTTTTGAAACTGAAAGAACCGATCAATTTTTGGCGCCGTTGCCGGGGATTGCTTGCATAGTTATTTTTTCTATCATTAAAAAAAAATTAATTAATTAAAAAAAAACTTTCAAAAAAAAAATATATATATATAAAATTATTCTCTATTATTGTTACTTTTCTTATCTCCTTTTTCTCTTCTACTAATTTTTTTTAATTTTTCTTTTGGTCTTATTTGATCAGGAATCGAAGAGGAGATCTGGGCTATCAAAAAGGAATGCTTTGGGGGTTTGCTAAAAAAAAATTTAAATTGCTGGGGAAATTTCCTTTGGTAACCTCTAAACCTTTCTTATTTAAATTAATTATTAGCTTGAAATTTTGTGGTGATTGTTTGCTTTTAACTTTAGCAGAAGTGCGAATATATGCCTGATACACATACACCAACTAATCTGCACTTAGTAAGGGCAATCACCCCAACAAGATAAGAGCCGGATTTCATCACCGGACTCTTGCCCAACTTAGGTGAACTCAATCTCACATAGTGTCACTTTAATTAAAATCAATTAGACATTGGCCCCTAGGGACATTCGAGCTCAATAGGACGAAGATCACTGAAAGTTGCACCAATTTCGCTCTGTGGCTTAGTTGATGTCTAAGCAAGCTTTGTCCCTATAAGGGAGACAGTTCATCTGTTCGAGGCAAGTGGGTTTTAAGTGGGACCTTTGCGAACGCATCGTGACCCCTCCACTTACCTGGGAGCTTACCTGGTCAACTCGGTTCATTAGACCGGATTGGAGGCTTAGGTGCCCTCTTCAAACCAGTTAGGAGATGTCTAGTGATTTTAGGACAAAGACTAGGATTGATATGCTTTTCTCTTTTATTGCATGCTTGATTGATCGAGTACTAGTGTATGCACGGTAGTCGTTCTAGAGTACGAAACCTATTACCTTTTGACCCTGAAATAGAACGAACCCTTAGGAACATTCGAGCTAAGATCAAAACATTAGGATCATCCCCACCTCTTAAAATGGCTGAAGAACAACCCAAACTCCTGAGGGAGTACTTTACTCCCACTATTTACACTTCCCCATCCTGCATTCGATTACCTGAGGTAGCAGCTGTACAATATGAAATAAAGTCTAGTGTGATCCAAATGCTCCCATCTTTTTATGGGCTCACCAACGAAGACCTATACAAACATTTAGATGAATTTCTTGAGATTTGCACCACTGTCAAGATTCAGAACTTCACTGATGATGCCCTGAAACTTAGGTTATTCCCCTTCTCCCTTAAAGATAGAGCCAAACAATGGCTGAATTCTTTAGAAGCTAACTCAATTCGTTCTTGGGATCAAATGCAACAAGAATTCCTTAAAAAATACTTTCCTATAGGAAGAACGAACCAGTTTAGACGTGCCATTACAAGCTTCTCCCAAACCGAGGGAGAAGAATTTCATGAAACTTGGGAGAGATTTCGGGACCTAATCCGTAAATGCCCTCATCATCAAATACCTAAGTGGCAGCTAGTGCAATATTTCTATGACGGTTTGACGGAACGAAACCGTCAGATGATCGATGCTGCATGCGGGGGGACTTTCATGCTTCGAAATGAGCATGAAGCATGGCAACTATTCGAAAATCTTAATGAAAACTCCCTCCACCATGCTTCATGTTCTCGTCAAGCACCCCCAAATTTTCAAAGAAAAGGGGCCATTTGTGAAATAAGTCATTTTATGGATCTGTCTAGCAAGGTAGATGCATTGTCCCATAAGATTGACCAACTAATGATAGGAGGACATGTCGTTAGCTCTTTCCAAGCACAAGTGTGTGCTATCTGTTCTAGCCCATCGCATCCTATTCATGAGTGCCCCTCAGCACCCCAATATCCCGAACTCGTGCAAGAACACATCAATGCTGCCCAAACACAGCCCAGACCGGGTAATGATCCATTTTCCAATACATATAATCCGGGATGGCGGAATCATCCAAATTTTTCTTGGAGGCTTCTAATACCTCCCAACCCTTCTCCCAAAATTTTCAAAACCCTCAGAATTTTCATCTCTACCGTCCCTCAACTCAATTTCAGCATCCTCCTCCTCCAACCCAAAGAAATACAGCCTTTGAGGAGAAGGTGTTGACTGCCCTTCAAGGTTTGGAGGCAAACACACAACTATTGCACTCTCACACGCAATCAATTGCTAAGCTAGAATCCCAAATGGGTCAACTAGCTAATGCATTAAACAAGCGAGAGGAAGATAAGCTTCCAAGTCAACCAATGAGTAATCCTAGGGGACAATACGTGGCTCAAGAAACTCAACTAAATCATGAGCAAGCCAATGCTTTGACTACCCTAAGGAGTGGACGTATAATAGATAATAAGGTTGGGGAGGGTAACAATAAGGAAGGAAAAGAAGAAGAGAAGAATGTATCACATGAAAACCCAAAACCTTCTTCAGCTAGTCCACCATCTGCCACAACCCACATTCCGAAGGCTCCATTCCCTGAAGCACTTAATGCACCCTCTCCCTTTGGCAAGAAGGGAACTTCATTAGAAGAGATGATGGAGGTCTTCAAACAAGTTAAAATCAACCTCCCACTCCTTGATGCCATCAAACAAGTTTCCTCCTATGCCAAATTTCTCAAAGACCTTTGCACCCAAAAGCGGAAATCTAGGACACATGTGCCTAAAAAGGTCCTACTTACTGAACAGGTAAGTTCCATTCTTCAACACAACACCCCTCCAAAATTCAAAGATCCTGGCGCTCCCACTATTTCCTGTGTCATAGGAGATAACTCCATTGATCGAGCACTTTTAGATCTAGGGGCAAGTGTGAATCTTCTACCCTATTCAGTCTATGAAAAATTTGGGTTGGGTGAATTGAAACCTACCTCGGTATCTTTACAATTGGCTGATCGATCGGTGAAGATGCCAAGGGAGATGATTGAAGATGTTCTTGTCAAGGTAGACAAATTCTATTTTCCAGTAGATTTTATCGTCCTTGACATTGAACATGTGCCCAACCTAAAAAAACAAATCCCTGTGATTCTTGGTCGTCCCTTTTTAGCGACAGCCAATGCATGTATCAACTGTAGAACCGGGGCAATGGATATATCATTTGGGAACATGAAAATTAAGTTGAATGTGTTTCATGCCGCTGACCAACATGTGAGGGAAGACGAGTGTTACCTAATTGACAAAATGGATGATCTTGTAGAGGAAGCCCTTCCCTATATCTTAGCAGATGACCACTTAGAGGCATGTTTGGCCCATTTTGACATTGACAACTTTGATATAGACAAGGCCATAGAAGAAGTTAACATCTTACTCGACAATCAATCCCCTATGAGTTCCCTTCCTTGGAAGATCCAACCTGAACCTCTCCCCCCCATTGCTAGCACACCACTTTGTCCTTCCATTGACTCTCCACCTAAACTTGAGTTGAAGCCACTTCCGACAAATCTTAAGTATGCCTTTCTAGGTCCAGAAGATAGCCTCCCTGTAATCATCGCAGCCAACTTATCTACTGAACAGGAGGGTAAACTTTTAAGGGTGCTAGAAGAGAATAAACATGCCATAGGATGGTCTGTAGCCGATTTGAAAGGGGTTGACCCCTCTGTTTGCATGCATCGAATTCATCTCGAAGATGATGCAAAGCCCACCCGAGAAATGCAAAGAAGACTCAATCCTAATATGAAGGAGGTAGTCAAGAAAGAAGTGGTGAAGTTATTAGATGCCGGAATCATTTATCCAATTTCTGATAGTAAGTGGGTGAGTCCGACACAAGTGGTTCCCAAGAAATCAGGTATCACTGTGGTTGAAAATACGGAAGGAGAATTGATACAAACACGCACAACCACGGGTTGGCGCGTATGCATTGACTACAGAAAACTTAATTCAATGACTAGGAAAGACCATTTCCCTCTACCTTTCATAGATCAAATTTTGGAACGGTTGGCTGGTCAAGGTTTCTACTGTTTCTTAGATGGTTATTCTGGATATAATCAAGTACCTGTTTACCCGGACGATCAAGAGAAAACCACCTTTACTTGCCCATTTGGGACATTTGCATATAGGAGGATGCCTTTTGGACTATGCAATGCACCCGCAACCTTTCAACGATGCATGATGGCCATTTTTTCAGATATGGTGGAAAACTTTTTAGAAGTGTTCATTGATGATTTCTCAGTTTTTGGCCTATCCTTTGACGATTGTCTGGACAATTTGACCTTAGTTTTGAAAAGATGTAAGGAGACCAACTTAGTATTAAGTTGGGAAAAGAGCCATTTCATGGTTCAAGAAGGCATAGTTTTAGGACACGTCATGTCCAAGAGGGGCATTGAAGTAGATAAAGCCAAAGTCGATCTTATTTCCAATCTCCCTCCACCCAAAACTGTGAAACAAATCCGATCATTCCTTGGCCATGCTGGTTTCTACCGTCGCTTCATTCAGGATTTCAGCAAGATTTCCAAACTCTTGTGCAATCTTCTTGCCAAGGACACTCCCTTTGTCTTTGATAAAGTATGCGAGGAGGCATTTGAAAATCTTCGCTCGAAATTGACCACTGCACCTATCATACGGCCCCCTAATTGGACCCTTCCATTTGAATTAATGTGTGACGCATCCGACTATGCCATTGGGGCAGTTTTAGGGCAACGGCTAGATAAGGTACCTCATATCATCTATTACGCTAGTAAAGCACTCTCAGATGCACAATTGAACTACACCACCACTGAGAAAGAATTGCTAGCTGTAGTATTCGCACTACACAAGTTTCGATCTTACCTTTTAGGATCCAAGGTTACCGTATTCACTGATTATGCTGCCCTTCGACACCTTCTTGCAAAGAAGGACACCAAACCCCGTCTGATTCGATGGATTCTTTTACTACAAGAATTTGATCTAGAAATTCGTGACAAGAAAGGAACTGCAAATGTCGTAGCAGACCACTTATCTAGGATTCTTCTTGAACCCTCTAAGAATACCTCACCCTTACATGATGCTTTCCCGGATGAACAATTATTTGGGGTACAAGGAATGAAAATGCCATGGTTTGCAAACATAGTAAATTACCTTGCCATAGGACGAATTCCTGATGATTGGTCAACTCAAGACAAGAACCGATTCTTTTCACAAGTAAAGTTCTATTATTGGGATGATCCCGATCTATTCAAGTATTGTCCCGATCAAGTAATCCGTCGATGTGTCCCCGAATGCGAATTTCAAAGTATTCTTTCATTCTGCCATTCACAAGCTTGTGGGGGACATTTTGGGGGTAGAAAAACTGCAGCAAAAGTTTTACAGAGTGGATTTTATTGGTCCACTCTTTTCAAAGATGCCCATAACTTTTGCCAAACTTGTGAACAGTGCCAACGGATGGGTACCATCTCCCGTAGAGATATGATGCCTCTCAATCCTATTTTAATTGTAGAAATATTTGATGTCTGGGGTATTGACTTTATGGGCCCTTTCCCACCATCCTTTGGTTTCGAATATATTCTTGTAGGGGTTGATTATGTTTCAAAATGGGTAGAAGCTGTCGCCACTAAAACTAATGACCACAAGGTTGTGATTAAATTTTTACATGAAAACATCTTTTGTCGTTTTGGCACACCCCGAGCCATCATCAGTGATGGGGGATCTCATTTTTGCAACCGGTCTTTCGAGGCTTTGGCTCGCAAATATAACATCACCCACAAAGTTGCTACCCCATATCATCCCCAAACGAGTGGACAAGTCGAGGTGTCCAATAGGGAGTTAAAACACATCTTAGAGAAAACGGTACGTCCCAATAGGAAAGATTGGTCTCAAAGGATAAATGATGCACTCTGGGCCTATCGTACTGCCTACAAAACTCCTATTGGCATGTCTCCCTACCGTTTAGTTTTTGGAAAAGCTTGTCACTTACCGGTAGAACTTGAACATAGAGCTTTCTGGGCTATCAAAAAGTTTAACATAGATATGACAGTAGCTGGTCCTCATCGAAAACTCCAACTAAGTGAACTTGAAGAATTGCGCAATGAGGCTTATGAAAATGCTAAAATTTATAAAGCAAGGACTAAGGCTTTTCATGATAAAAATATTAACCGTAAGTCCTTCGAACCTGGTCAAAAGGTTTGGCTGTTCAATTCAAAGTTGCGACTCTTCCCGGGTAAACTTCGCTCTAGGTGGGATGGACCATTCGTAGTGAAAAAGGTTTTTCCTTATGGTGCAGTAGAGATCCAACACCTCAATGGTGGACATATTTTAAAAGTCAATGGTCAAAGGTTAAAACCTTATGTGGACTGTGTTACCGATGGGCAATTGATCGAATCCCTTAATTTGACGAACCCTGTTTATCAAAATAATTAAGGATGCACCGTGTCTGGCTGAAGACAATAAAACTTAGCGCTTGTTGGGAGGCAACCCAATTCTCTTAGATTTCTTTAACATTGAGGACAATGTTAGGTTTAGATTTGGGGGTATTTTTAAGTATTTTTTTTTTATTTTTTATTTTGTTTGCATCTCTTGCATTCGTTTTCACTTCATAATGTCAGGTTTATCAAAAGAAATAAAAATATAAAAATATAAAAATATCTTTTTAAAAAAAATTGTGTTCATTTTTACAATTTTAAAAAAAAAAATTAAATATATATATATATTACCTAATTTCTATACATGAATGCGAGAATGATAAATACATAAGGTATATAAAATCTAAAAAGCCCAATGACTAGTCGGAAGTAATATAAATTTAAGTTCTTTTTATTAAGTCTCTCTTAGGGAGTTGTAAGCTAATTAATACTTTGGAATTTCACTACACATTGGCCGACCCTTCTAAGGTCTAGGCTCGACAATATGTTGATAGTATAGTAGCAACCTTGGACCCTGATGAATCATACTTATCTAATTCAAAAAAAAAAAAATCAATAAAAAGGATTTAGTCAGGAACATCGAAAAGGGCTACCTATTGTCAAAGGTCAGGTGGGCTTGTGATGAGGACTCTGAGCATAAGTCCGTAGGGGAGTCTTGATGCCCGACACCTTATACCAACTGGTGTGAGAGTTGTCGACTGATTGCTCGTTACACGGAGAAATCACCACAAGAGTAAAAGTGCACAATATATATATATATAAAAAAAAAACTCTGTATTGACCTTGAAAAAGACAATAGTGTGAAAGCCGTCGTTGTAAAAATTCGAGTAAACTGGAATATTACAGATAAAGCCCGTGAGGTACTAAAGTAAATATCCACAACTCTCGAAATCCTGCAGATAAAATGATTTTGAATCAGTGAACAGGTCCTTTCGACCAATCCTTGGAAACTACTAGTCTTTGCAATATTTTGTTGATCCGAACCCTTAGCTTGTGTACGGTTCAGATTTCACCGAGCACTCCAGTATAAATAAGTCTTACAACTCCCTAACGGAAACTAAATGACTTCAACTTGAATTGCATTTTGACCTAGGATTTGGGCTGACTTAGGAAATAAAACCGTGTGTGCTTTGAAACTCTTATCATTTATGTATCTTAAATTAGATTTTAATAATAATAATAAAAAAGAGAGTTTTTGAAATTCTTTACTAGTATGGATTTGGAATTTGATTTTCACTTCATAGATCAATCGATCTAAAATATATATATATATATATAATAACAATAATAATAAATGATCATTGAAATAAATTTAAAATATGGTAAAAAGCAAATAATTCTTTTCTTAAATCAGACTCTGAACTTGTCTCTCTCTTGTTTGCAATCTTTCATGAAAATTACAGGAAAACATATAAGGAGGAGATTGTGTTGACCCGGTTTGGTAACTTGATAGAATTGTAGTCAAGCTAAGGTTATAATTAAATGGGTTTTGGTCCTGATTCGATCGAAAGTTATAATTTATTTTGTATGGGGCAGAGGTTTGATTAACCCTTTTTATTAGGTCACGGTCCTGTTTTTAGTCTTGTCTAGTCGAGTTCGATCTGAAGCAGCTTAGCAAGAATTAAATTTAAATGACAATGGGCTCAAGGACAAGTCAACCATCATGACCCACCTCAAACCCAAAGTCAATTTCCAACCAATTCCTTACCTACCTTCATATAAAATTTATAAATTTAAAACAAAAAAAAGGGAAATAATGAATATAATAAAATAAATAAAAATAATTTCGGGGAGAATCACTTATTCACTGTTCATATGAACAGTGTCCCGTAAAAACACTGTTCACATGAACAGTGAGAAATAATGTAATAATAATAATAAAAAAAATATAAAAATCTTTCACTGTTTATCTCCTTCCTCCCGTTATCCATCCTTCCCGTGATCCCGCCTCACAGAGCGCCCCCCTGCCCGTTCCAGCCGACGCTCCAATCCTCCACGCGGTGCAGCCGGCGACCAGATCCTCCGCCTCTTCATCCGCCTGCATCCCCGCCTCCGCACAGCCGCCATCCCGGGCTCACAGATCATCTCCCAAATCCTCTCTTTCCGGGCAGTTTCTGGATCAGCGCCACCGTCCCGTGATCCACGTCCCAACATCTTCCACGGCGCCCTCCAAGTCACCCTAGCTCATTCCACGGCCAGCCCCTCTCCACCGTGTCCGTGATCAACGCTCACAGCAGCCTCCTCCGCCTCAGCCCGCGGTAGCCTTCATTGTCATCCATCGCACCATCCCGCGATCCGCCTAGCCGATTCAAGGAGCGTCCTCAGCTGTCCAAGTCCGGATCCACCTCCCGCAATACAGTCCGAAAATGCCTCCTCTCAGCCCGCGCCTCCTTCATTCCGCGATCGATCCCGGAGCTCCAGCGATCCCGCCAATGCAGCCTCCGCGTCCGGACATCCCGCGACAACATACCCCGGCTCCTCCAGTGATCCAAGCCGTCCGGATTCGAGGCGTACTCAGCGGCTGCCCTCCCCCTCTACCGCGTCCGCCCTCTCCTTCCGCCCATAATCCAGCCATCCACGCAAGCTCGGGCGATCTATAAGAAGAGGGGAGGAAGGGAAGAAAGGGGGGAGAGCTCGGTTGAGGAAAAACAGGGCAGGCTCTGTTTCGGTGAAGAAGAAGAAGAAGAAGAAAGCCGAGAGAAAGAAATAAAAAAAGAAGAGAGAGGGGAGGAAAGAGAATATTTTGTGATATTTTGGGAATAATGGGAGGTGAAGGCTTTCATTTGAAGACGGGAGGTCGTCCGGAAGCCATGCTCGGCTAAACGTCCAATCTAGGGCTGGATGAAGCCATAGCAATGTATCAGGGCATTATAGTTCTTACTTTTTATTATTATTTTGGAGCTTGTTTAAATTCTTATCTTCAATAAAATATTTCTTTTATGATGTTTAAACCTTGAGCATGCTATTTATTATTCATGTTTGCTAAAGTAGTCTAAGATGATCCATGCCTAGGAAGATGAGGTGTGCTGCACCCTAGATTAGCATACTTAGGTAGACACTTCATGCTATACCGAAGATGGATCTTCCTAACACTCTTTATGATTTTATTTTAAAAGGCTTGTAGCCAAATTGCATGCCTCTCCAAAAGACAAAAATTAAGAACACAGTCCTTGATGCAATGCTATGTGGTGGATTCCAAACCCTAGATCTATTTACTCTGATCAATTCCAATTCACACTCATAGTTTAATTTAGTTAAATCAAGTTAGCAAATCCTTCTTTTTGATTTATTTTTAAAGAAAAATAATTTGTCTCCAATCCCTGTGGACCGACACCCGTAATCACTATCCTACAGGATACGTGCTATTGCATGGTTTACTTTTGAAATTGAAAGAACCGATCAATAGGCCAAGCATCCTTTTAGATCTATCTCTATAGACCTTTATCCCCAAAATATAGGATGCTTCCCGAAGGTCTTTCATGAAGAATTCTTTTGACAACCAGACCTTGATCGAGGTTAGCATGGGAATATCATTCCCTATCAGGAGGATGTCGTCCACGTACAGTACGAGAAACACGACAACACTCCCACTAACCTTCTTGTAAACACACGGTTCCTCTTCGTTCTTGATGAAATCAAACATTTTGATTGCATCATTGAAACGAGTGTTCCAACTCCGAGATGCTTACTTTAGTCCATAAATGGACCTTTGCAGCTTGTAGACCTTGTGATCTCCATCACTGGAAGTAACCCAAAGGCTGCTCCATATAGATATCTTCATCAAGATATCCATTTAGGAAAGCAGTTTTCACATCCATCTGCCAAATTTTATAATCATGAAATGCTGCAATGGCAAGCAATGTTCGGATGGATTTCAGCATGGCTACAGGTGAAAAGGTCTCCTGATAGTCAATGCCTTCGCGTTGACTATACCTTTTCGCTACTAGCCTTGCCTTATAAGTCTCTACCTTTCCATCCGAACCTATCTTTCTTTTGTAGATCCATTTGCATCCAATAGGTACAATACCTTCTGGTGGATCCACTAAAGTCCAGACTTGGTTGGAATGCATGGAGTCTAACTCTGACTTCATAACTTCCAGCCATTTCTCGGAATCGATATCTGATATCGCCTCATCGTAGATTTTGGGATCCTGTATGTGTTCCCTATCTCCCATGAGGAACATTTCCTTAGTATCCTCTTCAAGCATACCTAAGTATCTATCAGGAGGATGGGAGACCCTACTAGATCTGCGAGGTGGAGAAACAACGTGTACTGGCTCTGTATGAATGGGTTCTATAGGATCCATGACTCGTTGCTTTTCAGAGACTTTCTCTTCAAGCTCAATTTTTCTTCCACTGCCTCTATCAAGGATAAACTGTTTTTCCAAGAAGATGGCATGTCGGCTCATAAACACATTGTGATCCTCTGAGACGTAAAAATTATATCCTAATGACTCTTTAGGATATCCTATAAAACGAGCACTTATGGTCCTAGCCTCTAGCTTGTCCGCCTGTAGTCGTTTGACGTGGGCTAGATATCTCCAAATCTTGAGATGACCAAGACTTGGTTTCTTACCATGCCATATCTCATACGGTGTGGTAGGAACGGATTTAGAGGAAACTCTATTCAGTAGATAAATTGCGGTAAGTAAGACATCTCCCCAAAGAAACATTGATAAATCAGTGAAGCTCATCATGAATCGGACCATATCCAATAGAGTCTGATTTCTCCTCTCTGACACCCCGTTGAGTTGAGGGGTTCCCGGAGGAGTCCATTGTGAGACTATGCCATTCTCCTTGAGATAGTCCCGAAATTTTTCACTAAGGTATTCTCCTCCTCGATCTGATCGAAGAGCCTTAAGGGATTTTTCAGTTTGTTTTTCTACTTCATTTCTGAACTCTTTGAACTTTTCAAAAGATTCAGATTTGTGTCTCATAAGATACACATACCCATACTGTGAATAATCATCGGTAAAGATAATGAAGTACGAATAACGATCCCTGGCTAGCACATCAAATGGGCCACACACATCTGTATGTATCAGGGTAAGTATTTCAGTGGTCCTCTCCCCATGTCTTACAAAGGGCAATCTAGCCACTTTTTCTTGAAGACAGGACTCGCAAACTGGATATGACTCGGAAGTCAATGAGCCGAGAAGCCCATCTTTATCCATTTTGTTCATTCTGTCCTCTCCAATATGGCCAAGCCTAAGGTGCCACAAATACTTCTGGTTTATCTCATCCCTGGATCTCTTGGATCCTTTGGCACTCACTTCTTGTTCGGACATATTTACAAATACATCCATATGCAAATGATAGAGACTGTCAATCATAAAACCACGTGCGACTATTTTATTTCTGAAATAAATAGAACAACAGTTTTTGTCAAATGTAAAAACATGACCTTCCTGTGCTAGACATGAAACATAAATCAAATTTCTACTAGTAGCAGGTACATAATAACAGTCTCTAAGTAATAAACTAAAATCAGACGGTAGTCGCAGAGGATAGGTGCCCACAGCTACAGCAGCAACTTTTGCTCCGTTGCTAACCCGAAGGATTACTGCACCTTCCGCCAGCCTTCTACTTTCCTTTAGACCCTGCATAGTAGTGCACAAGTGAGCACTAGAACCAGAATCTATAACCCAACTCGAAGTAGAGAAAATCGTAAGGTTAATTTCAATCATGAGCAAGTCTATCATACCTTCTGAATGTGTGTCTGCCTTCTTGTTCTTCAGGCTCTCGAGGTATGAAGGACAGTTCCTCTTCCAGTGGCCATCGACATTACAGTGGAAACATTTTCCTTTGTTATTAGCCTTTTTCTTTTAAACTTCCTTCTTTGGCTTCTTGTCTTTCTTCTGCTTCTTAGCAGGCTTCTTTTTCTTCCAAGTAGACTTTCTCTTGGAACCAGAAGTCAACTCAGTAGCAAGGACATTGCCCTTTGAACCTTTCAAGGCTCCCTCAGCAGTTACCAACATGTTTAACAGTTCAGTCTTAGTGCATTCAATCTTATTCATGTGGTAGTTTACTATAAACTGTCCAAATAAATCAGGAAGGGATTGCAGGATCAGATCTACTTGCAATTTCTTGTGCATGTTCATACCGAGCTTCTCAAGCTCCTCTAAGTCCTTGATCATAGTCAGACCATGATCATGAACAGACTGCCCCTCGCGCATCTTTGCTTTGAAGAGCCTCTTGGACACTTCAAAACGAGCTGTGCGACTCTGCTCACCATACAACTCTTGCAGGTGTGCCAGTATGTCTTTAGCAGTCTTTATATTCTCATGCTAGCATTGGAGTTCATTAGACATGGATGCCATGATGTAGCACTTGATCCTAATGTCATCGTCTGTCCACTTTTCATGCGTCGCACGATGATCAGCGGTCGGACGTGCTGGTAATGTGGGGATATCATTGTCGAGCACATAGCCTATTTTCTCGCAACTCAGAACAATTTTGAGAATTCTAAGCCAGTCTCTGTAATTGGTACCGGTCAGTCTGTTGGTCTCAAGAAAACGGGTCAAAGGGTTTGAGGCTGACATTGTGATCTGCAGAGAGTAAAGATTCTAGTTAGATTTTTATACTTGATCCTAATTTGTTCTAGGGTATTTTAGAACAAATGTACCTCCTACTATTTTCTCGAATTTCTCACACTCTCCTAGTAGAAAAATGGAAATTCTACACGACTAGAATTTCTAGTGGGTACTGCGGTCCCATCGATTTATATGCCACCTCACCTAACAGTTATTGGTGACATATAAATGGATGAGTATACAACTCATGTACAATGCTTCTCAAGCATGTTGCAGTGCTACTTGGTCTCTAAGTCATGAAGACCTCACCTAACAGTTATTGGTCCCATTCCTTAGTCAAGTCAGACCCACCGTATAACCGTAGAAATAAAGTCGTCATTGGGTCCTCACCTAACAGTTATTGGTCCCCAACCCCACCTTTATCCCTACAACATCTCATGTCTATAGAGAGGTCCAGCCCCCTGATGCAACTTGCCCACTGTGTCCAGCCGAGACAAGTCAACACCAGAAAGACCTTAGCAGCTCTACTACGGTGGAAGACCTATGGACTTAATATTGGTTAATCATGTCTTAGTGTTTGCAACTTGAGCTCTTCATAAGAGGTAATCGAACAATTCGCCAGGTAAGCAGGTGGGAGGCTCTCCTTACTCAGAGAGTAAGGTTTTAATTAAGTAACCACCTTTCATGCTTTCCTAGACACCAATTAGATCAATTAATCTAATATGACTCGCTCATGTTGGTTCACTCTCGACTTGATTGAGGAGGTTTTAGTTTAGGTCTCATTGGGATTGCTCTACTAGTTTGCATCATATGTAAACCTATCTACCCTACTCACATTCGCATCACATGCAAATAGCACATCGTAGGCAGTTATAATTGCAGCAATAAATAAAAGCAGAATTTAAATAGGTGATGATCATGGATT